>NC_136530.1:11128925-11501425 GCF_910591455.1 Pholis gunnellus
GTTAGGGTTGGGGTTAGGGTTAGGGTTTAGGGTTAGGGTTGGTGTTAGGGTTAGGGTTTAGGGTTGGTGTTAGGGTTAGGGTTAGGGTTGGGTTAGGTGTGGGGAAAAAAGGTTTCTGACCACCCCGAAAGGTGGGCAGAGAGCACGGGCACACAGGTTGTATCTTTCCCTCTTCTTGCTCACAAAATAAAGGGTTTAGGGTTGGGTTAGGGTTAGGGTTAGGGTTAGGGTTGGGTTAGGGGTTAGGGTTGGGGTTGGGGTTGGGGTTAGGGTTAGGGTTAGGGGTTGGGGTTGGGGTTGGGGGTAGGGGTAGGGGTAGGGTTGGGGTTGGGGTTAGGGGGTTAGGGGTTAGGGGTTGGGGGTTGGGGGTTAGGGGTTTAGGGGTTAGGGGTTAGGGTTAGGGGGTTAGGGTGTTGGGTGGGTTAGGGTTAGGGTTGGGGTTAGGGTTAGAGGGTTAGGGTTAGAGGGTTAGGGTTAGAGGGTTAGGGTTAGGGTTAGAGTTAGGGGTTAGGGTTGGGGTTAGGGGTTAGGGGTTGGGGTTGGGGTTGGGGTTGGGGTTAGGGTTAGGGTCAAGGGTTAGGGTCAAGGGTTAGGGGTGGGGTTAGGGGGTTGGGGGTTGGGGGTTAGGGGTTTAGGGGTTGGGGTTAGGGGGTTAGGGTTAGGGGGTTAGGGTGTTAGGGTTAGGGGGTTAGGGTGTTGGGTGGGTTAGGGTTAGGGGTTAGGGTTGGGGTTGGGGTTGGGGTTGGGGTTAGGGTTAGGGTTTGCTCTGACTCTTATGTCCCCGTTGTAATACAACTCCCTCAATACAACAGGATTATTTGAAGTGTCTTTCTAAAAATAAATGATTACTTCTCATAACAAAAGCTAATATGTTGTGGTGCAACAAGGTTGAGCAGTTGTGATGTAAACCAAACTATTATGTTTGGTAGTTTGTAATAATGTGATATATATATATATATTTATTCTGATACTGGTATATATACAGAATGAATAACTACAGTGTTTTGTAGTTCTCTGGAAGAAAAAAAAGTGTCAACAATCGGATTTGGTAGTGTATCAAAGGTCAAATGTATGTATGGTATTTTGGGACATTTGTATATTTACTCTATAAGATGAAAAAAAAAGATTTTATGAGTCATCCTTAATGTGCGGACATTTCCCTATGTGCTGCTGAGCCTCTCTGCAGATGTTTCCCCTCTCTGTTGTTGTTCTCCCTCAGAAATCTGGCGTCGCTCCCACTCAGCTTATGTCAAGCTGTATCTTTATAAACTGTTTGACGCTGTCTTATAAAATTAAAAGGAATACAGGTGGTTCTGACTAAAAATGTATATTTCAGTGTTTCCAAAAACATGGCACAGGAGGTTACTGCTGGTGGTTTCCTATAAGATTTAAGAGGGACTGTTACTGTTTTACCGTGCAGGAAATTATACTTTAGAAACAGAAATTAGGCAGGCTACTAAATCAGATTATTGCTGGTTATAATCCTGTTCTGCTTCAGCAGGTTGTAAGCATTGAAGAATATACTGCAAGACAGAAACAAATCAATATTTTTCTGAACATGGCTGTTGTATGCCCTGCATCTGAAGGTCGGACACTTTATCCCGTATCCCGTTTGGAAGCCTTTTTTTGCACTTTGTAGTCAATACGAATGGAAACCTATTTTAATGTGTGAGGTACAATTAATTATAATACAAATTAAAAGCCTTTTCAGTGCTGAAATTCTGTTGTTGTGAGTAATGGCTTCAGTCAATGGAGGACATTATCAGGAACATGGAGCACAGATGGAGGGAGGTCTCGTGATAAACTGGGCTGTGGTAACAAGGATCTGAATTCAAACCACCAACTACACCTGTTTCTGTGGAGGTAAGTCGACACCAGCTTCAGATATTTATAGGACTCATGAATGATTTCTTTCCGCAGCACTCGGAGCATGTGAGCATGTGTGTCTAAAGCGAGGGTACCCTGACTGGGTTTGACTAATGAGAAGCTCTGATTTCTCTCCAGAAGAGAATCGGGGACACACTAAGAGATTCCGCCACTGTTTGAATGTCTGCAATTTATAAGTGGAAGAGACTTAGAAATCACATTTTCTTGCATTTCAAATTGCGATTCAGTTTCACATCAATTGTAGCCATATGAACACCGACTTTCATATCTAAAATAGAAGGGCGCTTTTTACGTGCACATTTCAAATATTAAGCACAGAAACCAACTTTCTCCAGACTTTCTTCTTCATCTTTATAAAAGGATGCTTTTTTGCAGAATAATCCAAGTGCATTGTGGGATCAGCAGTCCAATATTTACTTTCTAACGAACACATTTTTGCACTATTCCCCCAATGACAGATCTATCAGAAGAGGGAAAGATAATAAGAGTCAGTCTGAAGAGCTAAAGTAATGCAAACACAATACATTTAGTGCACACCTTACTTTTTCTCAACTTTTTTTATTGTTGTGCACTTCACTTCATCGCAAAATAACTCCTGAAGTGAACATTATTGATTGATAATGTATACTGAGGTTGACTTCTCTTTAAATCCAGATTCAAAAAGCTTTATTTTGATATTCATGGCCTTTATGTGTGCTTCTTCTTCTAGGAAGTGCTGTCTGTGTGCACAGCAGGGTTTCTTTGGACACAGCAGGAAGTGAACAGATCAATAGAAAGCTCATCACAAGATTTCTAACACATCTTCCAAACTGAGAAATTCCTGGAAAAGCTCTGAAAGATATCTGACTGACTACAAACTGAATCAGACCTTGTTGAGGCTGAATAATTATGTCCAAATAAAATATAATTCTGCAGGGCATTGTTTTCAACAAATCAGAAAAGAATTGATGAAATAATAAATGAGAAGAAATCAGTGCAGGCTGTTGCTATTAGATTAGATTGGACACAAGGAAGTCTAGCATTTCTGCCAGCAGTGCTGTTTTCTATCAAACAACTGTCAGCCCGTGTGTCTGGATGTGCGTGATGTGTTTGTTTCTGTATAGAATAAAAGTCAGTGGGAGCTTAAAGTGGGTAAAACCTTCTGGATTTCTAATCGTTTGTGTTGTGTGCAATAGCGGATACCAACGAGATGCTCAAACAAGCTTTAGTACTCTCATGTTATTTATATATTTATACTTTTACAGATATTCAGATTTGGAATTAGGGTTGGGAATTTTGTTTAATGTTACTGATGTTCAAACATATAGAGAGTGATAGACAAACTGCATCCTTTATGGCTCTTTAAGGCTCTTGATTAGTTTTAAATTGTGTGAAATGCACTTGCTGCAAATCTTTAGATAAGGTGAGACACAAACACACTCCCAAACATACCTCTCTTTAAGATGTAATATATTTGATAGGCAAAAAGTCGAATCAAATATAATAGGAAAAATGTGCCACTTTTATGTGGCTGTCCATTCAGGGTTGTCAATTGAAGTAATACATTCCTTAAAAACAAGTTCTACTGCTTGTGGAGCCGTGCTGCATATCCAAGTCAGCCAAAACACTGTAAGATGTATCCTCATCCATAACATCCTCTGCACTTATATGTTTGGAACGTCATTTTTGTCGGAAACATAGTTCGCAATATAAGCACACAGAACAAGGAAGTTTTGTTTTTGAGCGGCATCTAGTTCATGAGCAGCCCCAGAGTGGTGGCTAGAACTACAAGCTGAAATAGCTTGTAGTTCTTCGTTGCTTCCAACTAAATTACTGTCACGTCGAATGCGCTGGATAGGAACAACCGCTTTTGCAGCTGTGAAGCTTTCTAGGTAAACATAGTTCTGGGTAACTTATTGCTTCAACTGACTACATTTACCAACAACACTGATTAGAAGGCGGCAAGTTTTCTTTTGTGTGGAAAAAACAAAGTTCATATATTGTTAATAGAATTAGAGAACCTAATGAATAAACAAATTAATCCTCCAACTCATTTGAAACTTATTTGTGATACTTTAAAAGCAGTAATTCAGTGTGAAGCTTTGTTGTACAATATGGGAACTTCATTTTTAGGAGACAGAGTAATGTATACAGGTGAACAATAAACAATTAATAATGGTCTTTGTTGTTTTGCTGCTTTTATCTTTATGCACATATATGTGTATGGAAACATACTTGAGTGTTCATGCGCAGCATCGTGTATGTGACTGTGGTATTTAGCTGAACATGGCCTCAGGCCACATTGTTGCAACCCCAGATGAAGGCTGAGACTAACCAGCACATTGTGCTACTGTCCATGCTCTCCCAGTGGACAGTTGTGATGGTTTGCTTTAGACAGAAACATGTTCATGTGCAGCAGCACTTCCACTCAACTTAGCCTGCATCCCCCGCGGGCGGAAGTAGCTGGAAGTTTAGAGAAGTGGCTCGTTTACAATTTAAGTTCCTCAACCAACTGTGAAACCTTGAAAGTGAATGATTTATACGCTTTTTGTCATGACATCTCTCTACAACACAAAGAAACCATGAAAACAGAGCATAAACTAATGTGCACAAAGTATACAGAAATAGTATGGTATTGGTCTAGTAGTGTGTATGCTGGCTTACTGTCACACTGTCATGACTTACTAGGACACTCGAAGAGAGCACATCCATTGTGATAGTCATTAGTAACGCCTGTCCTTTTCCTCCGATGACAATGTCTGCTGGGAATAAGGCCCATTGTATTCTTAAGTGCCCTTAACCTCTAAAGGCTTGGTTGATTAATGCACTCCTCTTCATCCAATGTTCGCTCCTGCCTATGAGCAAGGCATTCATTCACAGCTAGTGGAGCTGCTTTGTAGATTGAAGGAAGATGAAGTGCATTTGCTGAATAGCTTCATGAAAATGAGGCTAGACCGTGAAGATGAAGACAAATGATCTAAACCTATCATTCAAACTCTTGGACAGACAGTTCTAGTTATTGATATTGACATGTTTTTGTCAAAGAGCGTTCACTTGTGGTTATAACGAGATTAGACTGATGAGGTCATACATAACGTAGTAATGTAGAAGGATTGAAGATCAATAAAGTCCTTGAACGGCAAGTCCTCCTATTGGTCCGACAGTCTGAGTCATCTGCCGGGACGTCGCTGCTTTGGATCTGAGATCCAGGTCGGCTCCTTTACAACACAATGGTTTATACAATATGACACAGAGACAATTCTGAATCTATGTGTTTTGCCAAGTTGTGCACAGATAGAGTTTTGGCAAGCCTCAAGACTTCCTGCAGAGTCTTAGCTATTTTTGTTTCCATTGTTTATCTCTGGGTTTGATTTCGTACAGCTGTGTGTCTAGATTTTAGGCCACCAAACTGCTGAACTCAGAGCAGCGAGGTGAACAAACTTGTACTGTACTAGTTGGACACACATAAGCACCATCAGGGGACTTGTTTATAGTTAAAGTGCTCAACAGATGTTTTGATGGGAGATCTTGATCTGAGCACAGTTTGTAACACATTTATGCAGGTTGTGACCGGTCGTCCTGCATTGAAAGTAGTTTCATAGTTATTTTCTTATCTTTCACTTTTTCTCTTCAGCTTAACTTTTATTTTTTAAAAGACACATACAATTGGATCCAAATGCAGTTGTTGCCAAATTCAGATGAGTCATTTTTTACATCTCAGCTGTCCAACAAACCCATCATTTCACAAATCCTATATCCTTGTTTTTACAAACTTGTCTCTCATGGTGGTTTTGCTCAGACAGTACTGTTGTGAAAGTCCATGCATTGACTTGCCAATATCAAAAGAAAGGAGGAATAGATTGAGAATAAATTAACCTGAAACTGTGTTATCTTGGTCAACAGTGAGAGAGGACAACTGACTTCACAGATTCTGATATTCACTTCAGTCATTAATCGTCATCTTAAACTGTCTGTTGAACAGCTTGAATTTTGTGCCTCACAAATCCTTTGATTGTCTTCCTTAAGCATTTTCTCCTTGTGTCATATACTCAATGTCTTGTATCTTTTTAGTATCTGTTTTCATGTAGCTTTTATATTTTATTACTACATTCTATATTATTATTATTATATTATATTATTATATTTATTAGTATATCTATCTATGTTGTTCACTACAAACACTGCAAACGTTTATGTCTCACAGCGAGACATAAACGTCTCGCAGAACCATTCAATTATTCATCTTGTCCTACAACTGAATATTTTATTAATACTGTACCTAGTTCCTCCAAAATGCAGTTGTACCACCTTTTTTGTCGAACGTACTGACCTGTTGGAGTTCCTCAGGTGAAATAGGATTTCAGCAGATTGCATCAGACGCAGCTTGTGTATGAGATTTGTATGCACAGTGTGTTGGCAGGTACACACCCGGTGGGTCTTTCAGGTCCGCTGCTGGAGACTACAACATGAGACAGTCTGCTTAACAGATGGGGGATGTTTGGGATAAAATTCAAAAGATCAGATTTTAGTTAAATAAATCACTTTACCACATGATTGTGATTTGTCCTACCCCACTTCCTTTATTTGTATCGAGTTGATGAGGAAATAATCTTATTCTCTCCTGAGAACTTACTCCTTCATTTTGTCTCACTAAGAAACACTTTTGTGTGAAAAGTCAGATTTTTCTGCAACCAGAACAATCATTCCACATTTGACTATAATCAGAAAGAGGCTGTTTATGTTTGTGTGGATGTTCATTTGCGTGTATATTTTCCAAAATATTTGTCATATGCACGTTTATATCTATGTTCACATTACAGGGTTTAAAGCAAAATGAAGTAAAATAGTTGTTGTTTTCCGAGGAGCTTTCTGCCTAGACTGTTGTGACGGATCTCTGCCCTAAAACGCCTTACATGTGACCAATAACGTCACACATAATAGGGGACTTCCCATTATTACGATGGCCTGTCATCCCAAAAACAAACGCCTGCTGCTCCGAAGGCCCTTTGGTGCGAAAATAGACTACACACACTGGTGGCTGCCAGACTCCATATTAATATATGGCTAAATTTAACAGGCCTGGGTTCCCAGATGATTTCCTGTGATCATAATGAATTACTTTGTACGACTCCTAAAGAAAGACTTTTCTTTTCGGCTGATATTTAACTTTAGCAGCTCTTCTGTGAACTAACTCAAATAAACTAAAGTAAGATGTGTGACGTCACTGTTTGACGTCCCAGTCAGCGCGTCATCGCAATTTCATTAAATCAGAGTTCTGTTTTGTGAAACATGACAGATGTATCAGAAGAACTGAGTGAATTGTGAAAGTCTGTTTGATAAGTGAATTGGGACATTTTAAATGACTGATGATGAGACAAATAAAGTCTTCAACTGTCGGTGGAAAAGCTCTGTTTACGTGTTATTAAATTTAACTTTCCAAGATCAATATTTACTGAAGGGCCGTGTTATTGCAGTATAATGTTGTAGGCACAGGAGTGACAATAAATAAGGTGGTAATTTTGGAAGTAGTCCTAAACAGATAAATAGATAAACAAATTTAAGAGCTGAGTAATGGACAACATCTAGATGTTTAAGGTTCGAGGTAGAAGGATATCTATAAATGATATCGCCATAGTCCAATAGAGAGAGAAAGGCTGCTTCCACAATTTGCGACTTAAGTTGTCTATATAGGTTTGTTAAATAAACTAAGATGACATTAATTCTAACATTATTGCATTTTTCTCTCTTATACCTCTATACCTACTGTGTCTCTGTTATTGTTAGCTGTTGAGTTATGTCCATGCACCATGTTAGACGTAATTAAAAAAACGTCATCAATTTACAATCTACCCACATTGCATTTGTGACTCACATCCGTTTTCTTGATGTTCATCTCAAGGTTTATTTTTGGTGTTGCATATTTACGCCTTGTCATTGAAACCTGGAAGACAACAGTGTCATCGTTTTACTTTGAGAAGCTGGTCTGCGTTCTCCTCTCCATTGGGTGAGCCCGTTGCGGCACGTACTAAAACAACAGTGGTTTAAAAAGGTATGCCATGTCCAATGTCGAAGTTAGATAATTAGAGATCACCGCACCCTCCAATTAACATGACACATTACACACGTAGTTTATTACTCATGGTTACGGAATATAAACAAAAATAATACTTTCAATTGATGTCGTATGAGGTTAGAATAGTGCCCTTAGTTTGTGTGTGTAAGTGTAAACATACCTGCCTGTGTCCATTTGTTTTTTATCATAATGTTTGGCAGTAAACAATGTGGGGGGAGGTTTACTTATTGCTGAGGCTTTAGGGCTGACAGTGAGGTTAAATCAGCAGAGAAACCTTTATCTGCCTCCTCCTGCTTCTTCTTTCCAGTTCTTTAACCCTCACAAGTTATTCATGTTGTACCTGTACGATATGTACCTGTGATGACACGAGGCAGTTGTTTTATTCTCTTGTGTCAGTGTTCAACGGATACGCTGCACTGAGTCGGTCAAATCTTCTTTTTTTTTACTTTTAAAAGGCCTCCAACGCTTCAATCTTTCCTGGAGTTAATGTGTCCCTTGAGCTCCCTAACAGAGAAACATCTGCTGACTGTTCATCAAGTCAGTTAGCTTTGGCTCGAGATGGACCTCTGCTTGTCAGAGACAAAAAAGACACGGGTGATAAAACTTGCCTGGACGTAGATTAACGAAGCCTTGCTACTGTAGCTGCCTGTACCCTGACACGCTTACCTCGAAAATGAGCTTTCCACTGAGCGGTTCAGTGGGCTGAGCAGCAGAGCAGACATTAGTGTGTGTATCCTTTACAATGTCACCCTTCTCTTACAGTCTGTAAAAACTCAGGGTCGTAGTATACTCCAAACAAACTCAACTGTAATGTTGTTTCAAAGGCTGCTGAACACATTCATGCTTGCAGATCCTTCTTTTGTGGATCAAACACTCATTTCACTGCAGACCTTAAAGGTGTAGTTTACCTCTTTGCAGAGGACAGCAGCTGTAATCAGCTTGGTTTCAGTTACAACAGAACAGTGACCCCCTTTCATGGAGAAAAACAACATAAACACATCCAAAGAAACATGTCAAACTCCCCCTGCACTATAGTCCACTTCTATATTTTCTATCCAAATGCTCAGTATTAATAAATATACTGTTTCTGTTTCGGCTCTTCACACAACCCTCTCGAGGTTGAAAGAAAATGTGCGTGGTTGGCTGAATACAATGCCTTCATTTAGCTTTGTTTCTTCACTTTGCTGTAGCCTCAATGCTAAACAAACTAAAGAAGAACATTTTGGCTCCAAAAGTTGAAGAAAAAAATCACCCATGAGGTTACACTTGTGTTAATCAAATATAAACATATTAAAATGAGGAGTAAAAGATGTTGTCACAGCCACTTTGTGTTTTGCATCTATACAGTAATTATCCATTGTACAGCATATTTTATTGAAAATATAATCTAAACAAGTCACAGATTTTGATTATACGTTGTTACATAAGTTGTAAGTAGACTTAATAAAAGTGTATACGGAATTATTTTGTTGATTTTCTGTTTCTGATGATTTAAAGACATGTATGACACAAAGGTGCTCATTAAAAACACTAACATGCAACCACACACTGATAGACACACATAACAAATCAATTATTGAAAGGTCTTCACTTCCGTAGAGAGATGACACCACCCCCTGTTGTGTAATTTTCATTATATGGCTCATATTCACCCGTAAGTGACACCAGTTCTTTGTAAGGCCTGAGGATAAACAGCAGCCAAGCACCATTAAATCCCTCCTCGAACAATTACTGCAAGGGACCTTCTTTAAAAGCCCAATGAAAGAAATGACCCGTGTTGTTTTCATCTGATGTTACATAATCATACAAATGTAGCACTGAATGGACACTGGCAGTGAGGCCAGTAAATGCCTTGTTTTCCTGATTTCTGCATCCGATTTCCACAAAAGAAGGATGCTGTTTCCAGGAAACTAGGGTACATTTTCACAGGTGGGCTATTTCAAGATGTAAAGACAGTGAGGATGACGTCCAATTTGTGTTCACTGTTAGAGAAAAAAAACTTTTTTAATTGACAGAATTATGCCAGTAGAAATGTGTTTGCATATAGAATGATGATGACGAACACACATATTAGTGGAGAGAGATTATTGTTGTGTTCGGATAAACAATTGATGAAATATCGGTCACTTCCTTTTTGTTTTCACATTCGAATTGTTCATTATTCACTCACTGCTCCAGGAAACTGATTTAGCCATTCAACTGTTTGTACAATCTCACAATTCATCTTACATCTCTAAGTGGGATGTGTCCCAAATTGCAACATGCTGCAAAATACCAACAATAGTGACATTTCTGGATGTTGCTGAAGTCAGAACCACCTGTTCTCACTGGTTTGGTATTGTTACAAGAACTGCAGGCGTCCTCTTTGGGTTTCCCAAACGTAGTTCCCGAATCATGGCTTTTTAAAAAGACTGAGACAGAGAAAAGTCTACGCCTCTGGACCAAAACCACGATATGGTACACAAGAAGATGAATGACTGGTTCAATGAGTCAAATTTTAAGTGTGTGGAGAAAACAATTTAATTATACTGCACAATATTTAACAGCTGTTTATCTGCCATGTGCATTGTTTATTCATGTGTATTATCTCAAATATATATATTCATTTAGGGGTTGAATGACAAAATGTCTGGATTGCGCCACCAGTTGGACCACATGATCAGATGTGATTTACCAAGAATACCACATGGGGATGAGCAAATCACTTGTTTGTTTCAGGAATTATGAATCAGGGAAAGGGATTCATGAAATGTCCACCATCAGTGACCATTTGTACACAGAAAATGACACATGAAGTGAAGCAGAATATCAGGAGAACAGTTGCTGATACCATAGAAAACTCCTCACTCGGCTGATTCTTCAAGACTTACAACAGGAGGAGGGACTTGGCACAAAGCCTGAAGAAACAATAAGACCATCAACATTAAATAGCATCAACACAGTCAAGTCAAAGGTTGGGGCACTGATGCAAGGCAAGATTGTGTTTATCAGAGGTTACAAAGTCCTTCAGGCCACGCTCTACAGACAAACAGGTGGATGTTCAGAGTCATGGATTCGTACTCTTTCTGTGATTTGTAGCCTTTAAAAGAAATGTGTTGGAAATCACAAGTGCAGTTTAAACACGGATGTGGTATGTTGAAATTTGTTCCTGTATTTGTCAAACTGGCGATACTTTCCTAGAATAGAAGCAGCCCGGGAGATCTTACACATCAATTTCACTCGAAAATCATAAAGTGTCATCCAGTATAAGGCAAGCTGGAATTTGCAAAAGGGAACTGCTCATTATCACAAGACAGTGAATCAAAGATTTACACAGAACTGAGAGGAAGATGTCCTTCTGAGAAATTACTGGGACAAACCCCAGACTTCTGGAAAAAGCGTCATTCTATGTGTTTCGGTGTAACTGTTACTGTAGCCATGCTCTCTGTAGCTACCGTAGTAATGACTGTGTTGTGAGGAACACTATGTTAACCGTACAGCTTCCACTGTCATTGTGCTGACACAAGTGTGTTGCTGTGCAGCAAACACGCGGCACCCTACGAGCCCGCTGGCACCGATCCAATCCGGTCACACTGATTATGGAGTTTTCTTACAGTCAGCAGAACGTCCTGGTAGCCAGCAGGACGGGAACGCATTTTATTCAGGACAGGCCAGAATTTCACATTTTTATACCACTCACAACAGCAGCCAGAGCATAGAGATAGTATTATTCACAATGCAGACTACCAGCACAGCCAGTCATGGTTGTCTGCTCCCACTCTGGAATAACGATAACTGAGCAGGGATTTGGTAATAAAGACATCAGGCTACATTCTATGTTTTTTTTTCTTATTGTCATCAAACCCTATGAAATGACCAACAGTATGAACAAGTACTGTGATGCCAAAGCGGAATACAACTTATTTCTCTGTGCCATAGACCTCCATTGTTGTACAACAACGGTTTCAAACGTGTCAATGAGCCTGTTGCACTCGGTGACATGTTGTCTCATCACGATGGACATCATTATGAATCCAACACTGTGCTGCTGCTATAATTACTAGTGCACCACTGCTCCTGCTAGAGTAACGTTGGCTTAACATGGCATTGCCCAAGGGGGTAAATAGAGGCACTGGGGAACCCAAGCAGGTTAATTCAGCCATGTTAGGTTGAACAACAAGCTGTGTAGATGACGGCAACACTGACAGATGTCTGGTGATATAATCAGTGCCAATCATCTCTATTCACGACATTCAGTACAGTATGTGCTCTCTCATGCTAGCATCTTTGAGTACTCTAATATATGGATTCATTTTCTACTGTAATAATATGTGTTTCTTTTCTAACTTTTCCTACAATGAATACAACTTTTGCAATTTTGAGTTATAATATGCAACATTTTCTTGATCAATTAAGTTCTATTTTGGTGTTTTCTGTCAATGCCATAGTAATTTAGCCTATGCTCAGTTGAACAGAGCTTTTTAAATTACTAATCTCAGACAGAATTACTGCATCTGATGCTGTGTGTTTTTCCAAGAACCATTCCAGGTGGAAAGACTTGTTTTGTGACAGAAGAAGAACTGGGGGCAAGGGAAACTGTCGCTGGACAAGGAACAGCACGCTGATAACACCATCAGCTGGCTTCTTACAATATGTTTGTTAAACAGTGAAGTGGAATAGAGATGATCCCTTTCACCTGTGGTGATTTCAGTCGTCATGTTTCAAAGCATCACAAAACCTACACGCTGATCTTTCTTTTGAAAATGTGAGGAAACATCGACCATTCAAGTGCACTCTAAACCTTTCCGGTTCAGTTCAGGTCTTCAGGGGCTTGACTTCTTCTGACATCTTCAAAGGTTTATTCCTGGAGTTGAGGTTTATGCTAAGAGAAGTCTGCTGTAATTATCTTTGACTCTTAGTCCTCTACTTAAACCTGGCTGCTGATAAAAATACCATGTGCAACCTCCACAGACGCTTTAGAGACACAGCCCTCACAGCCATGCTGCTGACCACACACACATATATCCTTGGAATAAGGGCAGGTTCTGTTTAACTTCTTGGTTACTGTGAACGCGTCTGAATGACACAGACGTGATGTAATCTGCCAGTGGACTGGAAGCTTGCGGCTTCAGTGTGGAGGGTGCAGTACAAAAAGTCCTCTCCCAGGACAGCACCTGCTGAGGTGTCCTTGTGACCCTGTGTGTTTGTGAGTGTGTGTGAGAATGTCAAACACACTTGCAAAGGAAAATTGAAGTAAAATAGGAAAATACATGTAACAAGAGGTTAAATAGACCTTGTCCTTTTCATATTAGTTCAACAAAAAAAGATGCTGATTCAGCTATACTGCCAATGGCATCACAATGCCCAACATCCCGTGACATCAAGGGCCTTTTGTGTTGAATTGAATCAAAAAGATCTATTACTGTCTCATTTTAAACAAAGCTCGTGAGGGTTCACAACCAGGTTATTGTCTTTAGAGGGCGCGCTGATTTAAACACCTCTGGAGGGTTTTTTTCCGGCACCACTGAGGACACGAGCCAGAGCTCGCGAGTAGATGGGAGTCGGGATACTCTGCTTTCTTTCGTCTTGCTCTGGGCTGCATCCTGAGGCCACGCAGGCGGCGGCTGGAAATAGCCCAGACATGCAGAGCACTGTCGGTGTTGTCTCCTCCTCCTCCTTCCTCAGCCGCGCTGCTAATCAGCAGAGACAGAGGAGGATGCAGGACAGGAGCCAGACACAGATCAAGCTCCGCTGGGTGGGGCAGGCGTCAGGAGCGTGCATGTGTGGAAGTATGTGGGTGTATATCTGGGTGTGTACGCATGCTTACCTGTACGCAAATGAGCAACTTTGAAAATGTGCGTACATGCCAACAGGAGACAAGGGAGTGGCACACTTCAACTTGGATTCTTTCATCTTTCTCACACCTTAATACACCTGGAACATGTAACCAATCAAGCAGTGCACAATTTGTACTTACTTGTTCTCTTTTTGAGTACTTCCATGTTCTGCAACTTATATATTTCAGAGGGGAAATATTATACTTTTTACACCAACACATTTATTATTTATTTCAGTAAAGGATCTGAATACTTTTTTCACCACTGCCGTAATCACTGCAGGACTTATTAAATCATTACTGCTCAGTGCAGCCAGAGTGAACTGACTCTGACGTAAAGATTTAATCACTCGTTCAATCAGTGTCATAGCAACCCACAAACATTACCAACACTTACACTATGTTCTTTTCCTCATTATGCTCCTTAATTGGAGTACATTAGTTCAATTAGACTTGACTGGGTGTTTCCCCACCCTATACAACAAACATTTATCATTATCAAAGTTCAGCTTACTTCCTCTTTTAACACCTGCAGTCAGTCGCCAATAATCCCAAAATGTTTTAAAGAGTTTTTAGACCTTTAAAGGAAAAAGTAAAGTACAGAGTTCAACAGCCAAACCATGAAGTCTGACCTCCTCTCTCCTTCTAACAATGAAATCTGAAGGGATTGGCTATTCTTCAGCGTTACTTATTATTTTGTACTTACTATATTTAGAAATGTCCTTTCTCTAGACTGTTTTGTGTATTGTACGAAGTAGACTTTGTAATGCAAACAGTTTGACACGTTTATGAATTGCAATTTCCAAACACATGTAAGAAATTCATAATGATTTGTTTTGGTTGTCTTTTCACTTTTTATACTCTTTTTATACTATTGTTGCATTTGTCCAGTGAATGATTTCAAAGTATTTCATTATGGACACGAAAACACAATAATAGATTTGATATCAGAAACATTATTATGAGTGACTCTTGGGACCCAAGAAAGACCATAACAAGAGTGTGTGTTGTGTAATTGGTTGTACGTTATGATGATAAAAGGATTTAAATATTCAAACAGATATGCGATGTGCTAAATGCAATGTGCTAATTTAACTGATCAGAATCTTAAAGGTACCCTGTGGAGTTTCTGACCTCTAGTAGTGCTATTGAGTCATTTTTCTGAGTGGGTCTCCGTTTATTTGTCTCATGGAAATGCAAGCAATACAGATTTACACCAACGGTCTCTCCCTATTCCCCTCATCAACATAGCTATTTTCACCTGTTTCCCGTATGTGTGCTAAGCTAACTGACTGCTGTTGCTAACTTCATATTCAACAGCAGTCATGAAAGTGATCTTCACATCTCTCGCCTAGAAAGGGATAATGTCGAAATGTTTCTATTCCTTTAAATGCATCTCTGTTAGTTTGTGCGTAACTTTTGTTTGCTTATAAGAAAACTCCAAAGGGCACCTTTAAGATAAAAAATGTATGTACTCATCTGGGTGACAAAATCTGTCCCCTGTGTTTTTAGTTTTAGGAGGGCTGTGGATCGGTCTCAGGCTTCATCACGTTGTTCATTTCATATCTCGAGACAACACTCTGGATTTGATGGATTGTGGCATTTCAGCACAGTGTTATTACTAATTAACCCAAGCCTTCAGAGGGTGCACTGCATCATCTGCTCATTTGTTTGTCTGCATGTCAGATATGATAACAGCACTGGAGTGTATTCCATAGCAGCGCTCTTTGTAAATCACTGTGGATAAGACTGTCAGCTAGGTGAATAAGAGGATACAAGGTGAGGCCGGTGCTTTGAACTCCTTCACTACTTCCTTACTGGCTGCTCTCCAGGATTCCCAACTCTGTTTTTGCATTTGTGCAAATATGTTCAGAGGTGTTTCTTGTAATAATCCTGAAAATCAGTTCATTAACTCCCCCGAGCCATCGTCTCATCTTGTTGACTGTACCAAGTCTGTGCAGCACAATGTGCGAATGGAAGTTCACGTTTTAAATTTCCAAATAGTGTGTTGCCACCTCAAGCTGACGCTGCAGTCCTGAGTGTGTGTGAGGTCAGCTGATCCTTTTTGCAGGGAGGCAGGTCAAGACACACACATACACACACACACATACACACACACACATACTCAGATACCAATACACAGTCCGATTGGGCTTCTTTATCTACACTAGACAGCAGCAAATGTGTGAGAGATGACAAATGAACTGAGGCGTAAAAAATAAGAAGAAAAAGAGAGGTAGCAGATGACAGGGCAGAGGAAGTTGAAAACACACACACACTCACTTAAAACACACGTAGTCAAAACCTCTGTCCTGCTTCCTGTTTACAGCGATGTGATGGCTATTTTTGTCCACTGGATGTATGAAGAGAGGCCTTCAACTTTTACAATAGTGTGAAGTTAAGAGGGCTCCCATTAAGTATGACAACGCTCATAGCACAGTCAAACACAACAGTCATATCTTCATGCATTTGTTTTTGCAATTCATTCATCTCAACCACTCTTGTTTTCAACCACTTGATTTGACGGTTCTTACAGTTTCCTAATCATTTCGTAGAAAGGAACTGAGCAGGTCATCTTAACATGCAAACTCTTAACAAATATATATATTATATATATTTTATATAATAATTTTATATTTATTTATATAAATATTAAGTACAACCAAAACTGATATTTTGGGAAACACACTTATTTGCTTTTTTGTCAAGAGTTAGATGTAGATTGATACCGCTCTTGTGTTTATAGGGTAGATATGATAGCTTAGCTTAGCATAAAGACTGGAAGCAGGGGGAAACAGCTAGACTGGCCGTCTGAAAGAGTCTAACCACAGACGACAACCTGAGTCACAATGTCTCCCTCACTTGTGCATATTGCTGCTCATCCCGCCCCTCTCTCCCTCTCCTCAGCCACATTGTCAATATTCCCACAGGCCCCTTCATTTGCCCTTTTCCATCCATCCATCACATACCCTCAGACTTTCCCTCCTATCCTCATCACCTGACTGCCCCACCCATCGACACACCTGTTCCCACCTCCCTCATCTGCTCAGCTGCTCTGCCTGGCCTTCCCCACCCACCCCCTCACCTGTATCGCCTTCCCTCATCATACACTCTCTATCAGGCCATCCTTTGTTCCCCTATTTGTTCACCAAGTTGCATTGTGGTTATCTGCTGCCTGTTACCCGTCCACCTGTTAGCTGCCTGGCGGGCCAACTGCCTAATTTGGACTCTCGCCTTTTGTACGATACATTTTCACCAATAAATCACTGAGGGAATCCTGCTGCCGCCTCAACTGTCTGCATTTAGGTCTAATCCCTGTTTCGGTATTCATCAAAGTGTGACAATCACTGCCAGTAATTACACATTTGGTCATTTTTTACACTTTTTCTACAAACAAATGCGATATCCTATATTAATAAGTGAGCTTTAGATGTGCTGGTAGGTGGAATTTATTATCTTTGGAAAGAACCAGGCTAGCTATTTCCTCCTGTTGTCAGTCTTTGTGCTCATAAAGTACCTGGCATCTGGCAGTAGCGTCATATATATCATGACATGCAGACATGAAAGTGAATAATATCTCCAAGAAAGTTAGTTTTTGTTAGATTTTTCTAGGTCTTGTTTCTAAAAACTAAAATACATGTGCAGGTACTTTGTGTCTTAAAGCATGGTGGCATTTTCCATAAAATTTGTACCAAAGCACAGATCTGCCCAGAATTTTCTGAGAATTTATTTTTACTTTATATTTGGAGGGGTCAAAGGTGACGTGGGAGGTTGTTGAGCACAGGTCACTAAATCAAGGAAAACATTTCAGTGCAGCGGTCTGGCCCCACTGCCATCCACCATGACCCCTGTTTATCCATCACACTTCCTGTGTGTGTATGCTGGACAGCTTGTGTGTGTGTTTCTGTGTGTGTGTGTGTGTGTGTGTGTGTGTGTGTGTGTGTGTGTGTGTGTGTGTCTGTGCATGTATGTCCATTTTTTATCTAAAGCTTTGTGTGTTTGTGAACATGTTGCCTTGTCTCTGCTCCCTCTTTCTGCATCTGTCATATCTGTCTCACACACACACTCACACATACAGCATTCAGACACGTACACACACACACACACACCTCCACTCACACAGCACACGTTACAACTGATAAATCGCAGCTTTGTGAATGTGTTAGTTTAGACCCAGGAGGCTGCAGTGTTCGAACACCTCTGTTCTGTACAGAAAATATCTGAGAGGACAAACAATCGGGATGACACACACACACACACACACACACACACACACACACACACACACTCTGAGACACAGATGTACTTTTAAAGACACCTGAGAAAGACAAGAAAAAGACCCAACCTGCTGCATCTACTGAAGGTGTAGAATGCAAAACAAGGCTCACACACATACAAATGCCGCACAGTGCACACATACAGACAATAACAGTGTTGTATATCCAATTACATGATTCTACACACAGATGTCTATCTATCTGAGGTACTTTATTTAAATCTGGATATTGAGGAATATGAGAATGCTGACATTGATGGTGAGAGTGTAATACCTCTTTTCAGGTCAACAAACTTGGGATACTGGCTTCATTGCCTTTCTCCCAAAAACAGATTATGGATGAGTCTATGCACGTTTGGCTCCTTGTGTCAAACACTGGGCTTTTTAAGTGAAAGTGGAGACACAGCCAGAGAAAGCACCAGGGGGAATCACCCTCACACTCCCACAATCTTTATTAAGCCCCTCCAACCACAACCCCCCACCGCTCGTTCTTTTCCCACACAGCAGCCAGAAAAGGCAGAAGCTCAGTGACAGGCTGCTTCAGATACCCTGTGTTGGGTATCTATTTTTAACCACACGCTGGTGTATTGGGCAGAGCGCTGAGCTCTGGCTTTTGTAACACAAATGCTCTAAACCATGTTTCCCATCTAGCCACAGAGATAGGAGAGTTTCTGTCATTTGGGCAGACAAGGCAGCGTATATGCACATCAACAATGAGCCGTGCTGAAGACACTCAGCATGACTCACATGCAAAACAAACATGCACATTCTCACACACATTCTTTCTCTCGCCCTGTAGACGTGTGTGCGAATGCACCTGTCCATATATTTTCTCTCCAAAACACAAAAACATAAAGAAATGAACGCACTGAGCAGTGTGCATACAAGGCTTAGAATATTCTGTTTTTGGACCGAAGCTGCTGATTTCAAATGTTTTTTCATTTGACCGTTCAGAAAATCATTTAAATGTAACTGTTAACACAATGTTCTTTAATAATAATGATTAGTAGATTTGTTCAACAACACAAGCCAACAGTTTAGAAATCCATTATATGAGTATAAACAAAGTACAGACGGGAGCACGAGCATGAATAATACATGCATACAATCATAAGCACGCTTTGACTCTTCAGTCTTCAGACTCAAAAGTGTTTATTAAAGGTGTGATAAGTGACACCAAACCAGCGACAGCAGCCAAAACTTTCGCACTCAGGGGAGGTCGCCCTCATAGCTGAGCTGAATCTCACCCACCAGGTTGCTGTTGTTGGTGCTGCAGCTGTTTTTAATTGTCTTATTCATATGCAACACGTGTCATAGGTGTTTCTGACCTACTTTTACCTCCAGTATTTTCTCATTTCATACATCTCTGACTCTCATTCATCTTCCTCTCTCTCTCTCTCTCTCTCTCTCTCTCTCTCTCTCTCTCTCTCTCTCTCTCTCTCTCTCTCTTTCAGGTTAGGTGAAGTAGGAAAGGTGGAGAGAACAGAATGTGTAGAATCTGGCAAGCAACTAAAGCTGTGCATTATAATGAGGACATTCCTCAAAAACCTAATCAAGGTCATGCCATTTCTGTGTTCCGGCGGGGTAAATCTCAAGGGAGTTGCTCTGATAGCTCGTGATCAACCCGCTGCAGATGTTCTCATTTGGAATACAGCATAGCACCACTGTGGTGGAGTTCGCATGGATGATAGTTCAATCGGTTTCACTTGTTTTGATGCACCACAGCCGTTATCAGCTAAATGCCGGTGTTTTGCTAATGGAGCTTGAAATGCAAAATGTCTGTTTTTGTCTGCAAGTGTCACTTTTAAACTCACGTGCTGGTGCATATTCTTTTTCCCAATTTACTAATTAATTATAGTCAGCCACATCATTGGATATTTGACTGGAGAAAAATCTACAGTAATGATTTTCGATCGAATTCTCTAAGCTACAATGTATCGATTATATAGGCAGAGGATTATACACACGCATTTCATTCATACAGAGAAAGTGATTTTCCACCACGTCTTTATTTTTCACACGTTACAATCAAGCTTGAAGCACACTTGCATCACACTTTCAAGTGTGGCAATGATGAATTCACATAAACAGACTTCTACACAACCATTCTGTCATCTTTCGGTCGACCACTCCCTGCTTCAGAGGAAGTTGCAGCTTAAAGAAACATCACAGCTTCACAATTATATTGCACTTGTTTGGCCTTCGTGAACCCCAGCAATCTGCATAGATATTTTTTCATGTCGAATTATTTATTTTTGTGTCTGTAACTCTAGTTTGTCATTGTCATTTTGAATGATTTACTTGTATAACCTTTCAGCATTGTTGTTATGGACCCTGGGAATAAATGACTGTCTCCATCTGCCGCTCTACAACATTGCAACATAATGACAGTGTATGAATGCATTCTGTGTTTCACTGCTTCCTTACAGTAAACTGTATGCTTTTCATATCTGTATGGATTTCTGTAATATGACTAAACAGAGACTCTCAGGAGAAGAGGCTGTCTGATCGCTCAACTTGAATTTCTCTGTGGATCAGACTCTGACTGTCTTTTGCTCCTCACCCCCTCCGGACTCAACCTCTCCCTCCTCCCTCCTTCCTCCTCCCTCTCTTTGAACTACGCTCTCGTTTTTTTCCCTTTCATCTCCCTTTCTCTCAAGCGATTGGAGGAATGCCACAGTCTTCAGAGAGGCTAGATATGAGCGGCGTTGCATTCCTGTCTGCTCTGGTGTGTCGAGGTGGACAGGTTTGACAGGCGGGTAGAGGTATGTGACTCTTCTGGTGACAGATGGGAACAAGATCCAGCAGAATCCACCTCTGCCCCCACAACCTCCAGCCCCAGCCTCATCTCACTGGAGGATTTCAGTTTCTCAGGCTCTCCGTTTTCTATGCACCCTGGGCATACATGGTCATAGCACAGTTTAGCCATGCCATGGTTTAATATTAAGCCTTTAGTGAGAGGGATGACAAGAAATGAAGGAGAGAATGATGCAATATAGGTCCGTGGCTGGACTCAAACTTGTTGCGGTTCATGGTAACCATCTCATCCAAAGCCCTTCACTGTGCTTTTTCTAAATAATTGACCCTAGCATTAATCAAGTGCATTGAGGGGCCCAAACATCACCATAAAAACATGAATCATTTCTTAGTTACCAAGAGGTAATGTTTTAATATTTGCAATATATTGACATATTTTGCAGAACCCTTTACAGTAACATGAACATTTTGTGTTGGCAGTGAACACTTTGCAGAGTTGTTCAATATAAACTTTTTCTTATTACACAAAAGCATAATCTGATTGGGGTTACATTTCCTTCAAAATATACAGTATTTGTTACTGAAAATTACTTCTGTATGAACACAATAGGAGATGGGGTTGACACAAACTGCAGTATTTTATAGTGATACTTTTGGAAAAAAGTGAAATCACCCAAAATGCAGCTTGTTTATAAATTTGGTTTGTGCTAGCTTCTCTTAAAAAAGCCAGCCCATAAACACACACAAAGCTATGTCCCTTTCACCCTTGGGTTGTGAAGTATACACACACACACACACACACACACACACACACACACACACACACACACACACACACACACACACACACACACAGGGTTGTTTAGTGTACAATCCCATTTAATCACAAGAATCCTGACTGGGTGCATTCCTGTCGCACAGAGTTAGTACGATTTGCTTATTAGAGCACACAATGCTATCTGTCAATTTCATTTTCATAAGCTGAAAGATTATAGAGCGATGTGCTGATCCTCTGTATCTGGTCCAGTGCACTGCATTTCCTCTGTTTTCCCACGTCTGATAGGCACCATGTTGCATGTGAGTTTAGCGAACTGATTATCAGGTGGATTCAAACCCTGCTGATCTTTCCCATCGAGCAGAGCTGGACACGTTTTATGTAGTAAACTCTTTCCTTTAGTGCAAAAGCCCAGAGAAGGGCTCTTGTTAATGTTCCAAGGTCACCATGGTGCCAAATTTAATATTGAAGAACACCCTCTCAGGTGTTATTGCTATTGTATTCAAAGAGAAGCCCATGTTCAGACCTGTTGACTCCAATTTTAATAAGCCGCTGCACCTGAAAGTCTGCATTACTGTGTCATTGACTACATGCTGATTCAGAGCGTAGCAAACCCCATGACAACAGTACTCCTGAGAAATGATTACATGACACTTGTGCAAAAATTGTAATCATATAAGCAGTTGTAAATGCACTGAAGTGCTAACATATTTACAAACGTGGGCACTCATATTCTCCAAATATCAAGTGCACACAAATATGTTGTCCATTTTTACTGGAAACCCTTAAAAAGCTTAAAACACACACACACATGTACATGTACATTATATGCATGTAGATGAATATGAATGAATGCAAGCTATATTCATGAGTGGACGTTTGCTGCAGGGCCTGGATTTAGCACATGCACCTGCATTGTATTTGATTATGTGCATGAAAATAATTGTGTGAGCTTGTTTGTGCAGTGTGTCAGATTCTTTATGTATGTGTTTGCAGGTGGAGGAAAGAGGGGGCAGCTTGCAGCAGGGGACCGGAGAATTAAATGAAGGAAACGGGAAGGAAATGACGAAGGCTTGCTCTCTGAAACCGCAAAACTGCCACTCTCCCTTTGTCGTCCTTTATGGAAACTTGGACACACACACACACACACACACACACACACACACACACACACACACACACACACACACACACACAAACACACACACACAGAGCCTGTTGTTGTTGTGACTGTGATGAAAACTCGGGTACACAGGATCTGAGACACAGGATGGTAAACAATGAACTTGGAGAATAGAGAGAAAGAAAGAGGATGAAGAAAAAAGACATGGGTTAGGTAGACAAACTCTAAGTGGAAGAGAAATAAGGAAAGATGTGGGCAAAATAAGATGGGGGAAAGCAATTTAAAATAAAAATACAAACCTGACTTGAATGCACTTCAAAAGGGCAACTGTCCGATATTTATACAACACAATCTTACTTTGCATTCACAATAGTTGTATTACTTCCTAAGCAGAAACCTCCAAACAGCTGATACATTTTTTTTTTCCATTCTCATTTTGTCAAAGTCAGCGTCCCATTTTTCATATTTCTGTCTTCTATTTTTGACATTCAGCTCTTGAAAGAGACATTTTTGAGTAAGAGCAGGTAAATCATGCACAAATAAAATCACTATTGCAAATTTGTTGCTTGAGCAGTGGCCAATCACTGAATCACTGAAGCGCATTAACTTGAGAGCGAGGCAGCGTAGGAAGCCAGTACTTCCACACTGATCACTGATAACCTACAGGGGCAGCGAGCTGGCGTGGCGACACAAACATTGCTGTCTCCGCCACGACATGACACGACTGGATCAAACCGGACCGGGAAATATTTTCTTTTGTTTGTTTTAACAGATGCCACATCAGCAGCATTAGCAGCTGAAATGTAAATCACAGAAAAGATACCCTGATTTAAGGATATTTCTCTGTATTAACAATTAGGAGCTCAGGGACAAACATGGCACATCTGCAGGGGCCCGACACAAAAACAACAAGGGACCGTCAAAGGAGGGTCAAGGGTCACTGCAAGAATGTCATTGGCATGTTCGTTATCACATATTTTCACACAAATGCGCATGAGTCATTGTGTGCGTGTGTCTGTGTGTGTGTGTGTGTGAGAGGACTCATACATACACACACACACTTTTGAAGAAATCTGTGTCTCATCTTTCAGCTCAACAATGTTGTTTTGATTTAGTTCGTCTGTTCTGTGAAACAATGGCATCCAGAATGAGTTTTCATCATTCCTGCAACAGAAAAACAATCTTCCCCCCTTGGGTTTACAAGCATTTCAGAGGTGACAGCTTGTTTTAGTTTGTGTGTATGTGTGTGTTTTGGGGGAAATGTATGCGTGTGTGTGTGTGCGTGCGTGTGTCCATTCCTGTGGTTCTTATGTTTCTGTGTCAGTGCTCTGTGTAGGCAAACACTTGTTTGTCCAGTATACATGTTTGCGTTTATGTTTTCTTGAGTGAGACTGTGTGTGTGTGTGTGTGTGTGTGTGTGTGTGTGTGTGTGTGTGTGAGAGTGTGTTTTAGGACATATTGCTTTTAATCTTGTGGCACCAATACAGAACATTACATTCTATAATATAATAACATTACACTTTGTGCCACGTGAATATTTGGCACCAGATAAAAACCAGACACAGATCAAACAAAGGCAACTAAAGGCATTTTGATTGAGCCAACTAATAAAAACTGACACACTATGAGAGAGATTCCCAACATACATCTCTTAATCAGCCATGTTTTGATGAAGAGAAATCTGTTCTCTGCTATTAGTTCTTACAACACAAAGTCCACTCGTTTCAGAAAAACTTGCTGGTCTAAGCACACAGTTTAAGGTAGCTCTTTCACAGGAAAAATCCCCTGGTGTACAGGAAGTGATGTGTTTTATGTTCTTGGCAGCAGCAGCAGGGGATAAAATGAAGAGAAAAAAACACTTTGTAGGGACATGACATGCAATAACAACCTTAACTGAACTCAAACTTCTGTAAAGTAACCGAGTAGAATCTATAAAATCTATAACTAGCAGCAAAAAGCACAAATCAAAGACGACCGTCCTATACTGTCATTTTAAGGTTCAGCTTCAGGTAAGCCAGGCGACAAAGTAGGCATAGCAACAGCCAAGGGCACTGTGCATTTCCTAGATGGTGTGCTGCTCATTAGGCCTGATGATATGCTAATTCCATAGAGACAGCGTTGATGGGGGGCTGAGATTACAGGTTGGCAGTCGCAGTCCAGCAAGGTTGCTCTGTTGTTTCCCCGGAGCTCATGGCCTGTGTCTTAAGAGGCTTTAAAAGGCTTGGAAGAGATGAGCTGCCATCTGGCTAAGTCCCGAACAGGCAGTCACACATGGTCGGGAGAAGGTTGACACCGCTGATGTGGTGTAATGCAGCACAGAGCTGATGGGGACTGAAAACACAACTTCTGTTAACTGAGAAAAGACTGTGATTGGGTGATGCAAGATGATTAAATATGATGATTTTTAATCTGAAATATGTCTAATATGCAAATTAATTACTTTTGTTTTTTGGTAATAGCTCCTTGTTGTTAGATTTACATGTGCACTTCACATATTATGTTATAACTATAATGTAAATCTTTTTTTTTTACGTGTTAAAGAACTTACGTGAAGAAAGAAATAACTCGGTCTCGTCACCTTTAGGATATTATTCTCTTATTTGTTGTTGTTTTAGCTGTGCAGCCTTGGCTTATTCCAATAATAATTCTAAGTTACATGATCTGAAATACCACACAGAGCAGAGAGCTCTCAGAGAGTAATAAAATGTAACTATAACGTTGGTTTTCTTTGAGCCGTCACATCACTTGTCTATAGGGAAAGGTTGCGGTCTTAGTTTAACAATCAAATGAAGTTGGTAGAGGATACAATTGTCACCACAATGTAATCGGGAAAACAAAATGAACACTGTATAAAAGCAATTTCTGCAGACAGGCTTGTCCGTCTTCAGCGAGATATTTCCGTGCTGTACGTGTTACGTTTTGTAAACTGGATTTAAAAGACGCGACGTTAGTAATAGTATTAGTATGATTGAATATTAAGCAGGAGCAGTAAACTCGCTATGTTGCAACTTCTGTTTTGTGTATCTCACCTGTGATTTGTTTTTGCAGCATGGTTGAAGGTGTCGACATTTTCACACACCACATCAGTGTCAAGTGCGGTATGAACCTGCAGGGAGGGAACATGCTGGCACTCACCATACCAGTCTGCTCAGGTCTGTCACAGCCCTGCATGCTTCACAAACAGCTTACTTTGTCTTCTGTTTAAGCAGTGAAAATGAATGCTTTGTTTAAAACATTCATACATCTATTCAAGCTACCGCAACACTGTCAGTCAGTCATGCAGACTCTGAGCAGATCAAGCGGACTCCTTCAGTAGCTCAAGAAGATGTAGTCTGATCGCTTGATTTTCTTTGTCCAAACTGTCTTTAAAACCAACATCAGAGACAACACTACAGTGAAGTCTCAGCTGAGATTCAATCACCTACAGCAAGTTTTTACACTTGTGTGTTTGATTGTAAGAATTTTAAGAATCGGTTCTTAGACAGAGCAACAACTGATAAACATTGCTGGGATTTTTATGAACAAAAAACCCTGTTTTGTTTCCCTTCCCCTTGCAGGGAGACACATGGTCTGGACTGTCTGCCTGGAGCGGAGACACCCAGATACGCAGTATACTGAACGCTGCTTTGCTCCTCACAGGCAGGTTCTTCGGATGTTCAGTTCTAAAACCTCCTGATCAAGGTGAAGATGTCAAGCCTGGGTATCATTAGCATAAACAATATGAGGTTGTGATGTCAAACTTCAAAAGCAAACATTTGGAAAGTAGCCATGAGCAAGGCATTCAGCCCCCAGAAGAGATGCTCTGTGGCCAACAACGTAAGTCTGTTCGTAAGCTGCTGAAATAACTCGACAGAGTGCTGCTGAAAAACAGCAAATCTTCTCTCAAACTCACGTAGTTTAAAGAATTTGTGGTTTTAAGAAGAAAATACTTGTCAGGAATGATGCACTTACACAGTACCAAAAATGCATTTTATATAATATCTAATCATACATATTAGTGTACCTATTAAACCTGTAATTGACTGAAATTGGACATAAAGTATTTATCAAATTTGACAACCTGACGACCTGAAGTGGTAAACTAGACTATTTTGCTATTCCATGCAGAGAAACTAAGCATATGAATTGTTTTAAATTAAATTTGTTGTATTTGATAATTACAAGACACGTTTTTGTTCCAAAGTTAGGTCTATGCTTCTTAAAGAAGAGCGACGAGCTTGAAACACATGCAGGGTGGCTGCAAGTCCAAGCTTTGACACATCCTTTGTGCCATTTGTGCATTAAGGATATTGAATTCACTCAATTGTTACTTCTGACCCATTGTGGGTCATTTCTGAGCTGAATGGAGTCAGCCTTTTTCTGCTGTTTTTTGTGTATAAAGTTAGTTTGTCACATGAAAACCAAATTCATTTTTTTTCAACATGCAAAAAAGTACACAATCTACTGCAGGCTAGGAGATCTCTTAAGCACAGGGATAAAGCAATTTTTCACCTAACATAGACTACTATGTCTGTATAGCTATATAACTGTATAATATATACATGTCACCTTTACAGAGAAGCAGCATGTCATCATGTCATTTTTCTTTTGACACTGTTATCTTGTCATCCTGCCCACTCCAAACATTTCACTAAACCAAAGTACTAACGTGTGTTGAGCTGGGATGTCAATAGAACACATACGTAAGGATGTCAACTGATGACATGCTGGCAAAATGTAATGAATCGGATTCCGGCAGCCAGACTTGCACAGCTAACACAATGCCCTGCTCAGCATTGATCTAAATGTAGCAGTCAGGATGTATCTATCAGTGACAAAGTCTGTCTGTTACAGGTCATGCGGCTCAATGGAAAATTTGAGATTTGATTAGTCTAATCAATGCCTCTGAGCGCTGGGAGTCACTCACTGTGTTCAATACAAGAGGTTCTTCACTGATGTATAACGTATTGACGTCGAGGGACAATCTAAATCTCGAAACACAAAATACCCTCAGCACAAATGCATCATTTAGAGCTTGGATAATAAAGGGTAAAGTGTATGTGTTGACATGTGTAGCCATTCACGAACCCACAGCTAGTTGCAAACCATATAAACATAAATAAGGTATTTTATTTATAGCAGTGCAAACCTTCTCAGATTGTGGATATAGTTGTAGTTTGTTCCTCAGCCTCTGGTGCCTCAAGTCCTCCTGTTAGCAGATAAAAGCACCTGCAAACTCTCATGCACACACGCATGCACATACAGAAACATGTACATCCTATGGGACATGCCTGAGCACTGAGGTGTTGGACATTGCATCTGTTTCCTGTCTGTATTTGAAACAGCGAAATTACACACGTGGATTTCACCATAGTTTCCTCATATGTCGACTGATCTGAAAAGTAGGCCACAGTGTCTTTTGAATAAAGTTGCTCAAAGCCTGCTTTCCCTTTGCTCTTGCCACTGAACAATAAAAAGCCAAGGAAAGCGAGTGTTTTGGGGGCATGAATGTATCTCAAGTCTCCCCTTTTCACAAAACATGCTGATGGGTATCTTGTTGAAAACACACAAAAGACTCACAAATCCCATTTTGGATTCTGATATCTGCTCAGACAACAAGTCTGTCCGAGGGTCACCCGTGATTTTTTCTCTCTCCCCTCTGTTATTATTCCATTTCCTCCCTGTGAACGGAAAGACCGAAATAACCCTGCTGAAATCTATGGCTCTCCAGGGGCAAAGCTTTTGTGTCGGAGCAAGTGGAAAACAAGAGCAGCGGTGGCTGAATGGGACACTGCGATATCTAGAGTTTCAAGGCTCAGACACGGCTCATTACATGAGCAGACTGTATGGAGACCAACCGAGAACTGTCTTGTGAGACACTCGGCATGTATGATGCACGGGGGGGAATTGTAGGCTGGACTCTGAATGTTGGCTGAGTGCACGGTGATGAAATATTCTGTAAGTACCTGCAACTGTAAACCGAGGAAGGAGAGGTTATGATCCAAGATGAAGAAAACTAAGATTGAGTCCCATAAAACCTTTCCTCCAATGTATCTGTTATGATTCTTGTTTCCTCCCTGATTTTCAGCCACGCTACCTATGCTGCTCATAAGGATGTTGCTTGCTCCACCACTTTACGAAAATATCCCATCAACTTTAGGAAGGATTGTCATCTTAGTGATGTTGATGATAACCTGTCGATTCACTTAGCATCACAGACAGGTCAAGGTTTCCAAATATCTACTGAATGGATTTTGAAAACCTTTTTCTACAGAGATTCAAGGTCCCGAGAGGATGAATCCCATTGATTTTGGTGATCTCCTTCCTCTAGCGCCACCATGAGGTTGACATTTGGGGTTTTCTGTGTAATGATGTATTGTTGTGGAATTTGGTTCAGGTATTCATGTCCTCTTCTGGATATTTTTAATAACTTTGCTTTTTTCCTGACTTTTCATCTTGTGACATCATCAGGTCCAATACTTTGATTTATGACCAATGTTAGCATGCCAACACGTTAAACTATATTTGTGAACCCTTGTGCCTCACGCTCTGTGTTAATTCATATGGCAAACATTTTTGGGAAGGAATGTATTTTTTCCTTCAAATTTACACAAAACATATTATTTTATTGTGGTTCTTTCATAAAAATGCAACAGTGGCATTATGTAAACAAATTGGCTATTAAAGGGTTAAAATTATTATCATCAGGACTGATATTGATTAAAAGAACTGAAGTGAAAGAGGAAAAATATAAAGTATTTTTATAAAGTTTTATAAAGTAGTATTTTTATAAAGTTTTGGGAAACAGACACTTTATAAACATAATAGCATTGTCATTAGGAGCATTTTAGGCTGCTGGTGTTAGCATCTAGCTCAAAGCATGGCTGTGCCTGAGAACAGCCTCACACAGCTTCTAGCATGGCTGAAGACTCTTCTTCTTCACATTTATTTTTTCATCCAAGTTGTCCATTGTGAAACTTACATAACCCAACTTGACAGCCAACATGGCATAAAATCACTGACGTCTATCTGAATGTTTTACAGACCGTCACTTTTAATGGATGCACTTTCTTAATAATTCATTAAAGCACGCCTGTCTTTGCCCATTGATGCATCTGTTCTTCACTTCAGCCAGACCTTAGAGGACGCAGCACATTAAATGAAGACAGTTGGGCATGAAAATGACTTGTACCTACTCACATAGTGGACTTGCATGCATAGACACACGCACACACAGAGAAGTCCCGGAGGACAGCTGTCAGATTCAAACTAATGAATGCTGAGGCTGGCACCATAATGGATTTTTTTCTTTGTTTCTGTCCCTCGCTGTCCGTCCGTCTGTCGGTCTGTCTTGTCTGTCTGCCTTTCTCACATTCACAGCATCCTGGCGAAGTGGACTCTGACGCTGACATTGTCTGACACTGGCTGCCTGTGAAACACGGGGTCAAAGTACATCATCCTCCCCGCATAAAAAGGGCCAAAACTTCTCCTATATGGTGCTGCATGTCTAATTCTGTGTTGACTGTAAAATGACCCCCTATGGTCGTTTCTGTGGCTGAGGAACGTTTTAATTACACACCTTCATGCAACAAGTAGTAGTGTTGCATCCAGCTCCTCCTCACCTGCCCCAAGTTCTGACGTACTGTCTACCTAAAGCATCTAATTATGATCTGAGGGCATGCTGGGGCATGTCGCTCTCTGCTACTATTTCTAGAGATTTGTTTTTTTATGTTTCCACAGTCAAGAAAAGGTTGCCATCCCTCAATGCTCTGATTCGATCCCTACTGACTGGTCCAAGTGCTGCTCGTGTAATCATATCCGGGCACACTAACTAACGGCTCTGGTGCCCTCCTCATGCATTATAGACGAACAGATTTTCTGGCGTATAGTTGTGTGGTGTTGTGTTGGCACTGCGATGGTGCGGTACAGCCATGGCCCGCAGCTGCGTTCCACTCGCAGGTAATTAGGGGACTCTGCTCTTCTGCTTCTGTGTCAAACCAGGCAGCGACCGCCATGTATTCTTTGTTTTGAGGATCGTCATTGTGGTCGGAGCAGTTCTCTCATTGAATTCTAATGTGATATACCTCGATATAGAGTTTTTTTACGTTTTTTCAGGGCATCATGTACCCAGAGAATAGGTTACTTTATGTTGATTGAACTGAAGTATTCTTATATATAGTGGTAGAAAGTATACACTATACAGTTATATGGTACTTGTGCTTTATTTTAATATTTAGATTTTATGCATACTTTATTTTTACTTTATTATAATTTTTTGACAGTTAGAGTTACATGTTATTTTGCAGATTGAGATTTCTTATTGAAAACAGATGATTATTAAAAAATATGACCATTTAAAAACTGTGAATATAATAGTTAAATAGCCTCCACGTTGTTACTAAACTAAAGTCATATAATAGTATAAAGAATTATATAGTTCTCAAAGGGGCCATCTTGTAGATGGGTGTTTTTAGTTTTGGTACTTTAATTTTTCTGTTAATATTTTCATTCATTTATTGAAGTAACATCTTGAATGCAGTACTGCTAGTTGAAAAGTGACATTGTTTTAGTTAAGTAAAGAATCTGAATCCTCCACCACTATTTATCACTGTCACAGAATAACATTAGGGCTGAAATCATTTGTCCATTAATCAATTAGTTGTTTGACAGAAAATGTATTGCAACTTCTTGATGGTAGATTGGTGTCTGGTTCTTTTTAATAGAAGAAATGCTAAAAATGTCCAACTTTGTAATATTGAAGATTTGCTATTTTTCTTTGTGATGGTTTTCTGACGATCTTTGGGTTTCATCCATCACAGAAAAAAATCTAAATGTTTCTGTCCATTCCCGGATGGCATGTTGATTAACAGCATGAAAGATGAATGTTTAAAAACCACGGCATCACACTTGGCTTCTGTTGTGACTGTAACGGCAATTTTCTTGTTGCGTAACGCAGCCTTTTTTCCTGTGACTCACACGTGCTTGACAGTAGGTTAAGTAAACACCTGAGAATTTGCTTGAGGGGAAAGCAAATATGACAAGCGAATATGAAAAACATATTTTATTCTCTCTTATCAGCCAGAAACTGGGCTCTCTCTTTTGGCAGCTTGAAACGTGCTCGACAACCACTTGTCCACAAGAAACACTTTCAGACGTTGGCTGCACCTGTGGCTCATATGCAGGTAACCCTGGAAGACTGTAGGTCAGGGAGGAATATTGAATAAATAAATGTGTTTATCTTCACAGTATAAGGACAACTTCTGTGAGGCTGCAGCTGGAGCAGACAGGGCATCACACCACATGAGGAAGATAAACTGTGTGGGTTTCTGTTGCTATTTCAACTCACATGCACAATAACCATTTGACAAGCAACACATACAGAAACGATGTAGTGTGTGTGTGTGTGTGTGTGTGTGTGTGTGTGTGTGTGTGTGTGTCCTCTGAAAGCACATCAATTCATAATGAGATGCTGTGAAGCTTTTTATAGGACTCGCCAACCGCTGGCTGAAATAGATTAACCTTCTGTCTGTGGATCTCCTTCTAAATCCATGGTGGGAGTGTTTTTGCTTTCAGTGAATACCTCAGCAGGACCAATAGGATTGTGTCGGCTGGTGAAACACTGTCCGTGCAGATAACAATCCCCATAGCTACCGCCTCTGGTTTTCTTCCTGCCCATGTCTTATTCAGCCCTGTTAGTGTGCAGTGTCAGTGCTGCTGGTGTTAGTGGGAATATGCATGGCTCTGGGGGAGAAACCCTGCACTCTGTGGGCTTTGGAGTGCGGCTCACATAACACTAATGGCGTACGTGCATCAATACATCAATATCTGTGTGTTCCATACTGCTCTGTCTGAATTACTGGCAAGAATTGTGTGGCACATGCATAGGCCCGTTGCTGTGTGTGAAAATGAAGTGACGCCGACCACATTTAGAGCAGCAAGAGAAGTGTTGCGCCTGCTAAGTCACATCCCTCGCTGACCACAGGTGCACATGCGCTGGCATGAGAGGTGATTCTGTCTCTTTGCCACTGTGGGTGCACTGGCATATAATAGAAGGAAGTCACTTAATCCTTCATCAGTGTCGCTTTCAATTTCAACCTGAAATTTTAGTGAAGTCAAACTAACACATGCCACTACTTATGCAGTTATTCTGATTTGTGGCAAATGTGAATGAAATGTAGCCGCAGGTTCTGAAGGTACGATTCTATAACATTACAGTATATAGAATCACAGCTCTTGTTTTTGCCCCTAAGTGATTCTCTGTAGTGAATGACGTAATTGCAAATGAAAAACAGTCGGTATGCTGTTATAAGACCTCTGGTGCTTCTGTCACCTTGTCATTAAAGGACCCATGTGATGTTCTAACGGCTTGTGCTGACGTCCTCATGTGCAGCCTGGCTTCCCTGAGGCCACTCGGAAAGAATGGGCCTTCAGTACCTTAATTGAATAACTCCTACAGCCTGTTCCCTAAGAGCAATTTGGCAAAGGACACAGACCAAGCCAAGACTTAAAAATGAAATATATATCTACAAAAACACAGAAACTGCGGTGACACCAACAGCATCTGTGTACTACAGTATACAGCTAAGAACTGTGGAGTCGCTCTGTTTCCCACCTCCGTGTGACTTATATTCAGCACTGTAAATCTGAGCCTCTCAAGGTAAATCCCCACTTACTGTATAATGAAGAGCACCAGAGGAAAACATGGCCTGCTTGTTGTACAAATCTAGACACAAACTTCAACGAGTTCATATAATTTTCTTTTTTATTGAGAATTCAATGAGGTTCACATAACAAACCACATTTTCTTTTAAAAAATAACATATTTATATTTTAAACATCTTACTTTACATCTTATTACATGGTGTTTTTCTTTAGCACAGCAAAGATAAGACATGTATGTTTCAGACAACATACCAACAAACATTATGTACATGTAGTCAACATAATACTTTAATGAATTCAACAAGAGTGCAAAATAAAGTAAATGAACAGGCTGTTGCAAAAGCGCCTTCACAGGAAAATGAAGGATGCCTGTTTAGACCCACTGAACCACTTAGGAAAAGAACAAAACGTGCTTTAAAACGGAATGTCTTTTGGAGCATGATGAGCAATCTTTCAACAGAAAAATGCAATTTTCAAGAGAGAGAAAAAAAGTTAGGTAAACAAGCTTGAGGATATAGCAAATCCTCTTAAATGAAGGCGATGGAATTAGTGCAGTGTGTCCTGCGGCGCACTGGGGTTTTGTCGGTTCAACCAGTCATCTGTCAAATCGGTATGCACTTGTTTTTGGTGTTTACACATTCTTCAAATATAATGCAGTAGCCTACTTGCATGCCCATGTGCGGTAATAGTCTCGGAACCGTCTTTTTTTTGTCTGGATCCTGTCAATTAGTCGTGGAGGCACCAGATTACACAAACACTCTCCAACACAAGGTTGAAGACACATTAAATGTTTCTTGTGGAGACACAGTGGCTCAACAAAACAGAGGCACCAAGAAATGCTTAAAAAATGATTCAGGCAATTTCCTGCACCTTTACCTCCTCAAACCCGTTAGTGACTGGAGGGGGCTCCTGGCTGCTCTCTATGGAGGACTCGCTCCCCGTGCTCTCCCCAGACAGAAGTCTGGTGACTCTGAGGTCAGCTTGTAGTGTCTGCACGTCGTTTCCTATGCTCATCTCTCCCAAGTCGTTAATAATCTGAGACAACTCCTGTTTGCCGTTGCCGACACGATCCCCGTCCGTGTCCAGAATGTCCTCACACTCAAAGTGCATCGCTTTCTCCTCCTCCTCCTCCCCGACCAAGTCCTCTGTGATAGAGCCCAGTTTGGGCGCGCTCCGGCTGCGCTCCACCGGGGGTTTGTAGTAACATTGTCCGTTCAGCAGCTTCCTGATGGGGACCAACGGGATGGTTTGTTCCCCTATGAGCTGCTGCTGCTGGTGCCTGGCGTCGTCCCTCCGTTTTAGTCTTTTGAACTCAGCCAGGGCTGTGGCCGAGGTCTGGTACAGCAGCAGCGCCATGGCCTTTGCCTTCTCCGGCTTGGACACCAGCACTGCGTGGCAGCGCAGCATCACGGCCTTGTGCTTCATTTCGTGCCTGTAAACCCAGGCGAAGATCTTGGGTAGCCTCGGGTCCGCCACGCAGTAGGTTATCCGGTGCAGCAAGTACAAGTGTCCCGGCCTCCTGGCCTTGTCGTCCAGATGCACCATCCGGATGCCCTGCGAGCTGATGGTCAGCCTCATCTTGGTGCCGTTCTTGCCCATTTCGCTTTTGCCCCAGATCTTGCTCACCGCCACGTCCGTGCAGCCATCCCCTTTGGACTGGATGGTGGTGGCATTCCCCAGGTATAGCACCGTGTACGTGGGGTCCTCGCTGGTGATCTTCACCTTTTTCCTCTTGGACTTGAACATGCTGCCCACCCTGTTGAGTGCGCTCTCGGGGCAGGACTTGGCGAAAGAGGTGAGAGCAGAGTAGTTGAGGCTCACAGCATAGCCCTTCTGCTTGGACTGCCTGTCTTCCTCAATCAGGTCGAACTTATTCTTCTTCCAAGGCAGCATTTTATTGCTGTTTACAATCAACAGCAACAAAGTCTACGGAGAGAGAAAGAAATAAAAAACTTTGTATTACTAATAAATCCTGACGTGTTTATGTTGCCCGTCAGGTCATTTGTGCGCTACTCTCTGGGAACTGAACGCAAAAACACCGTACTTCATGTGTTCCTCCTCTAACGCGCTCTTTTCCATTGCGGTGCTGTTCACTCGGTCTCCTCGCAGTTCTGCACACAGACTGCTGTTGTTGGACGAGCTTCGCGGAATATATGCAGGGAGAAACCATTTGAGGGAGAATGCAGGGGGGGTACGGCGAAACCAAATATGACAATAGACATGTAATGGTTTGTATTGATTGTGTTCATTGATACAAAAACCTCACATTTACCATCTGTTTTCCAAATGGCTGCAGCCTATTTTGTATACATGTACATACATATATATTTAATAGATCAATTAATTAACGAATGCGCAATTAGGCATATTCCCACCCCACCAAAATCAAGATTGAGATTTAGACACAAGTTAGATTCAAGATGTGTTGCTCATTTCCCTTCAACATAACTAATAACGATTTTAACTGGAATTTGAAGTGTTTTCTCCTCCTGAGATGAAACCGACTCAATCTGCATCAACAATCTTTTCCCTTCTCACTTAAATGTAAGTTTAACATTGAAAACACAAGCTGTGTATAATAGGCTGTATACTATAAAGTTGCCAAATATTTACTTTGTAAGTCTACTCATCATTTTGTGTTATGTGGACGAGTTTAGGAGAGTCATTCTGATAAAGCTGTTTTATGCTGCCATCTTTTGGTTAACATCAGAAGTGCTTTTGTTAATCTCGTGTAACGAGGGAAGAGTAATTACTTGTTATTTTGCCATTACTAACTTTTAATTTGTGAATTTAATCTAATGTCAATCTACTTTAGTGCTATATCTATGAAGTCTGTATTTATGTGTATTTTATTGTAAAACTTGAGGCGTGAGGAACAAATATTAGTAGTGCCCCATTTTCTTCAGGGCACATTTGATAGCTGGACAAGCAAGTAGACTGTACCATAGCTACTACACTGTAAATGCTTATACTAGCGCAGTTATTATCCTCAGTGTTTAGAGGGTAATTATGCAGGAGTAGTATGACAATTAGTAACTACTAAACTAAGATATATCAATCAATATCCCCAAGTAGTTGAGGTCGATTCGTCCGGATATGAGGTTCGATTGGTTTCTCCCACTTCCGGTTCCTACGACAACAACGTTGTGCACATGGGGTACATTAGCTAGTGACATATAGCGTGTTTAAACCCTTTAGATACACGATATTACAGTTTGTTTGTGTGGAGTATACTTTATATATATAAATTAGAACAGAAGTGTCAACATCAGAAGTAAGTATGGGTAAGAAGAAAGCAAGCGGATCAGGCGCACTGGGTCGAGCGCTGATCAAGGAAAGACTCCAGGCAGGCCGAGGAAACAAGAGGGGCGACAGGGGCGACACCTGGGTATGTCAGGGCATCAACTAGCTTATATTAAACATGTTTAATCAAATCATAGAGGAGAGGACAGTTATTTCACTGGCTACGCCTGTGGAGATCAATTATACAGGAACACTTTTGTTTGCCATACTATCATAAAATTGTTAGAAATGGTTCCGTGTGGTTTTCTGTTAATGGAGGCGTTATTTGATAATTGTTTCACATTTTCAGCGCCACACATGTGAGCTGAATGATGGCTATGACTGGGGACGGCTCAACCTGCAGTCAGTCACAGAACAGAGCTCCATGGATGACTTTCTGGCCACTGCGGAAATGGCAGGAACAGAGTTTGTTGCAGGTAAGCGATACCTCACTTAACTCACGTGTAGTTCTTCGGTTGTACATGTACGCTGTGGCCAAATAATCACTTTTTACTTACCAAGCGTGGCAAGGGGTACTCACTGCCCCAATACATGTAATTCTCTGACTCAGCTGTTGTTCGTAAACCTCATATTAAACTGAAAGCAAACCAAATTAACAATGGTTGTTGCACAGCCATTGTTGGGGTTGTACCTGTTGATACTGTGTTGTATGCAGCTGCAATGTAATAGTGTTGTCATTGAGCACATGAACTGGTAGGTCACCGTGTGCCTCACCCTCACAGCTTAGAGGATCAAAGATAAATTGTGCTCATGGGTAAAGGGCACTCAGATGTATTCAGCCTTAAATGTTACTGTGTTGTCTACGACTCCTCTGTCCTTTGAGTCTACTGCTGTCTCTGACTGTTTCATGCTTCGTTTTCTTAGAGAAACTCAACATCAAGTTTGTGCCAGCGGAGGCCAGAGCAGGCTTAATAACAGCTGAAGAGCGAACCAGGCTGAAGAAGCTGCATGAAGACAACAAGCATTTACTCAGTATTCCGAGACGGTAAGTACGACAGATCTAGTTTATTTTATGAATTGGCCGTACTGTATTTCCTGCATTTTACATTTTTGTGATACCTCTCTCCTAATTTTAAGCCCCCAATGGGACGAAGGCACCAGTGCAGAAGTGCTTCAGCTAGCAGAGAAAGACAGCTTCTTGGAGTGGAGACGAGCGCTTGCACAGTGTGTAATATTCTGTATTCTCAGTCACCGTTTTTTTTTAAAGATGGTTATCTTATAAGCATTAGTGTTGTTGTTTTTTATTGTCTAAAAAGTTGTATAAAAAAAATTGAAAACAGCGATTGTAATATGGTTACATCAGTGTAAGATTATTGGTGTCAGCAATTTAACTCCAAGTGTTCCCCTTAAAGACTAGAAGAGGAACAGAAGTTAATCCTCACCCCATTTGAGAGGAACCTGGAGTTCTGGAGACAACTGTGGAGAGTGATCGAGAGGAGGTAAAAAGAAAAAGAAAAAGCTGTATACAGCTGTCAGCTTGTACCTGTCTTTAATAAGGAATGTGTGCTCCTTGTGTACTCAATGCAAATGTTCATGTTTTTCCTGTAGTGACATCGTCGTTCAGATTGTTGATGGCAGAAATCCGTTGCTGTTCAGATGTGCTGACCTGGTAAAGTACATTTGGTAGAGTTGTTTAAGTGGAAAAAGGAAGATGCATAAACTGTTTAAGGAGGATGGAACTAAACTGTGACTTACCTTCCAGTGTTTTTCCACCCTGCATTAGGATACATACATCTTTTCTGTCACCTTTAAACTGCTTGTTCTCTCTTTTGAATGGTTTTTCATCTCGAGTTTTTTCCTCAAAGCTTTCTAACATCTCTACTTACTGTAGTTATTTCTAAATAAGTGAAATAATCAAATTAAATAGAAGAGGAAAACAGCAGAAATACTGTACACAAGTGAACAAACATTTGACACTTTTCTGTTGTGTGCCGCCAGGAACTGTACGTAAAGGAAGCGTCGGAGCATAAGGTTAACATGGTGTTGGTGAATAAGGCAGACCTGCTGACCAAGGAGCAGAGGCGAGTGTGGGCCAGATACTTCCAGAAACAGGGGCTGAGGGCAGTTTTCTGGTCTGCGCTGGCAGAGAACGACAGACTGGAGGCAGAGGAAAAGGTGAATTTGAATGTATGTGTTAATATATTCGTGTACATTTCTTGGGAGCAAGTGTAGATCTACTGCAGCATGGGGAGCTGGATGTTATCAGTTTGTGATTTCAGATTGTTCTGGAAAAATGCTTGTGAATGTGTGTAGACCTTTTTAGCATATTCAGACTTGCTGCTGCTGCCTTTAAAGCCAGTATCAGAGTGTAAAACGTCTCCTCTCACAGGGCATGGAAGTGGAGGAGCCAGAGTGTGGAGAGAGTGAAGAAGAAGAAGAAGAAGAAGAAGAAGAAGAAGAAGAAGAAGAAGAAGGAGGACAGCCAGACAATGACAAAGACTTGATCCAAAAAGGGGCAACTGGAGAGGTGGAGATGAAGGCAGCAGAGGAGGAGGAGGACGACGACGACGACGACGACGACGAGGATGAAGAGGAACAAGAGAGTGGTACAGACGAAGAGCAGCGGGTAAAGATAACTGTGGCTGAAGAGGACTGGCACACCTGCTCAGAGGATGATGGAGATGAAGAAGAAGAAGGGGGAGTTGCTTCATCCTTCCACAACTCAAGCCGGCTGCTGCATAAGGATGAGCTGCTTGACGTGTTTAAGGCTGTTCACAACGGGCCCCGGTGTAAAGAAGGACAACTAACAGTGGGAATGGTGGGTGAAACGTTAACACGACACAATCGACTGCAAAATGCATGCTGTGATCAAGTCCCGTTATGAGTCTTCTGATTGGTTTTGTGAATGAATTCAACAGGTTGGGTATCCTAACGTGGGGAAGAGTTCCACTATCAACACTATTCTAAGGAACAAGAAGGTGTCTGTTTCAGCCACTCCTGGACACACTAAGCACTTTCAGGTACAGTACAGCTCTTCAAACCTCTCGATGTGAATTCAATTCTGTCATTATCAGAAAGCCTAATGTGTGATTGATTGTGTTGCCTTTTCTTGACACGTATAACAGACTCTGTTTGTGGAGCCAGCCCTGTGCCTCTGTGACTGCCCAGGTCTGGTCATGCCCTCCTTTGTTTCTACCAAAGCTGAGATGATCTGCTCTGGGATCCTTCCCATTGACCAGATGAGAGATCACGTACCTGCAGTCTCCCATATATCCTTTTGTATGCTGTTGGCGAAGCACCTGCAGAATCCTGCAGCAGTTTTTTAAAGTCAGTGACACAGAACATCTAATCATGGCAGCGTGATCAACTGCAGCCCTCTGTCACTATGCCCCCAGCATCAGCTGGTGATTTATTTACCGTAATGAATTCAAATAACCAAAATCAATTTTAAACTGTACACCTAGAATCTTGAGTTTGGACTTCATGAAGCTCAGAGCCCCTCTAACTTTAAGAGTTTGTTGGATCTTGGTTAAGTCTTTAACAGATTGATCACATATGTCAGGTGATCCCTCGGCATGTCTTAGAAGGCACCTATGGCTTCAACATCATCAGACCACGAGAAGATGAAGACCCCGACAGGCCTCCCACCTCTGAGGAGATGCTGATGGCTTATGGATGTGAGATTAACAGTTATTTATTGTGTCTACAGTAAACTCAATGCTTTTGAATAAGAGCAGCATAAAGTGCATTATTGTGTTTCCCTCTATTTTAGACATGAGAGGCTTTATGACATCGCACGGCCAGCCTGATCAATCCAGATCAGCCCGATACATCCTGAAGGATTTTGTCACTGTGAGTGCTACACCCGAGTCAGAACTGAAACGTTACGACATGTTGTTGTTGTTTTTTTACTTACTTATTTGTCGTAGCTAACGTTGAATAAGACGAGGGAACAGTCCATTGTGTGTCAAACATGTGAAGACTGTCTCTAAAGTCATCATGTGACACCACTCTCTGGAAGATTGTTGATATTTGAACTCAACACTCAAACAAATAATAATAATAATAGATTTACCGCCGCTCTCGCTCCCACATACTTGTTGCCACAAGTATGTTAATTCACTTGTAGCATGACCTGCGATACTTGTGAATTCTCTGTGCATCTGTTTTATGTTTAAAAAAACAACAGGGATCTTTGGTTGTGTAGCTGCACATTGGAGTATAATGAAATTGTTGTCTATCATTGATTAAAGATGCATTAAGATATGTGCGTCCTGAATTGAACACCCTCTCCCTAACACACGCAACCTAACAATGTTGACTCCTTACAGGGAAAGCTTCTGTACTGCCATCCTCCTCCACATATCAACGCTCAGGACTTCCAGCCGCAGCACAACAGCTTCCTGAAAATGGACTCAGACTGCTGTGACCTCTCCTCTTCCACAACAACAAACAAACCAAACAAAATCAGGAGAATTGAAAATGTGGTTGACAAGAACTTCTTCCATCAGGTACTATAAATATGTTGTTTTCTTATTCGTAAGACAAATGCCTTAATAGTGGTTGTCATAGAATATACAAATATGTGGAATGAAATGCTTGAGTATTGATGGGATCTCAATCTTCAGGAGAATGTGCGGGCGCTCTCCAAGGGGGTTCAGTCTGTTATGGGCTACAAGCCAGGCAGCGGACCCGTCGGCCCAGGAAAACCTGGTTCAGAGGTGGTGGAGGGAAAACCCTGGAAAAAACACGGCAACAAGAACAAGAAGGAGAAAGTACGCCGTCTTAACAGGCACCTGGAGGCCTGACGAAGATTTGAAATCAAAGCAATTTCAATTATGGAATGTACACATGTGATTTCAGAGGAATTAATGCTGAGTAGTATCCGTAGGTAGATATCGTCCCTTTAATCTTGTGAGTACAGACATTTTTGGCTGTCTCAGTATTAACAAATGAGGTGCATAATATGTCATATATATATACTGCTCTGGTTAGAAGATCATATTGACGCAATGCATTCCATCAACTGGACCACCGGTTGTACATCAGATCTCACCACAGTGTTCGGAAATTGATTAAACACCCAGAGGGTGTGAATTTTATAAGACATTGAACATCACTTTATTTACTTGTATTATGAAGGACGCATCACAAAGTCTAAATTACCCGGAGAAATGATTGTTTGATACTGCTTTTAGTCATAAAAGATGTGATTAATGTCACAAAGCTGTATTATAAAATAAATTGTTTGTTTTCATGTCGGTGCATCCTTTCTTTACTCCATTTCCACCAGGTATCATCGGTTAATGCAACACAATACAAAGTAGTAAAGGAAAATAATCTGTATTGGAAAATGTTTGGAAAATGTAAATTACATATTCAAACTATTGTTAATACCTAGGGGCGTATGTATTAATGTAGAGATTCATCTCTAAAAAAAAGTTTAATTTGCTGCAGTTTCATTGACTTAACATTTACATTAATCAATATTTTGATATCAGAATTTAATTAAATGAAAGTAAAAGGTTGAATTCACCTAAACCCATGAAATCTGAAGATGTGCAGAAGATTACGGAAAAATAAGAGGTCAACATATAGATTTGATCTGAATGTTGTCCTGTTGTTGATTTTTGTTTAAACCTTTCTGTATAAGGGGGTTTTGCTCCCAGGCCAGCATATCAAAGTTGACTTGATTTATTATCGGAGCTATATCGATTGCATAACATTGCATATAAATGTCTATGGAAGCTCGACTTTGAGGTTGATCTCCAACTAAATGATCAAACAAAGCATGGACGCATTAGTTTCAATTTAGCCTTCAAAACTGAGACTTCTAGAGCTTTCTTCCCGCAACATCGAGTGCTCCATATAAGGCGTCACAGGTGAGCTCCTCCCTACAACATGCAGGTGCTTCCATCATGACTTTAGGGAGTCTGACGGCTGCACAGGTGCTGCATGGATTAGTTTGTTCGAGCACAACGAAATGTAAGCCTATTCGCAATTGACATGGGGGGACGTACGTTGACCCTGGAGGGTCAGACAAGAGGAAATCTCAACACCTTTCCCTTCGGTTTGGATGAATTTTGCGTCGATTCGGTCACTACCTGCCTCTCTCATAACGCAGACAAACGTTGCGTCCCCATCGGTCTCAGCCTTCTATCCGCGCTGTTTTTACTCCTGTCATGCTTTCTGTAAGTCTGTCTTAAATCAGCATTAGTTCCAGTAATATAAAAATAAAAAACGTTTTAACAATAAACCCGTATCACCTCTTTAAGCTTCGTGTATCAGAGGTGCACATTTCGAGGAGAAAATCCAGGAGGAACCATCTCTTTCCTCTACAGCTTCCTCGGTAACGTGTGCAGCACAATAGGAGCCATTCTGTCCAGACAGCTGCATATTCAGGTAACATAGTTTTTAATCATGGCACTTTTATAAAAATCAAATTGTATACAATAATAAGTCATCTCTGCTTCCTGCTCTGTAGGTTTTGATGGGTGCTTTTGCTGCTGCTATGGATGCTGTTAGTTTTATTTCTTGCTGCTGCCATGTGCTCCTGTACTGGAACTCAAAGGCAGGTATGTATAGAAAAAACGCCATATCTCAATAACATTAATGCAAACCTTATCCTTCTCAATCTACCAACTGTACCTTGTTCAAACAAAGTGGAGAAGGTGTTTTTAGTAGTAGCATCCAACTGGAAAAACCCTTTAGGCAAAACAGTAAGCAACGTATCAGAGACGCTCTACAGATAACCAAAGGCATGAATAGAGGATGTGTTAACTGTGTCCAACTGCAAAGGTGTGCGTGTGCGTGTGCGTGTGTGTGTGTTTGTTCTATCGCATTCTCAGGCAAGAGGCTGAGGATGACGAGAGGGCGGAGGAGGCAGCACCTCCTTGCCGTGTGTGTACTGATGGTAGTTGCGGGAGGCTTTTTGCAATCCAAGGTGACCCATTTCCCAGCAGTGAGGCCTCTCATTGGCAGGAGGAGACTGCTGCATGCCACCCTCCAAGTGAGCAAACACCACCGCTGTAGCTAGTTGTAGTCATTTTAATTGTGTAGTCATTTTAATTGTATGACTTAGTGTAGTTCCACGGACAAATGCATTTACATTCCGTGTGTAGTGACAGGTGGAATTTGTTTGTACATCTAGACTTTTCTCACATTCATGTGGCGCTCTGCAGCTTTAAATACTCCGTAGTGTATTTCACAGCATCTTCAATTCCGGCAGTGTGGATCGATGTTCATGTTCTTCAACTTGGTCTATTTAGACTTACCTCCTCGTGTTGTATCAGACATTATAACAACTTTAAAAGTGTTCTTCTAACAGGACAACACTGAAGTCCTGGGTTACGTACTTGGCCTGCTGTCCTGTGTCATCGCCTGTACCTCCAGGTTCCCTGCTCTCTGCAGAGCAGTAAGTGACAAACAGTACATGAGTGTTTTGGTGTCAGATCTGACACTTATTGCTTTCCCAAAGTAGTTCCCAGTGTTCAATCCTTTTTAAATAAATTACATTTATTTTCTCCCTTTTAGTACAGAGGGCAGATGTTGACCTGGGCCTACATATTCTCTGGACTGCTGTGCTCGCTGTCTGGTGCCCTCTACGCTGCTGCCATACTCCTCTACGACACTCAGTTTAGGTTTCTTTTAAGAGTCATGCCGTGGCTGCTGTCAGCAATATGCTGTGTCATCATGGACCTTCTTGTATCCTTATATGGCAAAAAGTGACCGCATCTTACTCACTCCGTCAGGCTCAGGGCTTCACACCAAACCTTTTAACCACAGAACTGTAGGTGGTTCATGGTAGCATTCACAACAATGATTCAGATTCACCAAGTTCTGAACTCTCTCTGGTAACTGTTTAAGCAACAGCGGTAGACACCATGATGTAACAGAAAGAGAACGAGCAACACAAGCAGAAACCCAAAAGTCATCAATACAAAATGCAAGCGAAGGACTTCACTATACTGCCTACAATGTTGGACCTCAGGGAAATAACCTGTACAAGTAGATTAAATGATGTCTTGAATTGCTTGACTGTATGTGAATTGTATCGACTTTCAGCCAGGTGTCGACCTTTAATCCAACGTCTTCAGATTCTTGTCGTCCACTGGTGGAGGAGAGGAGCCACGCAGAAGCTTACTGTTTTTTCTCCAGACAAAGAGAGCCTTTTACTTGGCTCCCTCATCCTCACTGAGGATAATGCTGTCATGAAGAGACAAAGAAAACGGCAAGCTTATTCGTCAGCAGGGACAAAAGTACGGTTTGATACTTGGCGTTTGTGGTCCTATTGGTTTTTCTTAACCCTAGAAATTGTACAGGAATCATTATCTCAACAAACTTTCTGAGTAAATAAAGTAACAACTAACCAACTGTTTTATATTAACATTGACCGTATTTCACTCATTAAATTACCAGGATGCGTCTCTTTAAATGTGCTTAAAGTAACAGAATGCAGGCATTCCTCTGCAAGGTTTGAGTCATTTTCGTAGAATGAATGGGAATGATGCTTTTTCAGTTTGGGTTTGATCATAATTCTATTCAACCTTTTATTCAAAGACAAAAAATATCCAGAAGATGACTGAGATGGGTGGTTATATGGATGTCACAGTTCAACCTGCGGGGAAAGTAAGTGAAGAATCTGTGGTGGAACAGACTGCATACTCTCATTATATTTTCTCATTGGTCATCCTGTTTTTCTTTTGCAGATATGCCTTAAGGAGGTGATGTCCAAGGAGGAGGTGGAGGACCGGTCTCTCAACCAGCCGGTGCGAGTGATCACAGTCGACAGTTTCTGCTCCTCAGATACATCCTGTGACTCTTCACTAGTCAGCTCTGACCTGGAGGTGGGTTGGAGGCCTGTTTAGCCCCGTTGGTGAGCAGTATGACCTCTTCTTTCAAACTTCAGTAAGCTAAACAGTCCGAGCAGAGATCCAAAGTTAATGCTTCCTTCATAGATTCAATGCAAAATACTTACACCGATAATGTAGTCAGCAACTGCACAAGAAATGGTTCTTTTTTGGGGGGGGTTTAAGTCAACAACCCTATTAACTCTTCTAATTTAATGTTTAGTAAGTAACAACCTCTAAGTCTCAAATGTACACTGTTGCATTTTTTTTCCTGCAATCATAACCATATTTAGGAATATCTTGTCTGTTTTGCAGTGGTGAACAATGATCTCAGACTCGAGCCTGTCAATAAATAAAGCTGTGTGTATTTCTCACAGTGGGCCTACCACTAGGTGGCGACAGCATGTTGACATAATGTGTGTTTCATGACTACTGTGTAACTGAATGAATATAACAGGGTGGATGACCGCTGTTAAATTGTGCAATATCACCTTTCGTGAACTGCTTGAATTGATTATCTTTTTATATGGGCTTATGTAACGTGTTTTCCCTGCACAGCACGGAAGTTCATGCAGAGGTTACAGTCGAGACACTGCAATTGACCTACTTAAAGGGTTGAAACGGCACTGTGTGTTCTTCTTTCCATCTACTTTACTAGATGTATAATGCCACCTTTAATGCCTCACATATACATTTTAGAGGTTATAATGAGCAGCCTCTGAGGAAGTCACAAGAAGAAGTAACAGTCAAGACAGGTCAGCAGTTTGATCTGCTGCACACCGAGATTTGTGCTTTTCACATGTGACCTCGAGGGAAGTAAGTCAGACAGTTGTTGGAGGTTCTTGTCATCATACTATTTTAGGATTGATGAGTCGTACTCTATAGAGAGACCCGTGTGTGTGTGTGTGTGTGTGCACGTGGTTTGTGGGTAAAAGTGTATGGTGAGAATATTTGTGAGAAGCATGATTTGTTTCTTAACTGGTGATTTGAAGTAAAGTGATACGTGGCTTCACTCTGCAGTGTACAATTGTGCGCAGAATTAAATATTGGCTACGCAGCAAAAAAGCAATCATTTTTTTGAGGGCAGCTCACATTTTATATAAACTCCCCTCTCTAAAAAGGCACAGTTTGAGTTTGCACAGAGAGTGAAATTACAAGCTGTTCCTTTTCAGGCGCTCACAGCCACAAGAGAAACTCCCTTCATGTTCCGCTGTAGAAAGTCAAGCTATGGAGGGTGTCATTTAATCCAAGAAACAAGGGCGAATGGTGTGAGCACAAACAATTGCCACTTGATACTGTTGAACAAACAGGAAAAGGCAAATGACTTGAATGCCCTTATTACAGTTGGTGTTATAGAGAAGTAAGGGGGCTCAAACAAAGTGTTCAAAATGTACTGCGCGTACAAGTTGTATGTGGTAAAGCATACAATTTGATCTGGCTGAGTGAATACTCTTCAATTTAATCTAATCTCAACTCTTGTTGGTTCGTGGAGGTTTGTTTGCCCCGAGCACTGGAGCTTCCAAATATTCTGTGTTTTGGGGGCAGCAACGATTTTAGTCTTTTTTTAGTCTGAACTCTTTGTCGAAACAAAGACGGCAGGTAAATTCATAGATTGGTCCCTCCCTGCCAGCCCCCCCCCCCCCATGCTAGTTAGAATTAACAGACGCTGTTTACTTGGTGATTCAATGGAAAGATGGTTTAACACAGTGTCTAATGTTTAATCTCAAATTCACAGACTGCTCTTTGAAAACTTAATTTTTATTGGGTTGCAAAACCTTTCCACTACATTGAACGCAGAGGTTACCCAACTGTAAAATGTTTCAAAGCAAGCTGAGGACAGAGAGGAAGAGATCAGTGCTAGTGAACAATTTTTAGATATACATATAACATGAATTTAAATGTCTGCTTTTCATATCGCCATAATTGCTGATCATGATAAAACCACACTGCAGCATTTTGGAGTGTGCTGCCTGCATACACTGGGCAGTCAATGCAGCCAGCAGCTTGAATTGTCTATTGTGCTGTGTGTTTCTTGCACATTTCTGCTGAGTGCCGGCTCTTCACTGAGGTGAAGAGAGGGGGGGGGGGTTGTATGTACTGAGGGGTACAGCCGGGGTTGGAATTGTTTGAGATTTGCCTTGTGGCCTAATTGTTCTCCAGTAAAGGATCTTTGATTAAATACCAGGGCTGGGCCTGTCTGCCTAGGAAGTTGTGCAGAATGCTTGCCTTGTCTATAAGGGGCCAGTGTTACCCTCTGCTATTTTGGGATACGTTTATGGTCTGTTGTGTGATGTCTGCTGGCCAGGACTTAACTCTGTGTGTGTGTGTGTGTGTGTGTGTGTGTTGCATTCTCGACATTTAGCTGAGTCTGTTACACAACATGAGTCATAAAAAAAGTATTACATTTCAGGATCTCGCATTGAAAAAAACAGTGTTAAATGGGATGAGGATCAGGGCCTAACAACAAATATTCCTGTTTTTGGAGAAAAAGGGCTTGATGAAGGGTATTTGCTCTGCTACGGAAACAGTTTGCGCAAACAGCAACCACTATGACACATTGGTTGTATACCCAGAAACAGGTCTTAGTGTCTACAGGGATGGTTAGTAAGCTATGGTGACTCGTGTATAAATTGTAAAATATGACATGATAATCCTTCGGCTGTTATTCTGTATCTATAATAATATCTTAACCTGTCCATATTTTCCAGTGGGATTTTGAAGAGGCAAATTCCCAGTGGATTGAACCAACTGCAAAACAACAGGAGGGGGATAAATTTCCACCGCAAGAGTAGCCAACAAACCCCAAACTCGATAACATCTGCACCTGTGCCATGTTTGGACTCTCTTCTGTAAACTTGGCAAAATGACAAACAAATGTAAATCTTAATTAATAATGTGATACACATCATGGTGCATTAATATCAGGGGAAATAAAAAGTGTAAACACCGAACTGTTATCGGTCTTGTTTTACTTTACAGTTTAGCTAACATCATCTTTCTCATCACCTCAACGTTGTTGGTAAAGTTATGGTGAAAATTGCTGATATTTTGATTGAATGTTGCAATGTGCTGCTTTGTCCAAAGTAATAAAATCAAAGATTTTCATTCCAATAAATGTCATTATCTACTGCCGAATTCGGTAACACAATTCTGATTGTGCCTATGCCCCACTGACACACCTGCAAATACTGCTTATAGTTATGGGGGCTGCCAAAGGGAACAAAATGGAAATCTCTAATTTACGACTTTAATTTATGACTGTTTTTCAGTGAACAGAGGCAACTACAGCGGTTGTCAAAACTCTGACCGCATTCATCAAAGCCACTGAGATCTGAGACTGTTTACAGAAAAAGACCTCCCCTAATAAAACAATATTGCGACCCTGCTGCCTTGCAGGGTTATTGGGTCATATCCTGTATTTTGCTAGTCGACCTCGGGTTATCAGGGCTGGACTGGAAAAAGCCCCGCTGCGCAGATAAGCACCAGACTAGACGGCCAGGGCTCCTCCGTCCTCTCCATCATCCCTCAGACCTCTTGTCCATCTGCCTGCTCGGGGGGCTTTAGACGATGATGCTGGAGCAACAGAGCAGGGCATTTTTAACTGAAGGGACTTCCTAGAACCTGATAACGGAACAATACTCTGATTAGAGCAAAGTTATGGAGCCCATTTTACTCCTCCCTGTTACATTTCCTCAAGTCAATATCCCTTTAAGATAAATGACTGGGAAACAACTAATGAAGTGTAGCAAAGCAATTGCTGTTATCGGCCGTAGAAATTAATGTCCCTTAACACCTTGTTTGGGGTGTAAACATGACATCATGGTCCGGGCTGGGAGATAATTCAATTATATTGTTTATTGGATATCACCGACATGATATGGAGATATGATCTGATCATTTTGTTTTACCACTTTCTGTTAATGATTACATAAATGATTTTGAGAGGGCGTTTTTTAAGAGTTAGTTATCTATTGCGTGCCACTGGGAAAAATATTCACATGCTTTCAACACCTGTTTGATTATATTGTGTGTGGTTTTATATACATTTGTCTTGTTATGAAATCCCTATTAATTGTGTTTTCAACGGTATTGTCTAGCCCTACTGATAGTGGAAATACTTTTGAAATCCTTTATTCAGTCAGTGCTTCACATGTATTTATAATTCTGTAACTGTTTTGTCTTTAATACATTCGCGATGTGATTAATCAACCGACAATGAAAAGCCATGCAGTGCTTCCTGCTGCTCTAGTGTTGCTGTTATAGATAGGAATGTATCCCATGTGTATAGCTTAGTAAAGAGGCCTGAAATCTGAGATGCTGAGTAAGATCAATCATTACACACATATATAGTGGCTGTTTAACTGGAGTTCAAATTGCATAACATGTCTCCTCAACTTTACTGAGGGCTTTCATTGTTGTAATAGATTCATACATTTGGTTTATTATACCTGATAACTTATTCTGTTGACAATAGACACAAGTTGCTGTTTTTACATCTGTATTTCCAAACACATCCAATAAACTAAATTTGAAAAAAAAGACGTTTTTACTCTGTGAAAGCCGTCTGATGTGATAATTGCTGAGCTAGCATTGCTCCATCTCTGGGCCTCATGTCTGTCCCTTCTGAGACTGGGCCAAAGGAAAACAAACTGTGTGTCCCATTATAAAAAGGTGGAATTCTGTTTGCAGAAGTCATGAAGAGCATGGATTAGCACATCTGAAGCAGCAGTGGGGAATGGGGCTTTTTGTTTTTCTTGGCCCGTGCGTCAGTGATCGCTCCAATGCAGCAGACATGGAAGACGCTGGATAATTTGAGCCTGCAGGACCTTTTGTTCACCTTGCATGGGGGGGGGATTGTTTCAGGAGCAACACAAAATCCTGAATAGTTGCAGTGAATGAACTAATCAGAAACAAAACGCTGACTAGTGAATATCTAGTCATTACTGAATAACTCTGAATAAAGGATTATATACTTGTGAGTTGCTTGACAACTTTGTTAAACGGGGGACTCCACTGATTGTTGTTGTTGAAAATGTATAATATCTGGCTCTGGAAGACATTCCTTAAGTGTAAAGAAATTACCCCAATGAGGTGTTAGCTTGGGCACAAGACTTTGACTTATACTTGTTGAAAGTCTGCATTTCAAACAGGGGACATGGAAGTTTAAAACCACCAGGCATTTTTGGTTTCATCATGGGAAATGTAGGATGTAGATCTAGAATATATTGGCCTCCTCTGCTTCGATTTTGAGCACCATTTGATTACTTGCAAGTCCCCCACAGTCCATTTGATCAACTTGTGCATATTTTTCCAATAATGAAATATTAATAATGACTGGATGACCTTTCTTTTACACTATTGACTGAAATGCTAATGTTCATATACACAGTCTCTCCACAAGGCAGGGCAACGTGATCTGCTATCAATGCGGGATCAGTCTAAGCTGATGTCATGCCTTAATGGTATAATTTGGGAAAAATTTCCCAAATTACAAAATTACAAATTACAAATAATAATTGACATGCAGTGAACGATGGGGCTTTTGTGGCCACTGGAAGTCTGGGGCCCAAGAGCTGTTGCCTGCTTTGATCATTTGGTTAACCAGCCTCGATAATGACCACTTTCTTAAGACATTGTTTATGAAAAACTCCAGTAAACCAATACGGATCAGCTACTCCCTTATAATATACTATTTTTGTCCCTGCAACGTACTGAGCGGTTCCTCCCTAAGAATGGATCATGATTTCATTATTACCTTACCATCATGTGGTATTTCAAAGCTGTGACACATGGGAGTATAATGAACTTTCATTGCTGTAATAGTATTTAGGTGACTTTTGGGATGCGCGCTCTTCACCACCTGGCGTATAGTCTCCCCCCTCGTGATGTCACAACATGTCACTTCCTGCCGTTAGACAGCCAGTTCAGGCCAGTTCACTACTGCTGTAGTACTCAGTCTGTCCCTCTGAGCTGTCAACACACAGCAGCCGAACACTCTGCCTGTCTGCCGCGACTACATTTTTCTATCAACACTGGTCCATTTGTCTCTTCAACGACGTTTTCCTTCAGATAACAGCTACTCCCGTCTCACCATGACTCGGAGGTGATCTTCAGCGTGTCCAGGTGGTTCTGGGTGAGTGTGTGTTTCATGCCTCGCTGTCACCATCACCCATGTGTCAGTCGCTATACCTAGCTGGGGATAAAGCTAACGGTAGCTAGCCGATGCGTGTCCGAGAAAACCGGTCGGGCTTGTTTCTTTTTCAATCGCTGGTTCGCTCCAAGAGTTTCTGAATCCGAAAGCGAGCTCAGCATCGGAAGACACATGCTGGTTGTTGTGGAGGTAGTCACTAAGTAGCGGGCTAACAATGGAGCTTGGGCTAACGTTAGCCTGCTAGCCGATTTCCAGAAGCACTTCCTGAGGCTTGGAGGCATGATTCGTTGTCAGAAATTAGGTGTTTATCGCGAGGGACTATCATGACGGATGTTGGTAACATTAGCTAATGAAAAGATAAACAATTGCGCTAATTGTGTTACAATGTAGACCTATAACACTGGCGTCGACGTGTCGTTGGTCCTTAATTGGCTTTAGTCTAAATTATTAGTAAGTAATTACAACTATAGTAGTAGTTGTTCATATATTTTACGTCATTGCATCACAATAGAGAATATATCTATATATCTCTATATATCTATATCTATATTTATAGATATATATCATATATATATCTATAACATCTCCTTTCAGTCAACCAGCTTTGTCTCATTCCTAGTAAACACTGGTCGGGTCTTCTTTACTAGTCAGACATATCATTTGAATTACCTTATACAAAACTATGCATATATCCTTGCTTTAATATGTTACTGTATTAAATCAATGTCGATGTTTTTAGAAGTTTTGACAGTTAATTTAATTAATTTATCCCAGGACGTACTTTTAACATTAAAGATAAGTCAGTATTGTGTTCATCAGCCATCAGGTCACTCCAAAATGTATTTAAAACTGCCTTGAAGTGGCTGTTTTGGCATTACTTATGGTCTCACACGGTCAGTGTGGGTATCATTTAGGGATTATTTATTTCTTTATTTGTGTTTGCTGTGCCGTACATGGACCACAAACTGTTAAAGTAAACAAAGGATCAGAAAGGGATTGGGCGTCAACACCGATCAATTTAATAATGTCCTGATCGAGTTCAGGTTTATTTGTGTCACGCAATTACCAATCGTCCAGTGAAGCTCAGGACAAATGTATTCACTTTATTCATCGTTCACCTTTATGGTACATTAACGGAGGCAGAGGGGATAATTAGTTTATGTGCTTCTATTGAGGATGTGACCTTTGAGATGAGAGGATAGCAAGCGGTCAGAGTAGACATGCCCAACTGGTGAGTCACCAAATCCTCACATTTCACAATGTGTTTAAAAGCACTGAGCAGCGCTAATTATTGCGGCGCTACAATTTAATTTGAGTGGCTCCGTCTAAATTAAGTCAGAGAATAGAAGTAGAATTAAGTTTACTAAGAGATCAGCCAAGCTGGACCAGGTAATTTAATCAAACTGTCTATGTTTCATGCTTTGGCTTAGTTTTAGAACTAGTTTAGAACGTTTGACCACTCGGGTAAGATACAGGATCAGCTTGTAAAAGAAAACTTATGTATCATTTTTTGAGGGGAATACTTTATTTTCTGATTTCTTTTGTAAACAAATTACTGAACACAAAACACAGAAAGAAACCCCAATTCCTTATCTTTCCTTATGAACCCAATTAAAAATCAAAGAACAGTGTATAGGATAAAACACAAAGAGTGGTATATTCTTTAAAAAGATGCTTTTCTGGCTCAATGATCACATTCCTATGGTGGTGTCAGTGATGCACCTTTTGTATTTTAGATAAGGCTGCCATATTTATGCAAGTATCATTGAGGGCCAGGCCATAATATCTCAGTCCATGTTACACATCTGGATTCCAGCAATCAAGTAATTTAACTTGCCCTTTTCACCTTTGAACTTTCTTCTTCTCTGTGGGAGAGCTTGAGGTCTGAAACTGAAAAGCGGTTTAGTCTTCAATGAATATTCCACTGGTCTTTGAGCCAATGCCTCAAAACCTTTCACAGGTGAGCTTTAAGACAACACCATGTGATGGAAGGCCTGCCAGTGTTGATTGAGAGTGGAGATGAGAAATATCCCGACATGGTAAAAGTCCTGTCGGCAGCCCAGCGCTGTTTGGTGTGGAAGCCCCACAGCGGTGTGACAGAGAAGCAGATCTTTCTTGTGCCGGTTTAGCGGTTTGCTTCCAACAAGAACAGGACAAACCAGCGGCCTGCGAAGTGAGATGAAACGTGGAAACAACTGTGACATTTAACACAGTAACGCAAACCTGAGAATAGAATTGTGTAATTAGATGAATGTATCGGGCATTGCTGATTGAAAGTGCCTTTCTGATTTGAATCATAGTGTGAATCAGGAGGACTCTCCACTAACTCAGGTAGTTGTTTGTTTATTTTTTAATTGATTTGAACATTTTACTTGGGGCTTATAAGGCCTTGCATAGCCTGGCCCCAAAAAATTGAGCTTTTAATCCCTTACAAATCTGCTTGCCGTCCTCAGACAAGGACGTCTTGACTGAATCCCTAAAGATGTTGGATGTTGGCTGTCGGGTGCCGTTGGGACATGTACAGAGGACCATCATTTGTTGTTGTTGTTGTTGTTGTGGTGGTGTGTCCTGCACGGTTTGCTCTAGCTCGCACTCATCAGCAGCAGCTTCTCAGACGCTTTGTGACAGACAGCTCAGGACAGAGCTGCTGTTAGATACCTCCTTAAAATGCTACTCATGATGATGATGATGATCATGAAGCAGCTCAAGAGATGGGATGATATCGAAGCAGGAGTTTCTTCATTCCTTTCTCAGACCTGGTTAAACTGTTAAAAAGAAAAAAGAGATGACAACCCCACTAATCTATCTGGCATTACACCGGTGACACAGCCACACACTCGTTGCATCCTGAGACTCACAGTGGATCATTTTGCGGTCGCACAACTGTAAGAGCTGTGGACATATGAAACTCTAATGCATAGTGAGGATACTATTTGAAATACATTCAGTTATTATTTTTCATCTTTATGATTCAACTGATTTGAGTCTTTCATGTTGGTTTGCCCGAATAAAGAGCTGACGTTTTGCTCATGAATTTAGGAAACTAATTCAATAATCTGTTACATCCATATATAAATATTTTTTTCTCACCCAGGGTCATTATATGAGCTGCTCAAACAAGTAAAACATGTTTTAATCTCTTGCCCATTGTTACATGCAGTTTTTCATAGACTGTCCAAGAATGCCGCTGTTAATCCAAGAGCATGTGGTCTGACTTAAAATTCAGCACACTTTTGATCTGCAGGATCATTGTTTTTTTTCACAGGAGTGGAGCTCTTATACAGACTCTTTTCCCCCTCATTCACTCCCTGATCTCATCCACGTGAACTTTGAGCATTGATTATTGTAGCCTGGAACGTCAGCAGCGCTTCTCACTTGGTTGTGATCTAAAGTGTGCATACGTCATCTCAAAACACACAGAACATGTGTCGATGTCTCACTCTGAGGCGGATGCTGGACTAATTGTAAGAGGTGTGGATGTTTACTTCATACCTCAGTTTTACAAAGTGATTCATATTTTGTTAAGATTGAGCTGATTTTGAGAGTTCAACAAGCAAGAAACTGTTAATTGCGTATCTAACCTGCTACTAATAATAAAACTGGAAGTGGTTGTGCGCTTGTTGCGTTGCTACCTCCACTCCGTTTGCATTAATACTCTTGTTTTCTCCTTTGGCAAGTTGTTGGGAGGGAGTTGTTAGATTTATTATGTTATCAGTGGTGGTGGTCTCTGTTCAGACAGCAGAGGAAGTGCAGATAGTCGTAGATTTTTAGTAAGGCCGGTGGTCGCAGTGATAAACAGCTTGATTGGCCCGTGACGGGGAACAAAGCTCGGCTATAGCGCCCCATGCGAAGGAGGGGAAGTGATAAAGAAAGCACATTGAGTGCAGAGCATGATGGCAACAAAACACTTTTTCCTCCAAATGCTTCCATGAATTATAGACTTCTGTCATTAGGTCATTGGTCATTGTTCACTTTTTCCTTTCTGTTGAGGAACAGGACAGAAAGGGGAAAGGAGAACATGTCTCGTCGTAGCTATCCTGGAGTGGTTTATTTGTATACGTTTGCTGTGCTCATGTTCTCAGGTTCTTGGAAAAGCCTCACCCAAAAGTCAACCTTGTACTGATAATATTTAGCAAATAATGATATTGAGACACTTGGGCCTTGAAGCATGACTGTAAGCTTTGGTTGACATACGTTGATGCATGACTCTGAGCTTTTTAAAACTGAACTGACTAAAAACTTAATGTGACTTTTTGAATCATCAGTCAGTGACATAATGATAATTTATTAATCAGTCATTTTTCAAGCAGAATTTTTTGAATATATTCTGGATTCTGCTTTTCAAATGCAAGAATTCACTGCTTCTTTTTGTCTCATACATAATAAACTAAATATGTTTTGGACCTTGGACTGTTCGGGCAATTTAAAAACAAAACCTTGGGTTTCTAGTTTGGAGATAATTGGATGGGCGCTTTTCTGAATGTTTACCAATTTTATAGACCAAATTATTTATTGATTGAGTAAATAATCAGCAGATAGAAAATGAAAATGAAGCCCTGGTCCCACCATTGTTCAATCATTGGCAAAGGTCCATTTGCTAATGATAATGAATCTATTACTGATAGTACGTTGAATGCCGTTGATGACTTGGAGTCAGGGAGCTCACAGTACAGTCAAATAGATAAATAATTAATTGTGTCTAGAGATTATCACCTTATAATACACACAGCCTCTGTAAAAGCTGTGCTTATTCATAGAACAAGATCTGCTTTTATAGTTGTTCATGTTTCAACCTCTGGTGTGGTTTGATACACATTTAGTTTTCTGACATCTTCCAGTTTCTTTCCGGAAACACTCGGATGCTAATTTTTAATTTTTTATTCTTTTTTGTAGACACTCGTTAACCGTTAACAGACAAGATTAGTGCCTGGCATGCAGGGGTGCTGCGGTTGAAGTTGCCTAACTGCAACGATAACCCATGAACAGGTTGAATCCATCATTTATTGCCAGCTGCAGTGTATGCGCAAAACAGGCAACTGTCCCCGGTTCACCCGTGCGGGAGACTTAGCAGCCACGATGTTGCGTGCATTGTTGTGGACACGTGCAGCCACTTCCCCAGTAAGGTTCTTAGTTCAGCTTTGAGGTTGTCAGCTCTGTGTCTGCCTGGTGTACTCTGCCAGGGCTTCTGCCAGTGTATCACAAGCCTGGCATTACGTGTGTGTGTGTGTGTGTGTGTGTGTGTGTGTGTGTGTGTGTGTGTGTGTGTGTGTGTGTGTGTGTGTGTGTGTGTGTGTGTGTGTGTGTGTGTGTGTGTGTGTGTGTGTGTGTGTGTGTGTGTGTGTGTGTGTGGATCTAGCAGTAGTAGCTTGTTTTAGGGGTGACTGAAATATCTTCAATAAAAGGCCGTAAACAAATGCTTTCTATATGAAAACGTACTTCATTCTTAATGTCAGTTAACAGTTAAATGGTTAATTATTAACCTCACTAATGCTGATGATTGTCATGTTTAATCTTATAGTTTGAAAAAAAAGGGTCAACAGCTGCCCTGTGTTTTATTTTCCCAAGCCTGCATTGCTTATTAATACAATAGCAGACTAATCAAATGAGAGACAACAATGTGGCTTTAGGCAGGGCTGCAGAAATCTATAAATATCTCTGAACTCATGCTCACTCTTAGAGGCCCTATAAGGGTCCTCTGTATTCCAGTATTCGCCCTCATATTTATTATAGTATTGCGTTGGTATTGTGACAGGAGCACCAAGCCTCGTGAGTGGAGGCGAGTCGGGAGGAATCACCTGACCGTTCTTCCATATACTGCAGCCATTTGAGCATGAGGTCATGATTAGTTGCTCAAGGCATGCAATGCTTATTATGTTGTCACTGTGGGAAATAATTACTGGGAATGAAGCCTAAAATGGTCACGGTATGAGTGGGATAGGATTAGCAGCAACAGAAGTCTGCAGGAGCTGGTGGGAACAGGAAGAAGTCGATCTGAATTTGAGGTGATGGTAAAACCTTCACTTACCCTCCAATCTGGTCTAGTAGTCCATGATATTCTATACTAGAATCTGCATTAGTGTGGACATGGTCTCTGTTTAGTTTGTCAACGTTTTAACTGCAGAAAGTTGTTGACAACCAAATGAAACAAATGTCAGTTGTTCCTTACTTAAAAGGGCGTCCTATCCAGAAGTGCTTACGTGATTAGTATATGTTCTCCAACATTGTGCACCAGTGAACACCTTGGCATGTGCTTTCACTTTACCTGGTAACTCTTTTGCTGCAGCACAATACACATTAACCATTATTGTTGTTCCATTTGGATGATATGTTACTGTTTTGTGAAAGTCTCTCTTCCCAGTTTATCATCATAGTCAATTTAGTGGAAAAACATGACGTTTTGGAAAACTGTGTTCACAATGTGCGTTGTATTTTCTGATCTCCGCCTGGAGAATCGTGCGATCATTTGCGTGTGAGTGAGTGCTTGCGTCCAGCCGTCCGTCCGAGAGTGCGTGAGCGTGCTCCGCTGCGTCTGTCCACGGCTAATCTCGAATTCAGCAAACTGCATAATATTTTAGGTGCCTTGTTATGGCTGCATGCTCAAGGACCTCTCGTGGTTGCGTTGACTCCCACTTTCTCCATCTTTTTTTTTTAATGGGGGGGGGGGGGGGTTAGCCAAATACCGGTTGTGTTAATTCAATCGCACAATACAGCAGTGGTCGTTGCAGACGCACCTGGCGGAGATCTGTCCTCTACTAAGTCCACCTTTGTTTTTCTCCCAGGGTTCCAGGTTGGTGTGGTGAGAGAGCAAACTAACTGTGGGGAGGAGGACTGCCTGGGGCATTGTGTCCCTGGCTCTCAAGGTAGGAGCACACAAATCCCTTCCCCCTTTGGTTTTGCGACAGTTACCCATCCCTGCTCTTGCACAAGTTCCCTTAAAATGAAAGTTTAACTTAATTCCAGTCTGAGTTAACATGTAACATATTGGTGCCCAAGTCGTAATCAGGGTTAATATGTGTGGCTTCTGAGCCACCAAGTTTAAACTGTGGCCTCCTGTCTGTTTGGAGCCTGTCATTTTTGGACCCTGTGTGTTGTCTGTGGTTACAATCTGAACAAATGATTCCTTCATAACAGAATATGTAACGATCTTTCCATTTCATCCTTACGGTCAGCCAGAGGCAGTGCTTAACACCGGGCACAGCCTCTGGCGGCGGTCATCCAGGATTCATAGGATTCATAGTTAACATCCGTAACTTTCGTTGGGTACAGTAACCACATAAGCTAGATACTTTTTAAATCCTTTTTGGGCGCCATTGTCATTGGTGCGTTATCTGGGAGTCACCATGCCAGGAGAGCAGTTTTGTAAAAGACTGTTTGCATGATGAACTGGGGTTGGTATTTCCAGTCACAACAGAGTTCGGGGAGGGATTGTTCTTGTTGCACTGCACCCACTGCCCAGCGCCGGCCAGGGGGCAGCTATTGTAAAATACAAGGAAGGGCTTGGTCCTAAGCAAAATATCCCGCTGTATGCCAGAGAAAAAGTCCACCCGGGTGCAACTGCCAGATAAAAATCGGAGTGTGGGGGGCACTGATACAGGATCAGAGGGTGTTGCAGTAGCAAGGTGGCCCTATCGGCACCGTGGCCATGATGCACCATGCCAGGGCTCCTCAGAGATAGTGTTTTAACTCTCCCTGTTTCTGGCACTTCATGTGTTTTTTTATTTTTTTTTTCCTGTTTGTGTGTGTGTGTGCACTACCTTCACACCAAATACACAGTGACTGCACAGAGGAAGGCCATTGTTTTTCAATGGAGAATGCGGCTATGCTCTCCTAAACAGTGGCGCAAGGGAAACTTGTGCTCACTTGTTTGATTTTCTGTCCAGTTTAACAAAACTCAACTTTGACCCCACATACGTTTACCTGTAAAGGCATAGCATTCTTGCAGACAGGGGGCAGATTTTCATTAGTTGGAAGTTTGGATATCCAACAAAAAAAAGTCTAAAGAGAATAGGCAAGAGGATGTGATGTTTTTGTTTACATATTTCATTTGATTCGGATAAATCTTAGCAGCTGGCAGCGGCATGATGTTTAACACCTGAACGCTTTGCACATTATTCGTATCAACAGTACATTTATTTAGACTCTTTTAAATTTATACTGAATTTTACAGCAATGTTTACAAGATCAAAGTCACCATTTTGAACTAAATAATATCTCCCTGGAAGCAGGAAGAGAGGAGAAGTTTGAAAAGAACTATCGCTCATTCGTCCTCACCCGGCTGATGTGGACTCACTGCCTGACAGGTACTGCAGGTTGGGAGTGGAGCTGACTTTCCCAGAAAAAAATAACCGTTGATTTTATCACTTTTGTGCAAGTTTATGCTTGTTCAACAGTTGTTTTGATTCTCATTGGATTATACTTACAGGACTTGTATTACACTTAAAGTAACAAGCACAGTTGTCCTCTGCGGTCTCTCTGCGCTGTAGTCTGCTCAGCATGTGTATGTGATTGTGTGTGTGATTGTGTGTGTTTGGAGGGGTTGAGGCCTATCCTTCAGTCAAACGCAGCAGAGCAGAGAAAGACCAAGTGTGGAGACGGCATGTGCCATCATAAATGACACCAAAATCCTATTTTTCCACTCTGCTAATCTCCCTCACTTCTTCAAGTGACGATTAAAGCACCAGCCTTAAAATAACCCTGAAAACGTATCGAGAACTGGCTACAATTCAGAACCCGGGTCCCGGGGGCATCCCTAGTCAGAGCTCTGAGTCATTCCCAGTGGTGCACCCAAATGATGTCTCACATTTGCACATTCTAATTGTCACTGGGGGTACGCGAGCAAACTGCTTGCACCGTAGAGCCCTGGATGGGATGCCAGTGAAATCCACAGTGTACCCATTTGACGAATTGATAACCAACTAGCCTAATTCACCTCTCTCACCTCTCGTACTACTTCATCAGTTTGACTGCACATGAATTCAGCTTTACTGTTTCTGTAACTCAATACAATACACAAGCAACAAAATGGCAAGCTAGCCTGCTGGAGCTACTTTTAGCCACACAGACAGCCTGCAGCCCAACTGGTATTTCCAAAAGCCTGTTCATCTTTTGACCTAGATGCCCCTCTCTGTCAATATCAATGCAGAACTCGCATACACACTCGCACAAAGTGGTAGTGTGTCCTCCTTGGCAGCTGGCCGGTCCTCCTGAGACAACTGAGAGGAGGGAATAGGGTCGAGCTTGATATTGGGTAACACGCATAGATTACTCCGTTGGTCGGTGTGTGGGTGTGATGACACTCTTAAGAGATAGGTGATCTGAGGTAAAGCAGCTGTCTTGGAAGTGCTGTGCATTCTTGTAGTTTGTGTGTGTGTGTCATGTGCTCAAATGAGCTAGCTTTCCTGCACTTTGTACCTCAGATGATGATATCTTCTCAGCAGTAAATATATGTAACGGTGACTCCACTGTAAAGTATCAAATTAGAGGATGATTGTGATGATTATTCTCCGTTTCATTCGAAAAATGTGATGTGTAGGCCAGGATACGTCCGCAGCCAGGCGATATTTCATTTAAATTGGTATGGAGGCCAAATTTAGATTTTGAGCCTACCATGAAATCATTATTACAATCTTTCACATAGTTTGTCCGACTCTGACATCTGTTGCCTCTGCATTGCACCTCTCACCATCCTTATAGCCCGTCTACATGCCACTTACCTGCCCCATGATTCCCAGAGTACCCAAAGGAGCCAGTTTATTAATCACTTGTCCATCTATTATAAGTTCACCACTATGTTGGCCCAAACGCTACAAAATTGATCTTACTCATCTTTGCCTTCTTCAAATTCAAGTATGTAATTAAAGTATTAGGTCAATTCAGTTTCTTTAAAAACAAGTCTATTAATGTTGAAATGAGTTAATGATGCAATGATAAGAACCTGTTTATGATGTTTTAAATCCTGAAATAAGAACTTTACAGTATGCTCAGAGACAGATATTACATTTTAGATCATTTACGTGTGTTAGTCTGAGTCAGCGATGTGTTTGAGGTAGTTGCAAGGCTGGCTAATTGGATTTCAAGGGTCACCAGCAAAGTTACCCCTTTGCCCCACCAATGTACCATTAGATTTTCACACCAGATTAAATGTTAATTGCTGCACAGTTGTGGTGACTAATCCTTATCATGAACCTCAACTATGAAGTGATTTGTATTGCCTGCAGGGTTTTGCAACCACAGGAATGCAGAGTTAACTGCATAAAATACAGCTAGTGATGATCTGGGTTTTCCCCCAGGAGCATTATATAACAGAGAAAGCTATCAAAGATGTGATAAATATGTGGTGACAAACGCAGCATTTCCCACACAATTCTCTTTTTGCATCGTATCACTAGTAAGCATCCTGTCACCCTCCGGTGTATAGTCCCGGTTTTGATTTGCTGTTGAGCTGAAATGGTTTTCCACACTGTTCACGCTGACATTTTGCCTGTTTGTGTTTGCAGTGACTAAGGGAGGAGCTTGGCAAACTGTTCTGCAGCATGGAGAAGGAAGACCTGAAGGTCCTCAACAAAGGGGAAGAGGAGGAGATGGTACGGCTCTTTTTCATTTAACATCAGGGCCATTGTGGGAATTATTGCTTTCTGCCTTAAAAGACTGCATCCCCTTTTCTGCTCCCACCCCTTAGGAGCTGCAGGGCTACCGTCTGTGTCGTTGGCGGCTGGCCCTGGTGGGCTTCGGGGTGCTGTGTACGGGGGGCTTCCTCCTCCTGCTGCTCTACTGGATGCCAGAGTGGTGCGTCAAATCCACCTGCACCCGTACCACAGCCCGTGATGCCGAAGTGGTATTGCTGCGCTCCACAGTAGGTAGCAAGTAAAGCTGCAATAATTAATCGCTTCGTCAACAGACGGCAACTACATTCATGAATTGCTTCAGTCATTTTTAAAGCAAATATTTACTGGTCTCAGCTTCTCAAATCTGGGAATTTGCTGCCTTCATTTGTCATATATTACAGTATATTTAATATGTTAAGGTTTTAAACTATTGGTTGCAAAACAAGCTAATTGAAGACATCGCCGTTGGCTTTAATAAATAGACTAAACAATTAAAATAATTAGCAGATGAATCAAATATGACAATAAGTGTTATTTGCTGCTTATAGGAAGCTAAGCTGTGAGGTTTCAAATTTATAGTCAAACAATTTAGACTTTTAAGAATTGTGAAAGGTAGTTGGATGCTAATTTAGTGAACACAGGTGATGAACTAATCCAATTTACTACCCACTGTGGCTAAGGTAAAAAAGGTTAATCCGTTGCTCAATGTAGGAGCATACTGGATGGTGCACTTTTCAAACTAAACCTATTTTATGTTACTTTTTCTTGCAGGCCTGTTATCTTATAGTACAGTATCAGACACCTACCAAGCATAACACATTGTATACGTTCTTTTTATACTCAGTTTATGGTTTAGAACCCCCCGGATATAAACAAAATAATAATAAAATATAGTAACCCCATGAACTTTTAAAGCTGTGAGTGAATACAACTGATGTATTGTAGCAGCACAGTAAATACATTGACCCTGACTGAATCCTACAGAGAGTCACACCAGCAGGAATACACAGATAAGTGTGTGTGTGTGTGTGTGTGTGTGTGTGTGTGTGTGTGTGTGTGTGTGTGTGTGTGTGTGTGTGTACGTGTACGTGTACGTGTGTGTGTACGTGTACGTGTGTGTGTGTGTGTACGTGTACGTGTGTGTGTACGTGTACGTGTGTGTGTGTACGTGTACGTGTACGTGTGTGTGTGTACGTGTACGTGTGTGTGTACGTGTACGTGCGTGTGTGTACGTGTACGTGCGTGTGTGCGTACGTGTGTGTACGTGCGCATTCCTTTCTCTCTGTGTTGGTCTCATGCTTGTGTACATGTGCTTTCATGCTCTCATTACCATCTATGTATGAATCCATGTGTTTGATTCTGGGTCATTTTAAATACCCTCATTAGGGTTAAAGCATTAGCAGCAACCTTCAAGTGTAAACATGTTGCTGCTGCTCACTTCTGAAAGAGGCTTGTACAGAAATAGGAATTTGGTTGATGGTTAAGAGTTGGGATTAGGAAGGGTACATCAGAATCTCAAAATAACACCTGCCAAGCACCAAATGCAGTTCAATGTTTTATGGTGGATACTTAAAGGGACATATGATATACTGTGTATATTTATGAAGTAAATGGTGGCCGCATTTACAACAGCAAAACATGAGTTTAAAGCTCTCACTACTTGTGCAGTATAATCAAAGTCTCATTCATGCAGTCGTATGCTCAGTACTTGCCAAACACGTGCATCTTTCTTCGCTTTAACGGTGGAGGCATGCAAGAAAAGTTTTCCTCAAGAATTCAGGGTAACTCGGGGTGAATAATTGATATACAAATGGTAACGTCGTGAATGAAGTCTTCCTTTTTAAAGGTCCAGGACTACAACTTTGTGTACTTCTTTGTCTAGGATGAGTTCCGACGCTGGTTCCTAGCCAGGATACGAGTGATGCTGGCCCCGGGGAGCAACCCCTTCCACAGCCTGGAGACCCAGACCACCTCCCCCTCCCCTTCCTCTCCCCCCCGTCCCTTGTCCTCCCCCCATCTGGCCAACGGACATAACCCCCACCCCTCCGATGGCAGCCCTGCTCAGGAGCTCATCACAAGATTCGCCGACTACCAGCCCACACAGGTAGGCACTCTCCACAATATACTGTACACACACACACACTGAATGCACCAGTGACGGAAACCATAAACCTGTATCTGTGTTCTTCTGTCCAAAGTTGATTGAAGGGTTGGCAAGTTGTACTCGTGTGTAATTTATACTTATATGCATATTTATCTGTAGTGATACCGCAGATTGTAAAAGGTCTGTCACATAAAAACAGAATTCAGTCTTTCTCTTTCTGTTTGAAGCACAGAGATGCATGCACTCATTTGCCTCGCTGTCCATGTGGGTAATCTCCATCGTTCATTACATAATGCCTCATCTCAACCACCTCAACAATACAAATATAATTTAATGTCCTCCACTCATTCAATTATTCAAAGTGACTTGTATTGTATTGTGAAACTGCTTCTCTCATCAGTTTTCTGTTCTTTTTTTAAGTTGACTGTTTCTTGCCTTTTAAATATGTTCGTACAGTAACGCCGTGATGTCTCTTCCCTCTGCCCCCTCCCCTGTTGTATTCCTTCAGATTCGCTATTTTACCTTCCATAGCACAAAGTATTATTGGAACGACGGGGCGCAGAACTTTGACGTTTTAAAGTAAGAGTTCTTTTACTGTCTACAGAAGTTTGTCGGGCTATTATTTTTAAACCAGTTTGCAGAAACCTTCGCTGCAGAGAAGTTTTCACTTAAAGTGAGCTAAATAGTTTGAGGGCTTTATCTGGCAGTGTGTGCACAGCATTACACAGCAGTAAAGATAACTAAATATGCACAGTCAAATTTGTTATCTAACAAAGAGCTGTAAAGAAAAACAAGCTGTAAAACGACTGAATTACACAGAACTGTGCCTGCAGCACAAGTCTTAAGTGTTGACTTTGTCCCCCGCCTTGACCAATATTTCCCCAACAGTGGCCTGGATGATCTGCAGGTCAGCTGCTCCACCCTCCACTCGGAGCACAGTGCAGGCCTGACCAGGAGCCAGCAGGAGTACAGGTAACATCTCGCACAACTTTAGACAGCCAGATAGGAGGAGAGTACTCATTATTCTGTTGTTTGAGTTACTCTAGCTGCAGTTTGTATTCTCAGAAGTGGTCAGGGGAAGTCAGTGCAGAAATATTAAAATGATAATTTATACTGTACAGAGCATGGATCATTTAAATGAGAGGGAGAGGAAGCAATGAGAGAAATCATCTGATCATTTCCTTAAGAATGAAAAACCTGCATACCCTTAACCTTAAATGGTACATTGCTGTGTAACTTTGCTGCATACTATGTGTATGTTTTGCATGTGTATGTGTGTTTAGATATGAAGGTCTGGTTCAAACTTGGCTCACGAATGTCTCTTTCACCTCTTGTCAGGAGACTGTTCTTCGGAGTGAATGAAATTGCAGTGAAAGTGCCTTCTGTTTTCAAGCTGCTTATCAAAGAGGTAGGGCCCAGTTTGCATTAACACAGGCAGTCTTTTCTTTAACCCACAGTTTGAATTCCCCTTGAATGAAACGTGTGTTCTCATCTGTTACAAGTTACAGACTCGTTGGGTTATGGTGTCTGTTCAGTTCCTCCTAAAGCAAACATTGTCAAACCCACACTAATTAACCAATGTAACCTCTTCTCTTTCCCAGCTAGTAGATAGAGCATAGTTATGTGCATACTTGTTAAGGAAGCTATTTGGGATATCTACTCTGTGTATTTCTACAAGAGGAGAGTGTATGTACAGTATGTATGAGGTACGTTGGTAAATACTACACTAATGCCCCCTGCAGACCAACACAGTGGTGGGGGTCACAACTCACGTTCAAAGAACTTGGGTAACATTACCTAATGCATCTCATACCCTTGCACCTCAAACACTGCTAAAGCATGTGAACTTGTGTTAAGCAGATTTTTTTCCCCCCCTCACTGTCCTGGTAGCATCTTGGTTTCTCCGTTTTTTAAAATTCATTGTAGTCGTTCCTTCATGCTCTCACCTCTGCAGTTGCCAAACTAATATGACTCTTTGTCTCCCCCTGCAGGTTTTAAACCCTTTCTACATCTTCCAGCTCTTCAGCGTGATCCTGTGGAGTGCCGATGAGTATTACTATTATGCTGTGGCCATTCTTTTCATGTCGGTCATATCCATAGCTACCTCTCTGTACACCATCAAAAAGGTGAGCTTTACAAAAGGTTGAGCCGTTTATCTGACCTCATAGTTATGGCATGACCTGGTTAGATTGAATTGGAAGAGAAAGTAGATTCATGTGCTCACACACAGGCTGAGAGTTAAGCAATTATCCCCTTGTGTTTAACATGTTGTGATTGGATTATGCTTAATATAGTTGTATTTTAGAGAACACGTTGAGACACATTTCTGCCAGGTTACTGCACTTTATGCTTTTAATATTTTTGCCCCGCTAGCAACGGGGCCTAATCTGTCTCTTTGTTCATTTATCGGTTTCTCCGTTGCAACACTTTGATCCAGAGCAAGATCCTTCAGCAGCTAATGGCCAAGATTACCATGACATTTCGTATACAGCCTGCTGTTGCTGGCTACATAGTCAAACTCAGACAAAAACAACTTTGCAGTCACACAATTGGTCATGGGGATCAAGAAGCTGTGTAAAGTTTCTTATCTTTTTTTTTTTTCTCTTCTTTTTTTCCAGCAATACATCATGCTTCATGATATGGTGGCAACTCACAGTATTGTCCGTGTGTCTGTATGCCGAGCCAACAATGGTTTGTCAATTCTTTTAAGTTTTGTCTTTTCCTGTGGCCTCTGTTGAGTCATTTTTAGTAGCAGTGCATGGCATGTTTTATTCTGTTCAGTCTCCTGCTGTTCTGAAGAGTGCTCTCCAAACCAAACCTGATGGTAGACATTCTTTGTGCTTCTGTGTTTGGCCAAACTCAATTTACACTAGTTGCACTGCTTTGGCTGCTAGGGTGAGAGAATGCAGACTTGGAGAGAGACATGGTGTATGTTTGATAGCGGGCATAGCATATGTGTACATTTATAAAGCAGTCAAATAGTTCTGCACATTCTTTTCTATGTCTGAACTCCTTTTTAAATGAGCGACAGTGTCTGCAGAGATGATGCATGACCGTGTCATCAGGTGTCTTATCAGCTGTAATGCTCAGAATCCGTTTGAGTCGGTACACTGCTGATACTTTAATTGATGCATCCATTTACTGCACTGGCCCTGCTTGTGATACCTAAGCGTTTTTTTCCCTGCTGCCTAGAGAGGCGTGTGTAATGAGAGATGTGCTGAACAAGACAAAATATCTCCTTCCTCACCCCCGCATGCACCATCTGATACTGCTACGGCTCATTTACACACGTTACACCTTTCTACACACGTAGCATTTCCTGTCTTCTATTTTGTTACCCACACTGCACTTCACCTGTCTGTATTTAACGCCCACATTTACCTTCTCCACTCCTCCATTGCACCTCCCCTTCCTGGCAGAAATCGAAGAGATTTTGTCTACTGATCTGGTGCCCGGTGATGTGATGGTCATCCCCAGCAATGGGACCATCATGCCATGTGACGCCGTGCTGGTCAGCGGCACCTGCATCGTCAATGAAAGCATGCTCACAGGTTAGAGGCGACATCTGGAAATTTAAGTAACTCAAGAGTGAGAACGACTGCAGTAATAACTGTTCATAAACTTAACAAACGGGCACAAGAGACTCCAAACATTTTTCTTTTTTACTGCACCAAATCACCTAGCCAAATTCCCTTTTCTGATTCTGAAACTGCAAAATGCTTTTCCTGTTAATCTCACAGCAGCCAGTCCTAATATCGATCTAACCCCCATCAGGTGAGAGCGTTCCTGTGACGAAGACCAACCTCCCCAACCCATTGCCCGGGGAGATGGGGGAGGAGGCTGACAGTGCCTACAACACGGAGGAACATAAGAGACACACACTCTTCTGTGGCACCCACGTCATCCAGACCCGCTTCTACACGGGAGACCTGGTCAAGGCTGTGGTGGTCAGCACAGGTAAGTGTGTCTGGGGATACGTATTCAGAACTGTTAATGTTTTGATCTGTAAGTTAGTGTACATTTCCTTGATGTTTGCTGTAGAAATGTGGGTACTAAAACATCAAATGTCATAAAGGGGCATATCCCTTTTTATTCAGGAAGCTTTTCTATTATGTGCTCTGCAGTTTAATCCTTGTTTAATACAGTTCAGAGACCTCCTGTCTGAAAAAACGTTTCACCCAAAACTTCTCTTAACAACCTCTTCACCCAGGTTTCAGCACAGCCAAAGGCCAGCTGGTGCGCTCTATCCTTTACCCAAAGCCCACCGACTTCAAGCTGTACCGTGATGCCTACCTCTTCCTGTTGTGTCTGGTGGCTGTGGCTGGAATTGGCTTTGTCTACTCCATTGTCCTCAGCGTCATGAACAAGGTAATCTCACAAATAATGAGCAGATTAAACAAATGCCAATGTTCTGATTTTGTGCAACTGTAAGAAAGTCAAATCTTGTACTGTCCCATTCTGTTGATTTACGTACTTGTGAGCTGCTTGAATACAACCACAGTTGTATCTGTTGACCAGCTCACTGTGGCTGAAGCTTGAAAGTGAACTGAAGAGATTTTTTGTTGGCATAATAACTCCAAAACAAACTCTTAGTTTACTCGAGTCCTCTTTCTGGTCATCTGATACTTACTGACTGGTGTTTCAGCCTTTCCCTCCCTTGGTGCAACGTTTTGCAAAAGCTTTCCCAACTAAAAACTGCAAGGCAATACATTTCTGAATCAGTGTGTCCTGCAGAGCATGAACTGTTTGAGAAATTGGTGTTCCCTTCCTTTCTGTCTGCTCCAGGTGCCAGCTAAGACCATCATCATTGAGTCCCTGGACATCATCACCATCACTGTGCCACCGGCGCTGCCAGCCGCCATGACAGCTGGCATTGTGTACGCCCAGCGACGCCTCAAACGACTTGGCATTTTCTGCATCAGTCCACAGAGGATCAATATCTGCGGTCAGATCAATCTGGTCTGCTTTGACAAGGCGAGTACTAGTGGTTTTATTGCTACTGTTTATGCTCCTCAAGCAGTCAGCACTTACCTTAGATATTGCTGAAGAAGAGTTTCCATTTGGAGGCCAACAAGAAAGTATTCACCTGAAATTAAACAAAATGTTTAGACATAAAGAACACAGTGATCTGAGCAATAGTACCACTAGAACATTTTGAGAAATTAGATGTACTTCTAAAGTGATACTTTCTTTCTGCTTACAGACTGGAACTCTGACAGAAGATGGATTAGACCTATGGGGAGTTCAGAGGGTTGAGAATGGCAGGTAAGCTGGTCCGTACTCGAATGAATCAAACGTGGAAATACCACTCTTCCAAAACATTTAGGCTGCATGCCAAAGAAATCTCAAGTCATTGTCTCAGTTTAGCTTTCACTGAGCTGGTATTGCTTTGCTGATTACCTGGTGGAAAGGATTTGGAAAGTCTTTTTCACGAGGTCTCATTTGTAATTCTTGTAAATGCTGATTTCTCACTGATTATGAACTGGGATTATTGTGTTATGATTGTGAAATTATTTCGGTATCAACAAAATCTTCAACCAGCCAGTATCCACTTGTAATATTTGGTATTCAGCTGCACAGTAATGCAGTTGTTCATCAGATATTATAATGTGCATGAATATTGAGTGATGATTATTGATTTCTCTTAATTTAGAATAGTAGTTACTGATTCTGTGGTTATGATGTTTAGAAAAATAATCAATGATATTAATAATCATGCACTGTTACTGTACTATTTAGTTATACATTGTAGTGCTTCTGGAAGCATTTTTATTCTCCTCATGAAATATGCTTTCACATCATAAAAATAGCAGTCAGTTCTTCTTACTTGAGCCAATCAGTAAACCTTCTTTCCTCGTTCACCTGCTGTTTCTTCAGTTTCCATCTGTCAGAGGAAAACGCATATAAGGAAAATCTTGTGAAGTCCCAGTTTGTGGCTTGTATGGCCACCTGCCACTCTCTTACCAAAATAGAAGGCCAGCTGTCTGGAGATCCGCTGGACCTCAAAATGTTTGAGGCTATAGGCTGGGTGAGTTGCTCTGTATCTATTCAAAAGCATAATGTTGGTCAAAGCAGCACAATGAGAATGTAATTAGTCAGACTGTGGGGACACATAGCCTTTGGAAATGTTTACACATTCTTCAAATCTCTTGCTGTTGTTGCATCAACATCTTTCCTGAACTATATCTTCTCTAAACCTTTGTCGGCCCAGATCCTGGAGGAGGCCACTGAGGAGGAAACATCTCTCCACAACCGTATCATGCCCACTGTTGTCCGACCCCCAAAACAGCTGTTGCCCCCAGAGCCTGCGGCATCACCAGAGCAGGACATGGTATGAAGAGCAACCCAGTTGTTCCTAAAAACGACCACAGGTCCTCAAAGTCTGGGAAATGTCCATAATCCTATATTTTCAGTACAAACATTGAACTATATACAGATCTATATATCTAATGTTGTTAATATATATATATTTAAAACCAACATACTCTCATACCTCAATGCAACATAAATAGACACTACCACCAGAGCACAACAACAGCAACATTATTAATGCTGTGAATGATTAGTTTATTTGTTTTGATGAACTCTGCTCTTTTTCTCATTCTAGGAACTCTATGAGCTCACGGTAAGTAGTCTGCTTTCTTTTTTGAAAAAGTACTAAATAACTAAATGAATAGTAATAATGCTGTTAGTCCAATTCATCTTTAATTGTGTCAAATTAATTACATTCATAATCCGAGTGTAGTGAGGTGGAGAGTTTGTAACCATAACTGTAAAAAAAAAAAAAAGGAAGTGATTTACTACAAAAGAAAGGTTTTGATTTTAACTAGCAGTAACATTTGTGCGTAATACTGGCCTTCTATTTACTAATCTTGGCCAGATACAATAAAAATATGTTTAAGTTGAGCAATTTTTATACTATTTTTAAGTTGACAAACTTTTATCTTCAATTTGTTTATTATTCAGTATAAAAAAAATGATCTAATCTGTAGGTGTCAGTATTTTGCAGTTGGTCATTTACTAGCATTGTTCGTGATGCATTGTTTTCTTGACACAATGAAGACTGTTATTGTTTTGTGTGTGTGTGCGTGGGTGTGCATATATAGTCAGCGTATGAGATAGGTATCGTGCGCCAGTTTCCCTTTTCTTCAGCACTCCAGAGGATGTGTGTGGTAGCTCGTCTGCTGGGGGAGAAACGTATGGATGCCTACATGAAGGGAGCGCCAGAGGTGGTGGCTAGTATCTGCAAGAAAGAGACAGGTGAGTAGTCTAATTACAGTTACTGCTATCTTGCTGTATAGCACTAAAGGTATTATTATTAGGGATGCAGGATACATCGGTGGCCGGTTTATTATAGGCCAATAAGCAAGAAAATGTGATTATTGTTATTGTTCAGATAATGGAATTTCACCCAATAATTGTGTCTAGCTGCATTCTAGAAAAGGATTGAAAACCCAGTCCTGACCAGGGATTTCTGCCTCTCTTCAATCACTTCCACAGACGTTTGATCATCTTTACTTGCTGTCTGCCACTCTCTCTAAATTGACTAATTTCTCCAATGTCCCGCTGTCTCTTTGCAGTGCCAGAAAACTTTGCAGAGATTTTGGAGGGCTACACCAAGCAGGGTTTCAGGGTCATCGCTCTGGCTCATCGTCGACTTGAATCCAAACTCGCCTGGCACAAAGTGCAGAACATCAACAGGTAGAGTTCTGTGTTATGTCGATATTGTTGCAGTTGCCCATCATTTTAAACCTATCCAGAGAATAGTCATAATATAATCAATGACGCATTACAAATGTGTACGGATTTTCTGTTAAATTAGGGATCACATTGAGGCAAACATGGAGTTCCTTGGTCTGATCATCATGCAGAACAAGCTGAAGCCAGAAACTCCAGCGGTGCTGCAGGACCTCTACCGAGCCAGCATCCGCACAGTCATGGTTACTGGTGAGACCATGCTCACATTCACACAACCTTGAACTAAACCACTAAGGACATGAACACTAAGGGAGGACACATCGATATGCAAATGACTCCATGCACACAATCTTTCATGTCTTTCTCTAGTTGCTCATTAAAAACCTTGTATTGACACAGGCAGCATAATTAGTTTGGTAATCTGTGTATTGGCACTCAGAACATATAATCCCTCTGGAATTTACCCAACTGTACCTGTAATCTCAATGAATAACTTTTCTAGGCTGCTCAATGTAACCGGCACAAACTAACTCCAATATCCACCAGAGGATTTTTTGAATACCTTGCCTAGCTTTCACCGTATAGTCTGTCTTTTCAAGGTTGCGTCACAGGTTTTAAAATGAAAATTCTGTTCGTAAAAATCTCACGTTGAAGCTAAAAATGTATTTGGTAATTAATGAAAAAAAGGAAAATAATAAATGTTTGCTGTATTCACAATCCAGGTGACAACATGCTGACAGCCATCTCTGTGGCCCGGGACTGTGGAATGATCCCTCCCCAAGATACAGTCATCATTGCTGATGCCCTCCCTCCCCATGATGGACAAGCTGCGAAGATCACCTGGAGATACGCTGACAAGGCGAGCAAGACATCGTGCCTGGAGGTGAGGCGATGGGGCTGATGCTGACACAAATACTCGCACAAAACACACAGAGAGAGAAAGAGCTACTGATATAAAGGCTTGCACAATCAGACACACAATACAAGGCTACATGTGGGCATATACTCTTGTGTCTCAACTGTCTCTGAAACCCCAAAAGTGAAGTTGTTGGTCATTTGTGAGAAGGAGGTAGGGAATCCCATTTTGCTGCCATTTCCTCTTATTGTCAGTCAAAGAAACATCTAAGCAAAATGTTTTTAAGTAAGTGCACAAAGGATTTTAACACTGGGAAAACAATCTAGTTAAACTGCTAAGAAGACCCTGAATAATGTCAGAACGCAGTCTTGTTTCAGTGTATATGAAAGAACATAATTTAAACAACTAAATACAGTTGCATAAAAACTGACTTTTGAAAAACATAGAATGAATTAGTTGTTATTGACACAGTGCGAGTACGTATTTTCTACTGGATTGGCTCTAATCCACACTGTCATTACTTTTAACAGGACGTGAACATCAGTCTGGAGGATGTGTGTCACGTCGATGAGCCCAAAACAAAAGAGCTGTACCACTTTGCTATGAACGGAAAATCGTTTGCCGTCATCTCCGAGCATTTCCCTGACATGCTTCAAAAGGTACGAGGTCTCTTACATGAGAGCGGACATCCCTCCAACCTTTTCTGTAACTGAAGAGGAAACGATAAAGTTGCTCCTACTGTTCTTTGGGTACAACTATCTCCACAATACCTAAAGTTCCTGTTATTATTGTATGTGCTGCCTTGCAGTTGGTGCTGCATGGCACAGTGTTTGCCAGAATGGCCCCGGACCAGAAAACTCAACTCATTGAGGCGTTGCAAGGCGTAGAGTGAGTATCAATGTCGAAAACGTGATGTAGTCCAAAGTTTATTGAAGTGTTACATCCACAGTATTTGCCGCTTGCCACTGAAGAGAGCAGTTGAATCGGCCTTCAGCCAGAACCATTGAGCACAGAGTCACTGCTCTTCTTTATTTGCTCACAGCTACTTTGTGGGGATGTGCGGAGACGGAGCAAATGACTGTGGGGTATGTACAGGCATTTCAAAAGTAACTATTAATATGAGAATATCAGGTTGACGTTGATTGATTGTAGTCAAGACGTACTTTACATTTCTCACTTTCCTCACCCAGGCTCTGAAGAGGGCACATGGTGGCATCTCTCTGTCAGAGCTGGAGGCCTCTGTAGCCTCTCCCTTCACCTCCAGGACCCCCAACATCTCCTGTGTCCCCAGCCTCATCAAGTTAGTCTTCATTTCTTCATTTCTGTGCCACACAGTAAATGCATAAATAGCAGAGAAAATATGAATGAATGTTGTTTTCATTACTTGGTATTTATTTTTAGTTTTTTAGTTTTGAGCTTTAACATTTGTTACATTTTCACACTTAAATACAAGTAAACCACCACATGCTTTTTAAATTCACCTACTAACTCATAGTGTTTGTATATCTACATCTTTTTCAGGGAGGGGCGTGCTGCTCTCATCACCTCCTTCTGCGTGTTCAAGTTCATGGCGCTCTACAGCATCATCCAGTACATCAGCGTCACTCTCCTCTACTCTGTATGTAATGCTGCTTCCACACACAATAGGAGCTGAGGAATGTGTGAGAATTCCAGACTGTAATCTGTGCTGTTTGTTGACTTTGTTTCTAAGATCCTCAGTAACCTTGGAGACTTCCAGTTCCTCTTCATCGATATTGCCATCATCCTCCTTATTGTCTTTACCAGTAAGTATAAGAAAAGTGTCGTGGATAAGGGGATGCGTTTTTATTTTTTTATTATCATGGTGATTTGTCTCGCTTTTATTTTCCTTAACCTATATGTTTACTTCAGGTCTCTTCTCCTCACCCATAATGTCTGTTTTCTCCCATCTTCATCATTTCCCACTGCTCCTCCTCAGTGAGTCTGAATCCAGCTTGGAAGGAACTGGTGTCACGTCGTCCCCCGTCAGGTCTGATCTCGGGGCCTCTGTTGTTCTCCGTGCTGACCCAGATCCTCGTCTGCTTGGGCTTCCAGACCATTACATTCCTTTGGGTCCGACAGCAGTCCTGGTACACAGTCTGGACTCCACTTACAGAGTGGGTACCTGCTATCATTGTCAATGTACCTCAGCTGAACAAAGAGAACATCACAACATGATTAACTAGCTAACTAACTATATTATTTGAGAATAATTTCATAATAACTGTAATGTGCACAGATAAAAGAATAAATTCCATCCTTACTATCCGAACACTACTTTATACGCAATGACATTTAGACTGAGGCTAAATTTGTTACTTTTTAAAAAATGTATCACAACTATTTTTGCCTTTTAATATCAGCCAAAAAAAAGTTAACAATGGCGTGAGTACGCTGTTGTAGATGTCTGCATTTTGACCACAGACTGAAAATGTTATCTGATTGTCTTTGAATCAAACTCTCCTCTCACCTAGTGTCTGCAACCCGTCGTCGTATACTAACGTGTCTGACCACAATGACACAGAAGTGGACGACCACAACATCCAAAACTACGAGAACACCAGCCTCTTCTATGTCTCCTCCTTCCAGTATCTCGTTGTTGCCATCGTTTTCTCAAAGGGAAAACCTTTCAGGCAGCCGAGCTACAAGAATTGTAAGAAACGTGCTTCCTAATACATCTCTCATGCATTAGTTACAAAGTTACTTTTATATGTTATAATTCTGTGTGTGTTTCTGTGCTTGCATGTTTTCTCACCAGGGCCTTTCGTGCTGTCTGCCTTGAGTTTGTATGTTTTCCTGCTGTTCATCATGTTCCACCCTGTCAAAGGCATTGATGAGTTTCTAGAGGTAAGAAGACGTTAACACAAGACTGGTGTAGCTTGTTTCATAATGCCGAGCTCGATACTCTTTATTTAGATCATTTCAATGGGTCCAACTCAAGTGTTGCAGGCACATAAAGCCGTAAAACAAGGCTGTCTTTCAAATAATCTCTGAAGGTCAGCGTTGAGAGTATCTCTTTCTCTCTCTGAACAGATTGTTTGTGTCCCGATTGAATGGAAGATAAAACTCTTCCTCATCATCTTAGTCAATGCTGTGGTGTCTGTTTTCATGGAGGTAAGACGCACACTTAAACACCTGGTTACAGTCGATGTTTTTCCTCATGTTCCGCTTTTGTTTTTTCATGCAGTGTGCTCATCGTTGTCTCAGTTAGCTGGACAGCAGGATCAAACTTGTGTTGTGAGAAGAATTTATTTTGTGAAGTGAAAATGTTTTTTTCTTTGAAGAGACAAACTGCAGTATTTGTAATAGTTAAAACACTTTAAGGTGTGAAAACTCCTTTCACTGTTTTAATTGAATACAAAAAAATGTATATATATTTTGCACATAATCAAAGATGTTAGCATTTTGTTCAGCATTTTGATACATCAGTATCCGTGCACTTTCTTCTTTCTAATTGGTTTACTTTAATTGTAACCTCACATGTAACGATTAACACACAACTTGATGGAAGAAAGTTGCCACACATGATTACTAAAAGCTTTGACACACTGTGGCTCTGCAAAAACAATGCAGACGCTATGAGAAATCAAATTAGCCACTCTGTAATTCTTTCCACTGCACTATTCCATAGACCTTCATCCTTGACATCATCTTATGGAAGCTTGTGTTCAGCCGAGACAAACAGAGCAGCTTTGGCATCACTCCTGTCGACCCGACACCACAGGTTGGGAAAATCTGACACCGTCTTCTTTCGCCCTCTCATTCTCCTCTTGTGTGGTCTTCCCTCTTTCTGTCCCCACTTCTTTCTCTAATGTTTCGGAGACACCTTTCTATTGCAACTAACCAAGAAATGCATGTGCGAGACGTCACTCTCCTTCTTGCTCGTGCTCTCCTTCTCGTGTCCCTCTGACGGGCCTTCCGTTTAGGGCTTTATAACAGTCGCAGTTTAACTTCAAACCATTCTGTTCTGCGGCTCCGTTTATAGAGATAAGCTTCATAACTGCTCTTAAAGACGAGTATTTTACTTAATAACATTCTTACTATTGCTGAAAGCTATTTCCAAATTTAGAGTTACTGGTGGTCACTGTTCAACGCATTTAAATTGAGATGAACATGTTTATGACTGGAAAGTAATTGGTTTACTTTGAAGCTTGATCGAGTGAATGAGTAATGCTTCCGCCTCCTTTTAGAAGCCACCATAGATCCACCTTGCTGAATGCCCTACAAGCTGCACTCTTATTTTCCCTATTAGCTCCGAGATAACTGTAAGTCAATGCTGTCATGGTTCCTATCAAACACAGTATATTTCAAACCGAAGCATGGTTAAGGAGAACATTTGACTAGTTTTTTTTCAATCTGTCAAGATCTGCTGTGGAATCCTTTGTTTGATATTTGACTCCATGAGCTTGTTTTTAGGGAGTGGACTCGGTCTTTAAGCGTTCTACTGCCAACTCCCTCAAACTATTACCACGCTGAATTTAGTTTGAACTGTCTTGCGTGCATGAACCATTGTTACAATTCACCAGTGTAAAGAAATGTGCCTGCGTTGAAATGGCTCCTCTCCAGTTTTATATTTTGCATGCCACTGTCAGATATGCATTGGTCAGTAAAACCCAAACAAATTATGACACCAGTTAATGGAACATTTCCTACCTTTCTCTCCCTTTCCTCCTTTCATTTATTTGTTTGTTTTTCGGGTTGTGGCATTTTCAGGGGGTCATTGACCTGCGAGCGTACAAGTGTCTGTCCCGGCTGTGCTGCCCAAGCAAGATTACACCCAAGGCTCGCTACATGCATCTGGCCCAGGAGCTCAGCGTGGACCCCGACTGGCCTCCAAAGCCAACCACCACCACCGAAGCCAAGTCCCGCCCAGAAAATGGCTCCACCTATCAAATCATGACCAACTCCTAGCACCCCCCCACAGCACCTCACACTATCTAATCTATCCCTCCGATACAGGAGACGTGTACGCATATGCCGCGTGTTCAGTGAACGCACCTTCAACCTATTCAAATTACATTGTCATAAGATAATCGTTACGGTTCACACAGACTTGCGTCTAATACTGTAGTTCCAGAGAGTTTGCTGCAAAAACCTTAAGATTACACCGGAGTACCAAACACAGTCTCTCAGCACTCTTGCTCTCTCTGGCTCAACCACTCCCGCGGTCTCAGGTCTCTCTTGCTCGTCTTTTAAATGTAATTTAAATATCAGTGACATGTATTGTAATTCCCATTCCTTATTGCAATGTCTGTTCTCCAAAGCTGAGGAGCATTCAACCCAGGCTGGGAGGTGGGGTGATATGCCAGGTGGAATATGCGCGCTGACCTCTTCAGATCGACTGCCAATGCAGTTTTAATATCGCCTCACTTCGTCTGTGTGAAAAGGGTATAAAAGAGAGCCGAAGTAGCACCCCGCTACAGAGCTAGCTTCTGACGTCCAAGTGCTGTCAGAAATGTCCGGTAACGGCGCCTTCAGATTTCATTAGCAGCCACAGTACTGGATGTCAATTTTCCACGTAAAATAGCCTCATACGTCTGAGCCTTTCAGTATGGTCACTGAGGAAATAGAATAAGGAGAAGTACAGTATAGGATGAAAAAAGATGGTAGTTTAGAAGAATGGTTGTACTTTGGCCCTCTAAAGTACGACCCACTCTTACTTAGACGGCGAGTAAGATAATTGGTCGATAGAGAATGATTTTGGACTGTTTGAGGAAGAGGATGGAAGAAAAAGGTCTCATTGACCAACACTGTATGATCTGATCATATCATATACAGTTTTTAAAAGCAGCAATTCCTCTGTATTTCTGAGCTGCCGACACCTCACTTCAGTTTGTTCACACAGTAACAGTAACAGGCGGTGCAGGCTCAGATTGCTACTATGTAGTGGTCTTATACAGCTAATGTAAATGCATAGAGGGTCATTTTAATGAGCTAGCATTACCACCTGGCCAGTGCTCGTTAGAGAGTATTGAATCATAACCAAAAAGAAACGCTTTAAAGCTTACCATGGTCCCACAGGAATGAATGAAAAATAATAATTTGAGACCAGTATTCAAATAGTCTTTCAAGCACACTGTGAGTTGTAGGAGATTAGGAATCTCGAAACAACTTCAATTGCACACCTCCGGCAGAACTTCCATTTGCTGTCGAGAGCCAGTGATAGAGTTATGGAAAAGTACAGAAAATGAAACGGGGCATTTCCAAATTTTAGGCTCCGCATTTAATTTATGCTCTCAGAAATGTTGAAAATGTTATATATATATATCTCTTACGTTATAAGTAGGCAAGTTGGGTTAAGGGAAAGTGTTTTTAAAATGAATCACAGATTACAGTACATTATACATCAGATTGATGATTGAAGCTACAAAGTGATGAACCACCTAAACTTTTGGCCAAATTATGAGGAAAATGCAACCTCAAATGACTTCCTTATAGTCAAAACTTTAGTGCTTGCAGAAAGTAAAGGACTTAAAGAGAACAGTGAGGGAGACAGATGTGCTCATCCTCTCTTCACCACAAGCTGGGACCTCTGGCAGGATCTCATTGTGATTGTCACTTTGTCAGAGTTTACCTTTTTAAAGATATGTAGAAAAATAAAAAAAACGTATAAAGTTTTAGGCATGCTAGTAGATCCATTGGTCTGTCGGTCCACCAACCGCTCAATAACACTTCAGGATACCTCGGAAACTACTGACTGAATTCTCTTCAACTTCCGTTGTACGTTGATATTAATCCCTACATAGCATGCTAACATGTTAAATGTTAGCATGTTACATGATAAGTATTACCATACCATGCTAACGAGTCTGACAGGGAACAACATGGCCTTTCCTCTGTTGCTCTCCTCAGGCCAGACATTTGTCCCATTTAGTGGTAAAGATCTAACAGCAAATGTGTCCGTACTTTTCATCCACCAATAGATGTTTTTTCTAGGGTGTAATGAGCTTCACACTCTCATGGGCCACCAGTGTGACTATATTCTAAATTATAACCTCATGTTTTTGCATCCATGAGCCAGCTGAAAACCTCCCAAGACTTGCATGAAGCCAGCTCCTTAGCGTCACGTTCTGAAGACTTGATGGCTGCAATACCAGACATATTGCTACAAATACAGCATCACTGTAGAGCGTTTACATTAACATCTCTGTATTAAGAATAGTCTGCACAAGAAACGGCACTATTCTGTCTGTTTAGCGTGGACAGTTAATCACATGCATGAGACCATACAAGTCGAAGCCTCCTACATTTACAAACTCGCGTCAGATTGGCTCCCAAGAGCCATCAGTACTACTACAATTTATTTTCTAAAAACTACATTTCTTCCTATGGAAGACTGATTAAAAGCGTGATAGCAAATTAAGGTAAGGCATTGTGCACCTCATCAGCTTGCTGCACATTCAAAATATCCATGCTGCACATGATGGATGCTGACTACCGTATACACCTGTATTCATGTATTAAACATAGGCTACCTGCATTGAGAGTTAAGGGCTATATTTTATGTTTGCTGCTTTTTCTTTGACGTTGAAAGTGATGCTCCCCAAAAATCAATTCTTCAAGTATCAAACATTCGCTGTAAACGTTGAAGGTGGCTGTAAAAGTGTGTTGTGTCTTCCTCAACAAAAGTTTGACGATGGAAATACGGTTCAAGATTGATTACAATAATCCTGAGCTAACAGGTGGACAGCAGGGAAGCTTTTTTTTTTAGCCATGAATATTGTTCCATTGTAAATAATAGTAATTCATTGGATTCAAGCTGACCATCGTGCTGGAAGGAGAAGAAAACCAATGTTTTAGAGCCACCTTTAAAGCCACCAGTGATTGATCCTCAAAGGAAGACTGAGGGTGGAGTATCACTTCAAAGCAAAGACACCAACACACATGCAGCTGGTTCTCAATGTCAGTGTAACTGCTTAATCTGCCCAGTAGCCTGTCTTTCATGAATCCTATGGTTTAATATTAATGGTTTCAAATAGTGTGAGTGAGTGCTTATCGGCGGTTATGAGTCACGTCAAAAGAATGTCAAACTAAATGTAATGCTACTCTTCCTCCCTGACAAAATTGAGCGAAGTATTTCTCAAACATCAGGTAACAGTGCTGTATTTGACACTTAAAAATGTTTTATACATGACATTGCATTTAATTTGTCCATTCATTACTAATGATTTTATTCATATAGAAACATAATCACAATCCGTTATAACAAGTCTAAAGTTGCTCAGTTCCTAAAAGCCATCGTCTATTGAGATGCTCGTTATTTGCAAAAGTATTTGAAACTTTTGATCCATACTGTTTTTTTATGACGAGCTCAAATGTGATATGTGACTATAGTTTTCAAAGATAAATTGTTTATTTGATGAGCAAAGTATAGTATTTTGTTATTGTATTTTGTGCGTAAATTGTCAGCGTGAGAAGAAAGAAATATATAGTAATATAGATGAAAAAAAATTATTCTGATATGTTCAAAAACATGGGCCACATGGGTTTCTGTGCCTCTGAATACTTGGTGGCATCTTTTCATTTTGTATTTGCTTTCAGGGTTTAATTTTTATTTTTTTTTATCTCTAGATTCCTTCTGAGACTAAAACTGAATGTTGTTTAAAGAACATAATGTAATGCAATACAATGGGTATTCTTTTTTTTTTTTTTGTCCAAAGACTTTTCATCACATCTTAATTGGTCATTTGAAAAAGAAGAAATGTTCAGTTCTCTCAAAAATGTGTCTCTGCAGAATTGGACTGAACGGTGATAATAATAGTAGATGTTGGATTCTGTCTGTATATAAGACATGTACATTACTAGTGTGTGCATAAGAGTCAAAAGATTTAGTATAAAAATGTATGGGTTTTCGGATTATCAAAGGGCTGGTGTGTCTTTTTCTACTATTTTGGTACTGTGTTACAATCGGTTGTCTGTCTACCTTTTGATTTGTACTGTCTTGAATTTATTTGTACTTTCACTTCTGTTATGAAGTTGCATTAGCTTGGCTCTTCCTAATTTGGGCATGAATCCTGGGCATTTATTTCACGGTTTTAATTAGTTATTGTGACATGTGATTGGGGCACTTGGATCAATATTTGTTTAGTCTTGGGTAAAAACACAATGCAGCACATCTACTTAAGAGTTTGAAGAAAGTTGAACCGAATCCTGTGTGGAAACAATTATCTCTGCAGGTTCTTAAAATGTATTGACTTCTCAGCTTTTCTTTTGTCTCACTGCTTTGTGTAATGTCAAGGACCTGACACAAGAAGGGAATACAACTGGTATAGTGTGTATATATCGCCTCCTCTTAGCAAATTCAGAATCTGAACAACATATGACAATCTTGTTGCTTTTCTATTTAATCATCCAATGTGCAAATTTTACTTTGTTTGTCTAGGACTTGTTTTAAAAGATCATTTGCATCCACGTAAATTTAAATTGTAATTGGCAAAAAGAATGTGCATTGCTGCTCGATATCAACGGTCTATTGTAGAAGTGACTATATAGCTGCTAAGGGCAAAATGATTCAGTCTCAGCTGTGTAATAAGTGTGCTTTGATACAGAAAAGTTATAAATGTTATAACGTGCAAAGCGTAAATACTACTATTGCTTGTCTTCTACACTACAGTTTTGCCTTTTATTCAAACACAGCTATGTCACAACAATGGCTTTTATGCTGAAACCTCTATGCTCTTATACAGGTACAATATATACCGACTGTTGACAGTTAGCATTGGCCTCTTATTCACATCATGTATTTTAAACAAACCATCGAATGGCATTTAGATTGAGTCAGCCACTGAGTGTATCAAGTCTCATGTGGATGTTGTTTCCTCAGGGAAATGTGTCTATTTGTAATGAATAAAGAAAATAATAAAAGTTGACACCTAAACTGAATGACAATACAATGTTGGTAAAACCTTTTACTACACTCAATCTGTACGTAACTCTTTCATTACGGATATCTGGTGTGCTTTTTATTTGCAGCTCCAACACCTCAGCAAGAGGCACATCTGGGGTATATGTGATGTTTTTATTGGCAGAAATTTACTTTTTGGAATTTCTTTTGTACTTTATAATTTATTTTGTATTTATTTTCATTTCTTTTTTCTCCCTAAGGATTGTATTTCAGATTTATCTCGATTTCTTTCTTTTCAATAAATGTTCTCAAAATGGTTTCCTGCAAGTCTGAGTAATTTGTGTCCTTTGAGCATGAATGGGATACTATAATGCTGCAGACGCTCCAGCAAAGCATCTTGTTATATGTAGAGAATGGTGGGAAGGCTTAAAGTGGCCAATGTGTCGCAGAAATTCAAAATAGTGTTTATATAATATACCTGTTTACAATATTAGTTACTGTAATACCCAAGCGTAGTATCTCGTTAATGTGACGTAATCACAAGATATTTATAGACTTCAGAAGTTGACCAGGATCACCTAAATGTAAACAACTGAGCAGCACATAATGGATAGTGGGATACTGGATGCATTCATTCTAGAACTGCACTTCGGACGATCTAGCCCCTGAATTGGGACATAAAGCTTCAATCTTGTGCAGTTCCTCCTCATTGGTGTTGGCACTCCCCCTTATGTACACAGATACATTCCTATGTACATCAGGAGGCAGATGACCAGCTGCAACAATTGGATTTCCTGTCATTCTTATGAAAGTGAGACTAGAGACGGTGCTTGACAACCATAAAATATGTGATATGCAAAGTCCTGCCTATAGCAACAAGTACTTTACTGCACAGCATTTATCTAAATTCACACAACTAACCGCAGACTTATCTGTACAATAAATGTATTCATCATATGACTGGGCAGCTCAAGTTAATCTTTAACTAGTCTAAACTGCACCTGTTTATTCATGACACCTACCAATCATGTTGTCATTGTCGATGTATATGTCCCAATAGTTAGCCCTCATAGTGGTGTCTACTTTGAACTGAGGGAATTACTTACAATTCATACCATTCTGTTATTTTCAGTTTACAAGTATATTGAAGCAAGTACTGTCTAGTTGCCAAATATGATTATTGTATTATCACCTGATGGCATTACGATGATCCCACTGTCCATACAGAGAGCCCCTCTACCTCCTACAAATAGGAACTAGTTCACCGATGCGTTATCTGTCCGGTCTTATTTGATAGTAGTACCGTTCACCGGAAGTGGACTGTCAGTTTGGGCTGTGTCCTTGTTAGCTAACGAAGCTAGTTAGCTGCCATAACAGGCAAGCAAATGTGTACCATTTGGAAAGATGACTTAAACCGCGCTTGAAGAGTAATTTTGAGAGAGATTTGCGTCAACCCGCTGTTGATAGCAGCACCATGTTGCGTGTCGGGAGTAAAGCTGCCTGGTAAGTTGATATTTTATAAAGGTAACGACACCAGAAGCTAGTTGTGTTATCTTTGGTAGAAGGAAAGCACACAGCTATGTGGTCAGTTTGACAGCTGAGGACAGCGAAGCTAGCTAACTCTACCTATTCCATGTAAATAGTCGTCTTGTAAATCATATCGCTAATTAGACGCTAGGTAAGCTCTCTCCACAAACTGCCACCGACATGTATTTAATGTATTTATCTTCAAATCGACCTGTGCCGCTGCTGTGGATTTTGACGTTATTTTGACGTTGACCAGGTAACGCAGCTAACGTTAGCTAGCTAATCAGGTGTTTGGGGGGATGTGGTTTATCTTACATGGTTTTATTTGACATGCCTTTTACGCTCTAAGATTGTTTGCTAAGCCAAGCATATGATAGTTATAAACTTAACCTTGATGGATGTATTTACATAATGTAAATGTAGCATGGATATCGCTGTCAGGTAACGTTAACGTTGTTAGCATTAGATTACGTTATCTTTACCTTAAGATATGTACCAAATCTTCTCTTGGCCTGCATTTTGCAGCGTTGTGTGGTTCTACCCTATTCTAAAAGGACCACTAACAGAATCGATCATTTGTCACAGTGTGCCAGACTTGTAACGTAACACAACAGTAACTTATCTACGCACTCTATTACACTGGCTAACGTTACTCTCCCTAGATTATCTCGTAGGCTCAATTCACTGCTCCAAGGCCTTCACCTGATGATGGAGCCACAGGCTGGAAATAAAGACATTTGACTTACATTTTCTTAATTCTACAACAACAGCCACCAGTACTACTGGTACAAGCTATAGATTCCAAAGTGTCCCATTCTTATCTTGTAGAATATATTCTCTTGATACAAAAAAAATGTATGTTACTCTTTGTATAGAACCATCATCATCAGGGATAGAACTGTGTGTGTGTGTGCAAAAGAGGAAGGTGAGCTTGTGTAATTAATTTTCCAATTTCTCTGTCCTCTCAGCCTGGCCTGCAGGAATCTGGTCTCCACCAACATGGGGGTGAGATTTCGGGTACCGCTGCAGAAGCTGCACCCTCTGTCACGGGCCATCCACCACCGCTACTCTGGAAACACCAACCCCCAGCGACCCCCTCACCGCACGGCAGCCCGCTACTTTACCTCCATGTCACGGTTGCCCATGCGGCCTCCCAAGCCTCCTCCAGGGTCGGGGGGCCGTGGCCACCAGCAGCAGCGCAATTTCTGGGTGGTCCGCCTCGCTTCCCGGCTGCTAAAGCTTCGATACATTCTGCTGGGGTCGGCAGTGGGAGGAGGGTACACCGCTAAAAAGGTCTGCATTGAGTGCCTCTAACTCAGGTTTTCTGAACTAGTTTTTAGTTCTCAGTTACCGCATCTCGGTACGAGATGATACAGGATTTCATCCTGGATCGCGATATAAACACTCACAATAAGTTGAAACAGTTGCGGTAAACAGAACATGTATAGATGCCTACATAAATAGTCACCGACCATCTTATTTTCTAAACCTTTCTTCGGCAGTCAACAGCTGTCCCCTGCCTTTTTATTTTAGCTGTGATGGCACAATGGTGCTTATTGAAAACAGGAGAGGGAAAAACTTCATGTGACAATAACATAAACTTGTGATCTGTGTCTCCAGACCTATGATGAGTGGAAGGATATGCTGCCTGATTTTAGTGAATACAACTGGGTCATACCTGATTTTGTCTGGGAGCTGAGTGAACAAATTGATCTTGGTAAGTGATGCCATGTTTTAAAGTGCTAATACTCGGTCTTGTTTTCCTTGTGAAGGAATTGATTTCAGTAAGCAGAGGCAATTGTTCTTAGGTTGAACTTGAAAATATGTCTGCACAATTATGCGTCATGAGATGAGACTCCTGAGCTTTCTGTCTTCTCCGCTTGACCTGTTTTCTCTCGTATCCACAGATAAACTGGCCAAAGCTCTACCAGAGATGGAGGAACTAGCCAAACTACTACCCGACCTCGACAAGATAGGCGAGAACTTCACTTTCCTCAAAAGCCTCCTGTCCTCTGGTGAGTGAACCAAACCTCCACTATGTCTTCATAGAGTTACTGCATCATAACACAAATACAATGATTTGCAGACATCAGAGTGTTTTAGTCCAGTGTCTAGGTTTCAAATGAAGATAAAAGTAATTGTCTTCCACATCTGCATTGGTCTCTGCGTTTATATAATATATCCAACAGTTCAGTTAAAGTGAGGTATCTGTGGAAGAGACGAGATAACATAAATTTAGAGGAGGAAGGGGCATGAGGAAGTAGTCTGCTTCATGCTCTAAATTGCTGCTTTTTCTGCAACTCTTCTGTTTATGGTTGTGGATGCTAAATGATTCCACAAAGAAGCCTTCTTTATACCATGTGTTTATATACTGAATATATATAAATACATATTGTTATGTTATGCTATGTTAATTTCACTGTATTTACTTCTAAACATGATCTAAAAACAAATAGTTTTGTATGGCATCATGGTTGTGGTTTCATTTGCTCCTAGCGGTGTACAAAGTTTGATGTGTGCTCATCTCTTACAACAGTTTCTCATTAAGTGGCCACTTCACTGCAAGCTCCAGCACAGCAGCCACTTTTGTTTTAATACGCATCATTAAGCTGTGTCCCTGCTTTGAACACCATCCCTCTGCTTCTGTCTGTTATGATTTTTATATCTTGTGTTGTTCTTCCTTTCTCCTCCTCCCCATCCCTCCTGTCCTCCTCCTCCACGTTCTTCACAGGTGTGAGTTTGGGTAGTGAAGTCAAAGGAGCTTCTGGTCTGCATCTGTTATTAGGTGTGTAAACCCCACACTCGGTAGCACTGCCTACTCCCCTCTGTCCCACTGCCGCTGTTTGACTATCGCCACAATATTGGTATGTTTATGGTGGTTGTGGTTTCCTGCTCGCCATGGTTTGGCTCTGAAGGCAGTAGCGGGGCACCTTCCCAGGACTTTGGCTCCCAAGTTTGCAGACCAGTGACGCTGTCAACAATGGCGGTGTTCACGGTTAATGCAGGGTCTGTATTCATTGACATGTATGACCTGTGACTAGGATGGTGAATAAGTTTCATCTTGGACTGGATATTCAGACGACTATACATATCTATGCAGACATCCAATTTGACCCTGTGGCTAGCGTCTGTGTACTGGAGTAAACTCCAACCTCACTCTTTAAGTTTCTCTTCTTTCTGAAATATTTTAAAATCCTTTTGAGAACTTGAATGGTTACTATTCCCCAGTTCATATATGTAAGCTCAAGTCCAGTAAAAGAAAAGTGTTAAATAGTGGCAATAACCGGACATGGTTCCTGATCTTAAAGACAGATCCGGTGTTTGTCCTCTTCCCCTTTGAGTCTCTTTAACCTGACTGTGCGTGGCTGTACTTTTGTCTGTGTGGTTTTTTTGCCTCCTTTGACTTCCACCTTTTCTCTCCCCTGGCCTGACTGGGCTGCTTTCTTTAATTCTACTCACATTCACTAATATCTGGGGCTCAGTCTGCTTTTAGTTGGTTTCACTCAAATGTTTGGAAAACGCACAGAAAATACCTTTTTATATAGAACATTCGTTGAAGTAACAAACGTACACTAAATGTTTGTCTCTTGGAATGATGCCAAATGGTGGTAAAATAATTTATAAATAATGATTATAATAATGATATAACCCTAATATGCTTTACGGTCAATCTCACTGGTACATCATTTGTACAGACCGGACCACACCCTTGCTGTGAGTCATAAAACCAGCAAAGGAATGTTTCTGCCTCTTCTCAACTCCACACCCTTTTATGACTCAGGAAAATATGTTTTCCTTGACAGTTTCACCTTTTTATTTGTATATTTAGTGTCCTTAGATACTACATTTGACCGTTCACATCAGATTGCCGTGGAGTGTAAGTTTACATCATATAAATGTAAGTTAGGCACTTTAGACAAAGTGGATCATTGATTATAAAGCAGTGTTTTGAATTGTTTCAAAGATCGGGATTCTTCATTGAATTCCTTACAACAGTACATCTAAATGGAATCATCTATATCTAGTTTTAAATATGCTCGAAGAACTGCAAATGTGTTCAATTATTTAAGTCTATAGTTCAATGATCACAAAAAATCCATTGGACTGTGATTGCGTTTGGCAGTTTTAAAATGTTGGTGAATTGAGATTGATGGTCTATCTATCTATCTATCTATATATATATATATATATATATATATATATATATATATATATATATATATATATATATATATATATATATATATATATATATATATGTTGAAGACAGTGCAAGATTTTCCAAACATTTGAAATTCACTTCTCTTCTCTAATCGTATGCATGCTTCAAATGTTTGTTATCTGACATATTGTCGTTGTGCCCTTCACTGTGTCCCTAAGGTGAACATTCAGTAGTCAGAGATGCCGTATTACAAGGAGTCTCATTCTCTGTCCTTGTGCCTCCACTGCTAGAAACACCAGGCGATCCTCCGCTAAAAGCCACCGATTCTTCGACTGCAGCCACACAAGAGGGCAGCGACAAGCAGTACAAAAAGGTAAGTTGGTAAAACCTGCTGACACTCCTCAGCTCTGTATTCTCTGCAGCTTGGCTACCATTCAGTTCAGCAGCAAGAACGGTAGTGGGTTGAATCGAAATCTACTCAAAGAAACATACACATGACTTTGTATTGTTCAAGGCATAAAGCCGTAGCATTTAAGGGCCCCGAGGCACCACGGAGACCCCGTAGAGCGAGCAGCGACTGACCCGTCTCCTCCTGTGGTCCCACATAAGTTGATCTCAAACAAGGTCCTGATTATATTAACGTATGCACTCACAAAGCAGCTTTAATAGAAGTGACTCCTAAATGCCACAGACTTTGTAATACGGGGAAATGTAATATTTTTGAGTATGTTTTGATTCAATCCGTTCATCCGAATGTGAATGTGTTTCACGCGCCGGCGCCAGCTTTTGAGGCCATGTGGTAATGTTATCGTAAGAATGATCTTATCTCGTTTTATGACAGTAACTGTATGATTAAAATATATACGGTTTTACCTTTACCATGTATGTACATCATTGTGTGGAGTGTGAGCTCAGAGTTTATGCTCACTGCCTTAAGTACTTGTCACGCTTCTTAAATGTTCCACAAATCTAATGGATGGAGACATTCGTTTTGCTAGCTTTATATTCTCTGGCAGAACACTTCATTACTGTTGTCCTCTGTTTCTTGTTCATTTTGAGTTTTGTTCTTTTTTTGAAAAGTGTCCCTCTCTTCTATGTTTGTGTGTTTTTATTACTGTACAGAGTTAAAATATAAACAGTAATAACATGATGTGACGGTTTGACAACAAATATTAAGAAGAGCGGAATTTAAAAAAGAAAATAATTATGTTGGCGTTCCTCTCCTGTGTCCTGCTTTTATTCTGCAATCAAGGTCTCCAATATGAGCACATAAAACACAACACAACTCTCATATGTTGATGTTTCACTTCAAACTTTACTTAACAAATATTGTGTGTGCATTTCACAAAGCGGAAAGAAGCAGAAAAGTTCAAAGTTAAATACTGTCATGTTGGGGACCCCTGAACTAAATAATGTATGCTTTGTGCTTCGCCCCTGATGCAGCAATATCCCAGTGCTGGCTTCGCTTATTTTAATCATCATCATCACGTTGAGCATCATCAGACCGATGAGGTTCAAATCCGCCGAACATTATTGTGTTGCCCCACATTGTCGTCCTAACTTGGTTTTTATTTTACATTCACTCCCTTACTGTATTTTATACTGCTAGGTTTAAGTATGAAAGTCAGTTACGGCGTTGTCTGGCGCACATGGAGTCATTAATCCACAGTGGTGGATGATGGCGAATGAAAGAGAACACCGTCATTGTCGTTGCCACTTGCTGAGAGGTGCTGGTTGTGGTATTAGTCACCTCCTCTGCCTTCAGTCTGGCAACGTTTGGCATCTCCCTTTTTCTGTTTGAGAGAGACTGACTTTGTTGGCTAGTTCTGATGATGGTGGCAAGATTAACAAAGTCAAAGACCTTGATTCTGTTAAACTTGAGCCTTGGCTGAATCATCCTTCTCGAGCCTGAACAGCACCAATGCCAGTGACTGAGACACGGGTCCGGTTTCCTCTGTTGTAGCCTTGTGTTTGGATGCAGCATTTGCCTGTGTGGCTGAGCCCAGTGGCTGGTCGATGTCTTTTGTTGCTGCTCCTACCTGTCTCTCATTATGACGTACCCCAGCAGGGTCTGCTTGGCGAGCTCATTCTTATTCAGCAGCAGATCCAGCGGCACGAGGAGGAGGTCCGGCGGGCCGCAGCAGCCAATAGTGCGCGTCCCCCACCGCCAGAGCCTGCTCCCAGTCCGCCTCCGCCTCCGCCTCCGCCTCCGCCTCCGAACCCCAGTCCCCCTCAACAGAAACGCAAGGTGAAGGTCCCACCCCGCTTAGATCCGCCCTATCCCATTAAAGTCTCCTCACAGCTGCAGAGAAGAAACAGTTATAGACAAAGAGTATATTTATATTCTAGGACAAACACATTTCTACCAGCCGTCTTGTCAAATAATAGATGGATTTAACACCAGGCTGACAATCGGTGTTTCACTGCCCTCCGTGGTTAAAGGTGTTTCTGTTGGACCTCTGATCACAACCTGCATCCCTGATCGGTGTGGTTGGATGTGCTCAGTGCTCAATTGTGCTCTTGTAACTGTAACACACCCGACAGTGACGTCACTTCAGCAAGATTAGAAGCCACCACTGGAGGTCAGCAGAAACATGGTTTTCACCTGATGTTAAGTTGCTCATAAACTAACTGAATCTGTGAGAATAGAGCTGGTAATTTGACCATTTAAATAAAACTCGTTCATAAAAACAATTGGAAGATTAACATTTTAGAAGCAGTGCTCCTAAATACACAAGTCATGGTGGACACAACAACATGAACAGAATTACACAATAATGCATTTTAGTGCTTTGGCCATGCAATAAATGCAATGTTACAAAACATGCAATGCAAAACATCTTAAGATAGAATGCAACAGTACAACACAACCATAAATTAAACGACTCCCCTCTGACTGGATGTATTTATTGCATTGCTCTTGCATTAGATGGCATTATATTTTATAGATATTTGTGTCTAGCTCTCTACGTTAAGCCATCATTTTAAGCACATTTTATAATATGTGAAGAGCTTTAAAATTAGCCTGTCGATACTTGAGTATGTCCCCATAGGTTATCCAACAGTAGCCGCCATGTATCGGCCCATAGTCTGTCAGGCTCAGCTGCGGTTGTGGAGAAGGCATGCATGGACCTCCATAGCCCGGCTCCAGCAGCACAGTGACGTAGCTCAGTCTCACTCCCTCATGTAACTGGATGGATAATCACCAGCAGCTCTCCATTAATGTACGGAAACACTGCATGGAGTGGAGTGGCAACCAGCTGCATGGTGTGAGCTGCACTTTTTCAAGTTGCCGTGAATGGACCCAGCTATGTAATAATTGGAGAGTTGTCTTTGTTGTCATCGACAAAGTAGAAGCCTTAAATGTAATTATGGAAAGTCAAAACATTTGAATAGACTGAACATTACTTGCAGCACACTGCTTGTTTTATAGTGTAGTTTTTGATAAAGTAGTTTGTTGTGTCTTAAGTTACCTTCTCTTCTGCTGCCAATCCCATTTGTTCATGTTTGTCTCCTGCTCTCTGTCCTGTCTCTCATCCTGACAAACAAACCGAGTGTACAAATAATTTAATCAAATGAGGTTTGCCCAATCATGAAAAAAAAATCAAGCTGTTATCACTAAATTATTTTTGCAATTGAACTAAGCTGTGTTTTTCAGGGCTCACTCTGTGATTTGTGCCTGTTAATGTTGATCGAAGCTGAGTAATACCAGAATGCGTGGTGTCTGCCTGACATTTGATTTTTGTTCCTCTCTTTATGCATTAACTTATCTCTCAACCCTGGTTCTCTGTAATACAGTGTGCACGTAATGAACCTTCGTGGTGCTGGTGGGATTTCGTGCTTGTGAAGTTGCACAGTGAGAGTAACGGGAAGCCCTTATTTTCAAAACGGAGAGGCGGCGTTCACTAACTTTGTTGCTGTTCTTTCTCTATTTCGACCTCTAGTCATCAGACAAAGAGAGGCTCGACCAGCTTCAAGAAGAACTGCTCCGTACGCAGGTACAGTAGATTGTTTCTTTTGATAAAAGCTATTTCTAAAGGGAAACAGAATTGTTTGGATGTCATGCAACTCATCCTAATCCTATTTAAGAGGTTTTATTTTTTAAATACTGTATGCCTTAAATCTGCCTTACAAACTGCCCAAAAAGTCAAATTGGGAAAGATCTTTGTCATACCTACATGAAGAATTAATTGTACTACACTCAAAAATGTGGTAAATCCCACAATTCTACCATTGCATCAAATACTGCCACCAGGTTTTGGACTAAAACATTATTATGTTAGATGTTGAGTCTTAATGATGCTAGTTGTGTGATTGATTGGATTCTACCGTTCATCCCACAGCTAAAATATCAGCGCATGCTGGAAAGACTGGAGAAGGAGAATAAGGAGTTAAGGAAAGTGGTGCTGCAAAAAGATGATAAAGGGATTCACCGAAGGAAAGTCAAGGTGGGTTAAACACTCAAGCACATGCGCTCAGTAAACACGATGATGCACACTAACATTGATATTCATTGCTGTTGTCTCATCTCATGTAGAAATCCCTTATTGACTTGTATTCTGAAGTCCTGGACATCTTGTCAGACTATGATGCCAACTACAACACCCAGGACCACCTACCCAGGGTAAGGATCAGTCAAATGTAGTCCCACTGTTCTTGGGAAATGGATTCCTATTAAAAATGAGGAAGATATTATTTTTTTGTTGCAGATACAAATAAGGCAAGAAAGATGCTAATATCCCAAATCTTGTTTTGTCATTTATTTTTGTGGTGGAATTGGTATTTTGATTTAAATGAATCCCCTTAACTCCAAATTATTAAACTTGTATGTCATGTTGCTTGGATTCTGATCACTTAATGCCCTCCATTACTTATTCTACTTTGTCCTTATGCCTGTATTTTGTCCAACCCCTCACCCGCCTCCTCCTCCTCTTCTGTTTCAGGTGGTTGTGGTTGGCGATCAGAGTGCTGGGAAGACTAGTGTGCTGGAGATGATAGCCCAGGCCAGAATCTTCCCCAGGGGCTCAGGAGAGATGATGACCCGCTCTCCTGTCAAGGTATGTGGGACCACACTGGCTGAGGTTTGCGTAATCTTTCCTTTTTAAAAGGACCACACATATTCTCAGAATTTGTTGTCATGAAATGACCGCATTGACAGCCATTGTTCGCTAGAATCGACATGGAATGATGTACTTTGTGAGAGGTAAATGTGTAGGAACCCAGTGCTGATGGATTTTTCTGTCTGGGCCCTTGACGATACTCATCTTGTCTCTGCAGGTAACACTAAGCGAAGGCCCACACCACGTGGCGATGTTTAAGGACAGTGGCCGAGAGTTTGACCTTACCAAGGAGGAGGACGTAAGTCACGCACTCCATCCATCTAAGATGAATTTGAGCACTTTTTTTCCCCTGTTAACATAATTTCATCTGGCTTCTCATCCTTTGTTCTGCAGCTCGCTGCTCTGAGGCATGAGATTGAGCTGAGGATGAGGAAGAGTGTGAAGGAGGGACAGACCGTCAGCTGTGAGGTTGGACATAGTGCTTCCATGCAGATTTATTAACAAAGCAGCTGCTTACATCTGTGATGTTTCATAGAATAAATATATTTATTTTTTGCTTGTCAGACAATATCGTTGAGTGTCAAAGGCCCCGGCATCCAGAGGATGGTGCTTGTTGACTTACCAGGAGTCATCAGTGTGAGTATACATTCTTAAATTCAAAAGGCAAATGTTTACAAATGTATTTGAATGGATACTATCTGTAATGTATACACATGTACATTATTGTACTGGTTGAGCTTTGTACTATCAAAGCCAATAGACAAAACTTGTCTTCACACAAATTCAGTAATACAAACGGTCATAAAAAGTAATTTTTATAAATGTGTGTCTCTCAGACTGTGACTGCAGGCATGGCAGCAGATACGAAGGAAACCATCTTCAGCATCAGCAAGGCATACATGCAGAACCCCAATGCAATCATCCTCTGTATTCAGGGTGAGGCTTGAGTTTATACGTATTTACAAGCAGCATACGTCTTTGTGAGCAGGGAGGTGGTCTGTCAGGGGACTTAAAGAGCCCTCCATTTGAGCAAAACGCCAATCTCAATCTTTTATGATTTTCATCCTCCTTGTTATATCTACATCACTGTCATATATCCTGTGCCCTCCTCGTCTCTCTTCAGATGGCAGTGTGGATGCTGAGAGGAGCATTGTAACAGACTTGGTTAGCCAGATGGACCCCCACGGGAAGAGGACCATCTTTGTCCTGACCAAGGTGGACTTGGCTGAGAAAAACCTGGCCAGCCCAAACAGAGTAAGATGGCTTAACTGTCCCAAAAATCCAATACAACAAAATGTGACTTCATATGTAAAGGATTATACTGACTATTAATGCCTTGGCACTTATTCACAAATTTCATCAGAAATATATACAGTAAAGGAGTATAAGCAAGGAAACGCTTTCTCTGCAGTCTGCAGCTCTGCAGACTGAATCTAGCATGAGGCTGCGGCTCATTGACTGCAGTTCACTTTTGCTCAAAACATTTTTTCTGAGGTAAAACTGCTAATAGTAAAACTATACAGTAAAACTCCTGCTAATTTTTACTTCAAGTGAAGAGTGAAAGAGAGGCACCATCAGCACAGTGTACTTAAAGTTACTGTGAGGATGTTTTAACTGGTTATGAAATATACTGATGCCTCCATATGATCTTCGTGTGTGTGTGTGTGTGTGTGTGTGTGTGTGTGTGTGTGTGTGTGTATCTATCTATCATATGTGTGTGTGTGTGTGTGTGTATATTCCGCTACAAATTAGATGAAATCTGATTTTGGGTATTGCACTACTTGTAATGAAAGCATGGATCTGTCTACAGGCTCTTCATTGATGATCATCAAAAGTGATATAGTAATGAAGTCATCCCTAATTGAATGGCATTAATTTAGCAGAAATAGTGAGCATAGATGGCCTAAAGCTGAATTTGATTAACAAAACGGCTGCATTTGCAGATTTCAAAACGGTTGCAAACCAGTGTGTAACGAGTGAGTGAGTGAAGCTATATGCAGCTGCTCCACAAGAGGGAGCTCAGCTCCTTTTATCTAACTCAGTGGTCCTTCAATAAGCTGATGTTGTTGATTGTACAGAGTGGACTGTTGCCAGAATTTCAGAAAGTCCTTTTGTCTTTCAGATCCAGCAAATAGTGGAAGGAAAGCTGTTTCCCATGAAGGCCCTGGGCTACTTTGCAGTGGTGACAGGAAAAGGTAACGTCTACTAGGAATCCATCTTGCTGTATTTAATGTCATATTATTTCAGGTCATGATCGAGCTATTTGGAGGTTCATAGTGGTTTTTCCATGTATTGTTATTTGCTGACCCCTGTTTAACCTGAATTATGTCACACTGCTACTGTGATTAGATACATATAGTTATTATTATGTATCAAATCTAACATTAACCTAAATTACTCACATTGTGTTCTGCTGTCTTCTTGTGCGCAGGGAGCAGCGGTGAAAGCATAGACTCCATTAAAGACTATGAGGAAGAGTTCTTCCAGAACTCTAGATTACTAAGGCAAGTTACACGTGATTCACCAAACATTAGTGCTTCTTCAAATGAATTAATTTAAAGCTGACGATGAATGTATGTCTGTAACTAGGGACGGCATGCTGAAGGCCCACCAAGTGACCACAAAGAACTTGAGTCTGGCCGTCTCCGACTGCTTCTGGAAGATGGTTCGGGAGTCTGTTGAGCAGCAAGCGGATGTCTTCAAAGGTATGACTGCATATGTGAGACTCTTAGCATGATTTTAATAGTGTGAATGAACATGGTAGGATTTGATTCATTAACTGTACAGGGAACAGGTGCTACTACTCTCTCCCCTCCCTGTATTAGCGTTACTCAGCCCCCCCCCCCCCCCCCCCCCCGCCACACTTTTCCACTCTCTCAGTCCTGCTTTCCAACTGCAACTAGCCCAGACAATCTCAAGCCCATTGCTAAGAGCACAGGAGATTTATGGCCATGAGACTGCAGTTCCCATAGGCCCATTGTGTGGCATATCGATCCATATCCCATCAAATCGCACACAGCCGGCCTCTATCCTCCATGCTTGGCGCCGCTGTGGCCCCACAAACCGGCAATTAGCCTAATCTCCACTGTGGATAGGGAGCTGTGGAAAGGGACAGCAGGCTGTGTGTGTGTGTGTGTGTGTGTGTGTGTGTGTGTGTGTGTGTGTGTGTGTGTGTGTGTGTGTGTGTGTGTGTGTGTGTGTGTGTGTGTGTGTGTGTGTGTGTGTGTGTGTGTGTGTGTGTGTGTGTGTGTGTGTGTGTGTGTGTGTGTGAGACTTAAAACTATGATTATTGATAAAGAGTGTGTGTGATTGTCTCCATCCCCTCTACTCCTAAGGGACCAGTTAAGAGAGCGAGTGTGCAAAGTCCTCACCAACATTTATTCAAGGAGAGGCACCATTTGCAGTGAGAAAAGCTGCATTTATATCATATCAAGTTCAAACAAAGCAGGCACTGTCCCTGCAACATGCCGGAGATAAGTTTTGTCAAGGCGTGAGACTGAGCACGTGCCAAATAACACATTTCTAGGTTGTTTTATTTAGATATTTTAAGGGGCTGGGTTTAGTTTAAGGCCATATGATGAAATTATTCATATTTACTTGTGTAAAATGTAAAGTTAGATATTTTTCATTCATTTTTCACTGTCTCTGCTCACCACAGCATCTCGCTTCAACCTGGAGACAGAGTGGAAGAACAACTACCCTCGTCTGAGAGAGCTGGACAGGGTGAGAAACACTAACAGCAAGTGCACATAAATGACACGTATTGCTCTTTAATAGATGCTCGCCAAACAACAACAACAAGTATGAAGGAAAGTGATTGGAAGCTCATTGGTGGCCCTTGTTTTGTCAAGATAAACATAAGAGTTTGGAAAACTTAAAATGGTGTGCAACTGTTGTTTTATAAAGACATTAAGTTACAATACAGATGTTGTTGTGTTTTTTTGCAGAATGAACTCTTCGAAAAGGCCAAAAATGAAATCTTGGATGAAGTCATTAGTTTGAGTCAAGTGACCCCACAACACTGGTAAGTTAATGACAAGCTAATTTCCAAACAATGTTATCAGTGTTAATGTTTAATACCGATAAAACTCCTAATTATACAGATAATTAGGTCCTGATTTTCTATTTTTATATCAAATATATACATTTCAAAACCATTTGCAGCACAAACATTTTAAACTTAAAACCTTTTAAAGTTTTCATGTTTGTTTTGTTTGTTTATATTTTTGGAGTGAAGACGTGTCCTGTTCTCAAAATGCACAGCGCTTCCGCCTGTAATTTCGTCAAATGTCAGTTTTGGCATTGCAAATATAGATCATCATTTTGTATCCACTCTGTGTAGGATATTGGTCTTAATGAGATGCCACCTTTATGAGGACTGAACTGTGTTGTCTTTGCCTGAAAGCAATTATATCATGTGTTTGCACCAGACATGAGTTGAAAGCTATTTTTAGAGCTAATTGCAGGTCTATGTCTTGCTGTATTTATCTGTGAGTGAATGTAAAGTTCCTCAATGAAGACAACCTTGCTTAGTGAGATGTATGCACGGTGTTGTGGCCATCCCTAGTGTGCGTGCCATCAGTTCTCCCAGATCAATATTTTGATGGATGGCCCATGGAGCAGAACAGGGGTGGCCCTGTTAGCCAGCAATATCGGAGATAGCGCTTATTGACAGTGAGGAGTGCTTCCCCGAACAAAAGGGGAGCCTAATGAAATATGAGTGCGTTTATGATAAATGAGGAAGGCACAACACCGGTCTGGTCTTCGGGGGACTTGGTTAAGGTTTTGTTCCATTGTCACACTGCCCTGGAGAGATGGAGCGAGAGTGTGGAGGCTGTTAGCTGCTAACAGGGTCAGACTGGAGCTTGTATTGGAATCTGCAGCCAAGTGCAATTGTGCAGCACCGACTACAAGTGAAAGAAGCTCAGCCAAAGAACAATCACTCTTCACTCATTGTTTTCTTACCCCACCGGGTCACTTAACTGAACCGAGCTGGACACAACTTTGTTACAAACACTCTGGCTTGTTCGATGCATCTTAAATATACATCTAAAAAGAATCATCAGAATGTAAAAAATAAAAAAAGTTACATGCATCTACGATGTGGTCGAAATCACAACGGCTAGAGGTGCCAATCAAAAGATGTCTTCTTCCCTCTCGTCAATGAGGAAGTTTGCATGACTTATCTTTTACTCTTCCAGGGAGGCCATCTTGCAGAAGAAGCTGTGGGAACGCGTTTCCACCCATGTGATTGAAAACATCTACCTGCCTGCTGCCCAAACAACGGACTCCGGTACCTTTAACACCACCGTAGACATCAAGCTCAAGCAGTGGACCGACAAGCAGCTCCCACACAAAGCACTGGAGGTAACGCTCATTGTTTACGTCTTCATAAGACTGGTCATTATTTAATACAGATCGTTTAAAGGGAGATGTCGACTGTTAAACTTTGGTTAAATCAGATCTTATAAATCGATCATGTGCCATTACGAGGACATTTTATACATTTAATTGGTTTATGAGTTTGTTCCTGTTGTGGCATTTTTTTCAGAAATAAATTATGAAGCCAAAACTTATTTATTAAAGAATGATTTAGGATTCTACTGATGTTTAAATTCTATACTTTAACGTTGTAATATACTCCTGTTTCTATTGTGCCCCAGACTGTAGAACAAATATTCAACCAAGAAATGGTTGATGAGCCTCCTCTTTCTTTCCCCACTATACTTGGCCACCCATTAGGTTGCCTGGGAGACACTGCAGGAAGAGTTTGCTCGCTTCATGGCTGAATACAAAGGCAAAGACCAGGACGACATTTTTGACAAGTTGAAGGAGGCTGTGAAGGACGACAGCATCAAGAGGCACAAGTGGAATGAGAGGGCCATGGACAGCCTGGTAAACACACAGTAAATCCACTCACCCTGTGTGCAAGGGTACAGAGACACACGTTCATGATCACGTGCACCGAATATAAAGAAACTGGTCTTGCTAACATTGATGCACATACCCCTTGATGCTAACTGGATGTGGCACATCTGGTAGAATACTTGATGTGTATTGCATTTACTTTGCAGCTCAACTTTCTTATTTCCCTGTGTGTGTCAGAGGGTGATCCAGCACAATGCTCTGGAAGACCGCTCCATCACGGACAAGCCCCAGTGGGATGCAGCCATCCAGTTCATGGAGGAAACCCTGCAGTCACGCCTCAAAGACAGTGCGTTAGCCATAATGCCCTCATGCAGTGTCACTCAGCCAGTACTAGACTTACTTCCCAGTCTTATCAATGTGATCATTTTACCTGTCGAAATGTGTAGAAGTACAACAGACACAGTTACATCATGTTCAGTGCCTTCACCACCTGGCCTTATATTTCCTCCCCATTTGGATGGTGTTCAAACATAGTCATGTCAGATCTATTTAACAGAATGTTATAAAAGATATTCTTCAATTATCATCGGCACGTTTGCCACATTTTGATGTAAATTGGTTATTGAGTCGCAGACACATAATAGGAAGAGGACAACTTGTGATAAGTGGTCGTGCATCCTTGCTATCTTGCCTAGGCAGCTCTAGTCGTCCACAGCTCTGTTTCTGTGGTGCCGTGAATGCTCATGACTTTTGCTCTTCTCTCTCCTCGTAGCTGAGTCAGTAATCGGAGATATGGTGGGTCCAGGCTGGAGGCAGAGGTGGCTGAACTGGATGAATCGCACACCAGATCAGGTCAGAGTTCAAGGGGTTTCTCCTCGTACTGTGCAATAATCGAAATGGCCATCTACTGTACATCTCAACACCGTGCTCACTTCCTTCTATTTGACCTTTTTATAGCACATTCGTAACGAAACAAAGAATGAGCTGGAGCGCTTGCTGAAGCTACACGATGAGCACACAGCCTACTTGGCCAATGACGAGGTCACCACAGTCAGGAAGAATCTGGAGGGACGAGGGGTTGAAGTTGACCCTGTGCTGGTGAGATAAAAATACCTGCATCTCTGACATAACATAAAACACAAGCTTGCTATATTTTCAGCTGAAACATGCATTCAGTGCTTCATTATGCTGCCATCCATTAACTACTGAATTACTGATCTCCTTACATGGTCAGATCAAGGACACGTGGCATCAGCTGTATCGCCGACACTTCTTACAGAAGGCGCTGTCTCACTGTAGCCTCTGCAAGAGAGGCTTCTACTACTACCAGAGGCACTTTGTTGACTCTGAGGTAAGGAAAGAGGATGAGTGATCCCGAGTTGTCTTTCTTTTAGAACTTATGTCCCTAATTATATTTAAAGTGAAAAGCTAAGCTGTGTGCCTGCATGTATTTCTAGTTGGAGTGCAATGATGTGGTTCTGTTCTGGAGGATCCAGAGGATGCTGGTCATCACAGCTAACACGCTCCGACAGCAGCTCACCAACACTGAGGGTAAGGATAAGGGATACGAAATATGGTATCCATCATTTAAATATAAAAAAGAAAAAGACAAATTTAGATTATTTTGGAAATCACATTTTGATTATATATCAAACTCTCTGCCTTGCATTGCCTCTCAAGTTTGGATTAATTGTGTATTTGTTATCGCTGCAATGTTTACGTCATAACAGTACCACTTTTGGTTATTTAGGAAGGAGATTCAACACAGAGGTCAAAGGACACGGCATTTGTTTTCTCTGCTATATTGTTCAAAGTGGTCCAAATATGGTCAACTGGGGCAGCTGGGCTTTGTGATATAATTTACCCGAGATCCATAACCAGTCACCGATAACCATTCAATTGGGATATTGGTCTTAATATCAGTACATTCATACATCGGTCACCTAAAGTGAAAATAGACAATTCCTCTCACAACCAGTGTAATGATGGTAAAATATGTGATATAATTCAACAATAGAGAGAAAAATCTAAAGCATAGTTGTTTGATTGAATATTGGTGTGTGTGTGTGTGTGTGTGTGTGTGTGTGTGTGTGTGTGTGTGTGTTCCTCCTTTTGTCCTCTCAGTGCGCCGACTGGAGAAAAATGTAAAGGAGGTGCTGGATGACTTTGGGGAAGACGTGGAGAAGAAGACCCACCTCATCACTGGCCGCCGAGTTCAGCTGGCCGAGGATCTCAGTAAGACGCACAAAGACTTGCAGCAGAAAAATATGACAGTTAGTTAGATTAAAAACACAAACAAACACCTAAAGGCCATGATTATTATATGATAGGAGGCTGTTTGTCACTGTCGGCTTGTCCCATTGGTTGTTGTCGGGATCGTGAGACCCCAATGCAGCTCATACACTTGCTTCCATACCTGAGCTTGTGGTGTGTTAAGTAAATGGTTCCTTTATTGGAAGTCTTTAAAATGTCAGTAGGTGGCAGTAGTGCTGAAGGAAATGGTATTGACCAGTCTGATACAGCACTATTCAATCAGTTGATACAGCGCAGGAAAGTTAGAATATGTCAACTGGCAATTGAAGCTTTTTTTTTTAAGGCAGATTGACTGTTTCTTTTCTATCAGACATATATGAAATTCTTCATATAATAGACAGTAATGCTGCCACATTGGAAAATGTTAAACTAAGTTTATTTTTTTATGGTCTCCACCTACTTTTAGGTCTACACCCACCATGTTCACCCCATATGTGTGTGTACTGTGCATGGTCCCATGAGACTAAACACTACACATATATTTGGAGTCTTTGGTGTGTGTGTGCGTGCGTGCGTGCGTGTGTGTGTGTGTCTGTCTGATGAGTAGCAGCAGTGTGCTGGCTGTCTACCTGTCAGTTCCAGCCACCAGCCCAGCTCTCTGTTAACACAACCGTTTTAATTAAACACAGCAGACTTTGCAGAGTGCCCACATGCCTAAAAGACAAGCCCAGACTTGCGCTCTGTTGCGTGTGTGTCCATCAGAATATGGTGACTATTACTTACTCAGCGACAAATGCATATATTATAATCATACCCACTGGGACTTTACCATCTCTCTGAACTTGATGAAAGGTTTTCAGTCACTTGAATTGGGGAAAACGCCATCTAAAATGCTCCAGAAGCCTTGGGTGTTCCTGCAGACGCTTTCGAAAAGAGCCTGCTGGCCACCTTTATTGGTCGCATCCAACGTCATGTTTGATGTATATGTAAATGGTAAGGTTTTAGGAACTAAATAGAATAGTTCATCTAGAATCATTTGGGGGTATTTTTTCTCAGGAACATATTGTCGCACAGTTGTTTAAAGAAAGTGAATCATCATTTGGAAAATCCTCGTGTTCTCAAAGGTCATTAAACAGACCCATGCCTGGCGTGCTCATTTGTTGTGTGTTCGGGTGGGATGAGGCTTCTATGAGTCACGACCAGTATGGCTCTGGTCTCAGTTTGAGCCCGGCCTTAATGGTAACCAGAGACGGATGGAGAAAATGTCTTCTTGTTTTTTTGGCACCACCAACGACCCCTCTAGTTGTTGAGAGTTAGTCATGTCTTGGACTGCTCCACCAGAGACATGACCGGACCTGTAGATGTTGTCTGGTGTTTCCATGGATATGTAAATGTATTTACCTACAGGGGGTTGATTGAGCCGCACTGCTGGTTCGCAGCCCCTGACAGTAGTTGTTGGGAGTGCGTTGCTTGAGAATTCCTTGCCTAATGTTTTCCTGCCTGTACAGGGTTCAATCCATAAACCCGCTGTAGAGAGGATGTTGAAGCAGAACAATCTTCTCCTGACGAGGATCCGTGTGCGAATATGCATTTCTCTCATTTACTTTGTTTAAAAAGCATTTAGGTATGTACAGAATGTGGTGTTTGCACAATGACACAGTGCACATGTAATATTTCTGCACTGTTGGTAAGTTTTGAAAGACATTTCTCGGGGGTGGGCCCTACATATCCGCTAATTTTTACCTGTCTGCTCGCTGAAGGCTCCTATTTACAGCTAGTACAATGGGGGTTGTGTCGTCTCCTGCTTTGGTCTTATTCAGCAAAACTCTGCTCGCTAAGCAAAGTCTGCATTCACAAAGCAGAATGCAAGGCTTGCTGCCATATCTGAACTCTCTGTTTGACACACACACTCCTAATCATTGTCCCTGTCACCACAAAGGCGCACACACACACACACACACACACACACACACACACACACACACACACACACACACACACACACACACACACACACACACACACACACACAGGCAAGCATAATTTACACACCCTACCTCAAAGTACAAGTTGCACACACACACACCACCATTCTCTCATTTACACCAACAAATCTAAAACCCATAACATTTTTTGCATGATCTAAATTGTAGGGATTACAAAACCATAAAAAAACATCTTAGATACACTAATTAGAAGTGATTTAAAAATATGATTCATGAATGTGTTTTTTTTATAAATCCTTTGACTACAAACATTAGTGTTAACAAGTCAGTCAGTCTCATCGGCATCTACAAGACGTTTTTCATGAATCGAGAGATTTTTGCTCGTGAAGTTTGAAAGTCGTTTGTCCCCAATGCAATTTCTATTGTTTTAAATAATTTTACATAAATTGGTGTGATGATCTTGAAACAAGACGGAACAAAACCGATCTGTGCCGTCGTATTGAACAAAATGAACCTCGATTCTAGAAAACTCGACGTTCAAGTCTCTCTATTGGAATTGGCTGCAGTGATCTTGTCTCATTTCTTTTTCTTTTTTTATGATTTCTGTTCCATAAACTTGACTTTACTTGACTTGAGTCAAGACTGAAGGGCTTTTCTTTGATTCTTTTCAAACTCTGATAGTTAAGTGATTTTCATCTCTTTTTTTTTTTCGTCTGAAAGGACTTTTAAAGGTGTTTTAAATTAGTGTTTGCAACTTGCAGATAGCATGACCATATGACATTTTTTTATTATTAGTCATATTTCTGGCTATCTCGTGATAGCGTTTAGTTGGCGGTGCTTTGCCCTCTGGGCCTGAAAGATCTCATCCTGCTGTCTTTATTCCTGCTGCCAGATATTCTTGGCTTCTAATTGAATGTTTGAGGCCACAGCAACACCATTTACACATTAACCCTGTAAGAGTTTTCTACATTCATTTAAACTCTGACAGGCGCACACGGTCTCTATTGTTTCCCGTCTTCATAAGGACTTCCTTGACTACTGATAAGGGGCTCGTGTTGTAAAGGCCCACAAATGAATGACGCAAGACTTTTAGTGGTTGGTTTATCTGTGTGTGTGTTTGGTTTGGTTGACTCAATTGTCGCCTTGAGAAAACACACACACGCACACACCCCTTCACTGACTTTTTCCCTCTGTGACGACCATTGAAAACGCACACGTATACAAATCATATTGGAACAGTATACATACTGTTTTGTGCATTCAAGTAGACAAACATACGTACACACACGGATGCTGTTTCACAGAGAGTACCTATACAGTTCATATAGGCACAGTCAAACATAGAGACAAATAGAGAAGAGATAACAAGGGGAATGTTTTCATTCCCTCTGCGGTGGAATCGGCTTTTCTGTGACACCAGCCGAGGGGAGGGAGGGAGAGAGCACACACACACACACACACACACACACACACACACACACACACACACACACACACACACACACACACACACACACACACACACACACACACACAGTCCTCGCTCCATTAGACACTGTCTGGAATGCCTGGACCTGCCTGGCCTTGCAAATCCTACAAGGCAAGTAAATCCAAAAACTTTCCCCAAACAGGCAAGTCATTTCCACTTCCCACCACCAAAGACTCCGCTCACTGATAGATGTGGGAATGTGGCTGGAATCTGTCATGGGATCTAGAGGGTAGGAACACACCTGTGCATGCACACTACACCCTCTGACAGACCCATGGGGTCCAGCAAGGGAACCCGTAAAGTTTGTTCCCCAGTAAATCTCTTTTTTTCTCCGTCATTTTCACTTTCACACCTGCTGAGTAGTTTTTAGAATGGGATGCAAGAGATGTGCTGTCTGGTGTAAACTTTTTCAGTAAAAGAGCTGAAGAAAAGATGTTGATAAATCTCTGGCGCGGTGCTTTACGGGTTTAAATTGAGCATTAAGCCACAAAGTTCCTGCTTCGCGTTTGGCTGGAGGCATTTGTTGCATGTTATTCCCTTTGACTCTCTCCCCTCATTTCCTGTCTGTCTCTACAGTCTAGTCACCAATAGTTGCATGAAAATGCCCAAAAATGACTGAAATTAATCTAACACCACTCATTTTGTTGTAACTCATATCTGTATATATTCTGTAAATATTCGTCTCCGTATGCTTACATCGCTAACCCCTAATTCTACGGTTTATGGCAGATTTTTCTTTTCCTCCTACCAAGAAAATGTATGTTTCAGAGTTTAAGCTTTGTCAATCTGTCTGGTTGAGTTGGTGGGTGAGTGGAGGATCTGGGTCATTAGCTGTCTGACACTTTGCACAGACCTTTCTGTAATGCAGCCTAGACCCGTATGCGTGGGTGTGAGTATGCGGGTCCATCAGTCTAAAGTCAGTCTAAACTGAACTGCATTGGCTAATGGGCTGACTCTGTGACACGCCTCAAAGCACAAAGTAAGCGAGCTTCTGAGGGCCAAAAGTGTTTTAAACACAAGTTTATATCAGAAAGTTGTATCTGCATACACTTTTCCACTTGTGGGGCTCCTAGAATATCTTTTAAAAGTCTTCCTTTAATCATGCATTGGCAAACTCCGTTACTGTATTGGACAAAGGCATCTCCCAGTCATTGTGTTTTACCTACACATTTTGTCTGTTGGCAGGCATTGAACCTGTGGATTTGTACTCACAGGAGTCCGTTTGACACGCCAGAACCATCTTCAGAAGCCGTCATTGGAAACCGTTTGGAAAAGCGCAGGCACTTTAAAAAAATACTTTGCAGGTTATTGGAGGAAACATCTGTCAATCAAACTCTTACTGAAGCCAGTCTGGAGGAGAGCGAAAGCATATTTTCCATCATGAAAAGCCGTCGGCTCTGTTCTTTGCTCTTCTTTCATTGAAGAAATACTTTCTCTACTAGTTCTGATATAACTTAAGCACCTACGCTAACCTCGTCAATGACGGACATCTTTGTTTTCAACAAACCTAAACCACGCCCGTAGCTGCGTGATCTCGTGACATCGCAGTCATTTTTAGTGTAGTTACTCAAATCAGGGGTTTATGGCACTTGATAGAAGCCTCACACCTGTTTTTAAGCCGTGCAATGTTCTGCAGGAAAAGGGACTTGTATATGTCTGTCGATGGAGCAATCGATGCATGATGAAATCTTCATTCCTCATTTTTTCAGCCCTTTAAAAAGACAGAAGGTCACATCGCCTGACTGACCCCACAGGGCCGCCAGCTAATACCGAAGGCTACTTGATCCAGCTAGCTTTCTTTTCCACCTCTCCCAACTCTCTGGATCTCTCATGCCAAATGCTGTCCAACTGACCCTGTGTCTCTCTCTCTCGCTCCCTTTGCTCTTCCATTGACAGAAGGGGAGAGAGAAAAGAATGAGAAACAGAGTTGAGACCTCACAACCTCTACTGTGGGAAAAGGAGGGAAGATGGGAGGGAAAAGTGGGAACGATAGGAGGCGTGAGAAGGGATAAACGCACTTAACAAAGGCAGAAATATGCCCCTAGGGGCAGTTTGTTGTGAGGTTGTATTTGCCCCTACTTGCAGGCAGGCTCAGCATTGCTCAGGTTACAAATACAGGTCAGGTGTGTGCCTCAGTGAGCAAGAGTGTGAAAGCACTGTTAATGAGTGGTACAATGTAGAGGTGTGTGTGTGTGTGTGTGTGTGTGTGTGTGTGTGTGTGTGTGTGTGTTTGTCAGCGTGTGCCAGACCAGCTGTATGGCACAGTGCCGTCTCTGGAGCACAGCCCAGGCCTAATGTTCACGCAAAGGCCTCTTAGGAGTCCACTGGGATGTCGCTTGGCTGCTTCGTTGCCCCTCATAGAAATTGTGTTTTTTGTATGTGTGTGTGTGTGTGTGTGTGTGTGTGTTGTACTGTAAAAGGTACAATGGTGCCTGTTTTGAGTAAGTGCACGTTACCAGAGTGTTCCCAGAATTACTGCTTCATTATGATGTCATATTATGAGCTTCCAGACACTTAACACTCGTGAAAATACATTTTAATTGCACCATTTTGCTAATTTGTCATTCATAACATACAGGTTCCTTTTCAAAGGAGCTCTTGGTGGAATCCAAGGCATATGGTATTTTTTTGAACCATTTTCGTATATTCCCAAAGCATTAGTTGAATTTGCCCCTTATTACCTTGATTGTCCTTTTGTCTCTGTCTCCCAGTGACTTACCATTTTTATAAATTACAGTTATAGTTCCTTTTTCATTCCCCTGCTCCACCTCCGCCCATGAAGGGGAAGAATCGGTTTACCGACTATCATTCCCCTCGTGGTGGCTTTTTATCCTCCTTGTCAGCTTGATAAAGAGTGTGTACATTGCGCTGGCATGAGCACGCACACACACACACACACACACACACACACACACACACACACACACCATCTCTTACTGGCACTTTATTACATTCGCTCGTTCCTTCAGTGTAAAGTTGAGGTCAGTTGTTGAGTTTTAAACCTTAGTCATGGGAGAGACCATGCGAGACACCATTACTCATTACTAGTCATGGTAAATACATTATATATGGGTTGAGTGTTTGTGTCCACTTATGGGTTTGTGTCATTTTGTTGTACTGGTATTATCATGGCAACACGTTTTTTCACACTACGCAAAAGGAACGTTATTGTAAAGTGTGGCTGTGTCTCAGTTTTTCAGAGACCCACTTTAGTCTCGCCGTGCTCACGCTGCACCCGACCCCAATGCCTATCCCTGCGAGTGGCTGGCCCACAGGGTGGCGGCGGCGGCGGCGGCTTCATGTAGATTTCTCAGGCTGTGCCAGGCTGAGCCCCATGTGTTTATGGCCAAGATGCTGGCCTGGCGAGCTCCCCTCCCAGGTCTGGCTACAGAACAGGGCCCTGGTTTCCCTTTTCCGGGCGAGGTGCTACAACTGTTTCCTGGCAGATTCAACTTTTCTTGCTCTGGCCCCTCCCCCTGGCACCACTTTGCCTTGAGAGACCCTCCCTACCAGGAGCTATTGCCCCCGACAGCACAGCTCCCAGCGTCACTGGGGCACGTTAAGTATGCGATTCATTTTGGTGTGATTCACTTTGCAGATTATTTGGGATTTTTCTCTTTCGCACTTTTTTTAATTGAGCCAGAAGCCATGGTATTTATACTCTGCAATCCTCGCTATAATGAATCTGGAAGAGCAGAGTCCAATGAGCACCGTGCCGCCACACACAGCATTTGACAACAAGATCACCATCTTCACTGTATGTTTATATTGCAACCGATGAATGAGACAGATGTGCAGAAGATTATGGATTTAGTAGGAATTAAAGGTGTCAACAGAAGGTGCTCTGAAGAACAGCGATAATGTGTGAAGTGTTTTCATGTTTGCACATGCCGTCACTTTCTCTTTTTTCCTTTCTCCTGTGTGGAAGCAGAATACAATAAAGTGCTGGTTGTCTGAGCTTGCTCACCGGAATGCCTGCTCAGCCTCACGCTCACTTTGTTTCCTTTCATCTCCCCCCCCCCCCTCCTCCTTTGAGCAGCTTCCTCCAGAGTGATTAGCGAGTGCTCCTCTGTAAGGGATGACGTATCGTTCTGAGGTGTTGTGCGCACATGTGCCTGCATGATCGCAGTGTGCAAATGCTTCCCCAAAGTCGGCACCGCTCGTTTCTGGCCTGCTGCATTGACGCCGCCGATTGGATCACTATTTTAATGCCAGTGTACGTGTCAGACAGCTGTTTGGCTCTATTCACATATAAACTGACAGACAGATATTATTACCTGATCATGTTTGCGTAATTAAAGGTTGACACGCACACATTGGTGTATTTGTCTTTCCACATACACACAACACATTCCTACACAATCACTGTCCACTGTGGACTGTTTTTCAAAAAGTCTCTTTTTAAAAGGTTGAAAATGTCACCTTGCTATGGGTGGAAAGCCAAAACAGGAAAAAGGAGGCGGTTTCATACCATATCCACATCACAGTAGACATGGCCTGAGTCAACTGGTCTGCATTTTTTAACGTGGGGGTGGTGTTGTGCAGTGTGATTGTGGGCAGACTGTATGCTCTGTGGCACGTTGGGGGCCATTGCCCTTACAGACACTAACTTCAGTATGACCTTTATGAATTTGAATTACTTCCTTTTTTTTCTCCATTATACACTTCTGTTGATTCAACTCACTCCTTTCCTTTTGCTCCCTTTTTTTCCACCTTTCTGTAAAACTCGATCCCACTCTTCCGGCCACGATTTATTGTTTTTGTCTCCGAATGAAATACTTGGACAACAGTGTCGCTTCGTAAAGTAAGGAGGCTTGGTAGTGATACAATATCATTTTTTTTTTTTTTCCCCATGGAGGAGCGAACGTCAGGTTGCAGAGCTGCTGCAGAGCATTTTCTCCCCGGGAGCATCGAGTACTCAAACCGTAGATCCACAGTTGTCATAACACTGGCACAGTTACAGCTGCTCCTCCTGCATTTTATCTAATCTTATCTTGTTAATGATGTGTGCAAACGACTTCCGAAGTGAACTGACTTTTCTCTCACAAGACACCCTAAAACATCTGTAAATATCTTGAATATTTTGTTTCCATACCTTATGACGGCTTTCTTTGTACTGTGGTGTCAACGGCTAGATTAGTGAAGAGAGCAAGGTTAAAACCGTATAAAAGAGTATATCTGGTTTTCTACATTAGGCGTCATTTCCATAGTATAACCTATTTATATATATATATAACCTGCTTTATATAGTTTTAATTCAGTTACAATTTGATCGAGGCACATTTCCTTGGAACCCTATATTCACTTTTCCGTCTGTTATTCTCTTAAGAGCTGCAACAATTAATCGATTAGTTGTCAACAAAATAATCACCAGCTAGTTCGATAATAAACGGATTAAGTCATTTATTAAGAAAAGGAATAAGTATAATTCCTGTGATTCCTGCTTCTTAAATGTGAACATTTGCTGGTTTCTTTACTCCTCTCTGACGGTTAACTGAATATCTTTAAGTTGTGGACAGAAAAAAGACATTTGATGACGTAATCTTTGGTCTATAGAAAAAATATACACAACAAACAACTCATTTATTAATCAAGAAAATTAGTAACAGATTAATTGACAATAAAAATGATACTTGTAGCACAGGAGTCTCTCTCTCTCTCACCTTGTCTTCCTCCTCCTTCCTCACCTCACTCCAACAAGACTTCAACCAGCCACCTGCCCCTATTTACAAAGTCGTGACCTTCGTCTCTTTCCACTTTCCCATCATTCATCACTTCCCCCTTATTCCCTCCCCGTCACTGTCTCGCTTCCTCTCTTCACTCCTATACATCCATCCTTCCTCTCCTGTCAACAACCAGGCATGTCTAAGACTTGTTGCACAGATGCATCGTACGCAGCTATACAGCATCTAGGCTCTTTATCAGTTATGAAAACAGGCAAACAGTTTAATTTGAAAAAAACAAACAATAAAGTACTGTACTTAATCTGTAGGTTATTTGGCTGCTTCTGAATATCCTCCCTAGATGCAAATAAATCCGCCGGACTAAAGGAAACAAGAGAAAAGAGAGCTGTGTGTTTTAGATGACAACCAATCAAGAGGCGATAAAGAAGTAAAACTACGAAGGTGAAGCCATCGATCACTCTCTAGAGGAGAGACGGACCAAGTGTGGGAAAATGGGAAGAGAAGGAGGTGTGTGCTTCTGTTCACATGTTTCCAGCACACCGTATCCACCGGGGACCCATTCCCACTGATCCTCCCGTCACTCAAACACAAGCACAGGTCCGACATCAGATGCTGGTAAAGATGAGGTAATAGGAAAACCATATAGGTGGAAAATATGCTAACTTTAGGTTGGAATCTTCTCATGTCATGACCACACTGCCCTAGGAGGTTAGCCGTACCCTGTTTTTGATTTACTGTCGTCTAGTTAACAGGCAGAAATGTGGGGTCTTGTTTATTGGACAGTTTTGTGGTTGACAACATGTAGGAGAATATCTCGGACAAACCCTGTTTCCAATAGACTCATTTTAAAAGTGGAAAACTCTGTAAAAGGTGTTTCCTGTCTGCCGTTATGAAGGTAACGCAGAGTCTCACTTTGGCTCCCTTACCGCAAAATTGCAAAGTCTTACTAAACAAGCACATATAAAATCATCATTTGACTCATTTTTTTTAATATGATGCCTGTAGATGTAGTGTATGTGTGGGTAGGCTGTTTTTGGAGTACGACGTATATTTCAGCTTACGTGTTGAGTATCAACAAAGAGACAAACGGGTCGTTAGATACTGTGACCCTTTCTGAGGCACCAGTGCTAATTTTCGGCCTTTGCAAGTGAAACACCTGCAGTCCATATGAGCCTGAACAGGCCTTTGCTTCAGGCTCAAAGGAATTCCAGGTGTGTTTGCTGTCTCTCAGCGTTACATGGATGTGCCGGTGTGTGGGGTCCAGAGCAGCTGGAAACCAGTATTTACCTGAGGGCAGCGGAGAGGAGAGGACACCCGGCATGTCTTATTGCTCTCTCTCTCTGTTGTCTTGTGTGATTGGCTGGTTTGGGGTCAGTGCCATGTCAAGAAGGGACTGAGAGAAGGTGATTAAAAACAGATCCTTTACATTTAAACCCAGGTACTGACAGGGCTGGAAGTATGCATGCCTTTTTTTCTTTTTTTAAACTTGAGTGTGTTTTTGTTTTGTGTGCTCACTCACTCTGAGTTCAGCTTTAGTTAACTTGGGCCGCACACCTGTGGCCGATGCAGCAGAGGGGTGTTTCTCTGCGGGATTATGACAGGATCTCAAGTTTAAACCCAACTTGTCAGCCTCACATCCTCGGGTCCATGTGGCTACTCGAGATTGATTGCCACTTAGCCTCAGCGCAGGATTGTCAAAATGTGAGTCTTGGAAAACTTCAGACTCGTGACTTTCTGTGATTTACGCCGCGAGTCACAAGTAGACTTCCTGTCTCAGACCTGTTCATTTTTAACAATCCGTATGGAAAGTGATGCTGACTGATTACTGCTCTGTTTGGATGATACGTTTCAGTTGTTCTGTGTTCATGATCATTTACATTTACTGTCGTAGCTCTCATCAGGCCTGGAGCTAAACCCACCATCTTCCAAATCTTGTCACCACAATCTTCATCTTTATAACCCCCTGTACTAAAAACGGCTCAAATCTCTCGCCCCTTCAAAGGCCCGAGCAGCGCTCGACAATAAAAACCCGCGCCGCACAGTCGTCACCTGGCTCTTTCCAAGGACTTCTCTGCCGTTTTGGTTTAGTCTGCCTCCCAGCTGACCCTTGAGCGTTGACCTGTTTAGACCTACGTATGTCGTTCCCCAGGTTGGGCTGCTCTTTCCCAGGCATCTGTTTTCTAGATAAGAGCTGTGACTGCGAGGGCTGATTCATTGCTCTGTCGCTGACGCGGCGTTTGGGCCGTCGACATCCCGGCTCTCCCAGTGTCCAGGTCTCCCACGGCCCAGTTTTTATAGCATGACAATCCAGATTTAGTGACAAATCAAGCAGCATGCTGAGGAAGAGGGGGGAAAAAAAAGGGCTTTTCTGTTTGTTACATTAAAAGATCGCCTTTCAAAGGCAGAAACAGCCGAGCATTAAAATGTTCCATGTCCCTACCTACACTGTGACCCTGGCGGTCATGAATGATGACAGGAACCAAACCCCCCCCCCCCCCCCCCCCCCCCCCCCTCTCGAGTGACCATAATATGAATTGCTGCAAAAGGAGCCTCAACCTTGGCACCAAACTTCATCCACTGAAATCTCTCTGTTGCCACTTTTTCATAACAGCCACCCTTTCTTTACAGGAGAGTGGCCATCTCCCACAGTAAGAGGATTATTATTTTTTCTTTCTCACAGTACGTTGCAGGCCTCCCTGTCCTCTCTCGCTCTCTCTCTCTCTCATCTTCTCCTCTCCTCTGTTCTCCCTCTCTTCTGTGTTGGCTACTTGTCCAGCAGGGCCGCGCAGTTTCAAACTCTAATTACAGGTCAATTAAAGCCTTTGTGGCGCAGCTCTCCTTCTGCCAGCGCTTCGGCTGCGGCAGGCTTACGGGACTCGACGGAGTGAGAGTGAATGAGATATCATTTCATGTGGAGATCAGCCGAGAGAAGGTCTTGAAAGAGGGAATTTGGGGGGGGGGGGGGGGGGGGGGGCTCCTCTCTTTCTCTCAATGGGCGAGAGTCCCTCCATCCTCGCCAACCCACACAGCACCCAGCATCTTAAAGAAGGGGCCTCTGGGATAGAGGCCAGAGGATTATGGGAATATTCATGACCAGATAAAGGGGTGAGCGGTTGAATGACTGTGTTTTGGGGCTCATCTCTTAGGTAAACAGGAGCCTAAATGGAGTTTTAGATCGCTACTCCCACTGCTCTGCAAGGAGCCGGCGATAGTGACTCTGTCCACTCTTTTTGCATTTCCACAGGACGGAGAAAAGAAAGCCTTGTTGTGGCCTTTTCTTCCTCTTGCTGCTGTCTTTTTGTGGCAAACAGATGGTGTGGGGGAAATAAATATCTGTTTCTCACAGTTTTTATCCTCCGAATATTGGCTTTTTTGAAAGACACCATTCACATTCACCAGTGGCCTCCTGGGCTCCTGAAAGCTGCCGAGGGCTCATTTTAAAGTCATTAAGCATCCTGTGTAAGGGAATCGTTGATGGGTTTAGTTGGGTCTTCTCCCCAAAATGTCATGATGGAATAAATATATATATTTAAATAGGTGGCTGATCATTTGTCAGGAGAGACCGGAGATTTTGTGGTCAAGTTTTGTGCTTGATGGGAGCTGGAAGTTGCTGCACATCTTGTGACTCTGAACTGATTAAACGTTAAATGTATTCAAATGAATGAGGGCGCTGCAGTACTAATGTCAACCTGAACGCGGCCCGGGGATGTCTTGTAGTAGTGTAAAACCTTCTGAAGGCAAATGAGTGCGTTGTAATTTTGGGGTGTATAAAATGGTGTTTTTATTATAAGAGCTGCCCAGTGCAACCACAGTTTAGTGCTCCACTGGATCAATGATGGGTTTCAGTTGCGTCAGCCGCGCAGAGTGATTTCCAACCTTCCATGGTAAACTTTTCCAGACAATCTGGGGAAACAAACTTGTGTCTTTTCTTATCACAAGACCTCTAATCTAACCGCTGCTGACCCCAGTGACTTAGAAGAGCACGGTGTCTTTGCCCGACGGTTGGATCCTTAATGTTTGACCCGTGTTAAGCGGTCTGCATGTGAAGCACTGAGGCTCCATAGCGCACCTTATCATCAGCCACATCTAAACCCACTTAGAAGCTTTGAAGCTTGAGCCAGGGGATTTCCCATGTTTTGATGAGCCGACAGTCTGTAACCTCCTTTCCCCCGCACAGACTAAAACTCCACACCCCCGTATACCTCACATCTCTTCTTCTTCAGGTCGAACAGATGTTGGTAATCCTACTCTGATTGGCTCAGATTGAGCTGTGTAGTTCTGTGGTGAGGGCACGCAGCCCACGCGGCTGAACCCTTGTCAGTTGCCTTTGAGCCGTGCCCTGCGGTGGGCTGCGTGCTGGAATGGCGTACCGCCGGGTTATGTTTCATTCAACCCCACACCTGCTGCACTGACTTGTCAGCGTGCCCCTCGACAGGCCCCCTTAATGCCTCCATTAGGTGTTGTAATCTCCACCTAACGCCCTGCCATTTTGCCTGAGTGTGTTAAAGGCCAGGGAGTTTTTTTTCTTTCTTTTTTTTTGCCACCTGCCAGCGTTGAGTGTGTAGGAAGGTGAAAAAAGGTGAAGGTAGCGTGACTGTACAGCTCTAGCTGGTTTTCGAGACGTTCAGGTGGTTTTGACTTTGTTGTCCAAGTTTTTCTGTCTGTCAGTTAATTCGCTCAGTTCTGCCTACTGTGTGTGTGTGTGTGTGTGTGTGTGTGTGTGTGTGTGTGTGTGTGTGTGTGTGTGTGTGTGTGTGTGTGTGTGTGTGTGTGTGTGTGTGTGTGTGTGTGTGTGTGTGTGTGTGTGTGTGTGTGTTATCCAGAACTCCTCAGCTCTGCTAGTATTTCAGGGGGGGGGCTGCATCTCTCCTAAGAACCGTGTGCTTTTCATCCATCAGGAAAAGGATACCTAAGCAGCCGTGCTCCCATCAAAAGGGGGCTGCACACAAGCCCCCGAGTACAATATTTAGTTTCACTCCAAAGCACGCACACACTTACTATCACCTTTGTGCCGACCTGAAATGGACACTTCTACGACACTGTTGCTCTGAGGTCCGAACCACAATGATTTATCTCCCTGAGGTCTTTTTTTTTTTTTTTTTTAAGTTGTTTTCATTGGGCCTTCTTTACAGGAAGATAATCGACAATAGGTCGCCTATGGATCTCGTGTGGCCGATTGATCAAGACGGAGCAGTGCTCGTTTGTTTTTCAGAGCCGGTGTTTGAGTTTGTGCTTGGGAGGAGATCCAGACAGATTAGCGAGGGTGACAGGGAACGCCGGAGAGCCAGCCAGGCCTGGAGGTGCAGCTGGCATTGCGAGCCGCGGCTTCCTTTTCTCTGTGTTGGCCCACAGACTTCCTTCAGCCACTGTTTAATCAGTGATTAAGACCGCTTTAGATGGCTCGCTCATCTCGTGTGACAGTACATGTCGGGTAGAAGGATTGCCCCGTCTAATGCGTTCTTCGGACAATGGGAGTGTAATCGTGAAAAGAAGTGACTGATTGTTTTTCCAGTAGACCCCCCCCCCGTCCCCCTTTCATGTGAAATGTTGTTATCGTATCTCCCTCTATCCATTAACAATGTGCCCGTGAGGTACATACCACGAAATGGGGAGGGTGAGAGCTTTGATGTGGTCTTTGCTGACTGGGAAAGGGTACACAAGTCTTCATCATCACATGTGTGAAGTGGTCTTGAGGTTTGGCTGTCGCTGTCAGAGGGCCATCTGGTGTTCTGGTGAAAGACGTGAGGGGATTTCTACCTGCAGAGGTCTCTGGTAGGGGGAGGGGAATATTGTTTAATATTTCCTCCGTTTACAGAGCAGATTTATAAGCTGCTACCGATCCTGGTGTCGCTTCACTTAGAACTCATTTTGTTGACTGACTTGATTGATTGACTGATTCACACTCTTTGAAGGAGAGCAGTCCCTGCTGTGAATAATCATTGGAAATGTCGAGGGCTGCAGCAAATAATTATATCCATCATCAATTAATCTTCCAGTTCTTTTCCTGATGATCCGCCCCAATGTGTTGTCTTCAGCTTCACACTGACAGACAAACTTTCAGGACAAAAGCATTCAGCATACTTGTGCTGGCACCAGTTTTCCAGAGGCCAAGCTGAGGTCCTCAGATATTTAGTTTCGTCCGACCAACAGTCCAAAAGATATTTGGTTTACAATGATTTAAAACGCAAAAAAAAGCTGACGATCCTCACATTTGACAAGCTGAGAGCAAAGAATGTTTGGCTTTTCTATTTAAAAAAAAAAGAAAAAAGACTAGAAGATCACTCGGTTATTAAAGTTGTTGCTGACTAATTGGCTTTGTGTTTTTGTATTTGTTTTGTGTTTTTATCAGGGGTTTGACTAACCAACCTGCTTTTTGTGCTTTTCTGTAGAGAAAGTTCGTGAGATTCAGGAGAAACTTGAAGCCTTCATAGAAGCTCTTCACAAGGAAAAATAAGACAAGCAGGTATTTGTCTCTGTGCTGTATGGTTAAACTTACCAATTGTTAAATAATAGTAAATGTTCAAGTTGTTTTTAAATAGTAAGAGCCTAAATAAATGGTAATTGTGCACTGTATGTAAAGATAATCTATTGTTCCTCCTCCCCTTTCCTTTACAGAACTGTTGAAAGTAAATTTACGGATCCCAACAGAGAAATGCACTGAACAAAGACGAGAGAATCTGTAAATGACGTCATCACATCCTGACTTTGGCCACACCGCTCACTCATCTGATTTTAATATCCGCGTCTTGGCTCCCCGTCCCCCTTCGAAGCTGATGAAAAGATGGACCTGAACTGAAGGAAACAGTTTTCAAGCTTTATCTTTGAATTACCTTTCTTTTTTTTTCTCTTGCAAACTGTCCTGGGTCCAGAGGGGCGATCAGGAGGGAAAAGAGAAGCATGCACAGTGTTGTCAGACATCTAACCTCTCATTTTCAATAAATGAGGACTGTTTTTTCTTTTCCAGCTGATGGTGTCTGTGTACATGTGATTAGAAGAGTTTGTGTCTTCACTGATGTCACCTTTGGCGCTTTTCCTGATGGGTGAAACAGCCTTGAGTTTAATCCCTTTATCTCGCCTGGTGCTCCTAAAATACGAAATGAGACACTTACTTGGTACACAAGAATTCTCCTATATTTAACATTTACCGGTTCTTTTTTGTTGCACTTAAGTTCTCCCTCCAAGCAGCAGCTATTCTCTACATTTATGCTCCATGTACCCCTAAATAAGAGCAGCAGATGTCCTCACATCAACATGTTAAGAGTAGAAAGTAGCTTTAATATCCAGCTTCCCTCTCATCAACTCTCCCCATTGTAACTCCACAACTACCACTCAATAACCGCACACGACCAGCTGACGTGTCGGAAACAATAGTATGTATAGATTTATTTCTTTTTGATCTAATGGGGTTATATTTGACAATGGTTTGTTAATGTCTGCCAAATGCACATGATGTCCTGGTCATGCCACCTTTTTGTTTCTGTATTTGTCTAGTGTTTGTGATGTTTGCACTTCCATCATTGTACATTTCCTCTATACTCTCCCCGTGTTGTAACTAAGAGATAATAATACTACTGCTTCCAAAGGAAAAACAAATGGGACACCCTCTTGATAGGTTTACAAATGTAACTAAACATAAATTCAGGATGCTTCTAGATTGTTGAGACACATTATTAAACTAAGAGCAGCAGTTTTTGAACTGATTGTGATGATATATTTTAACATATTACATTGTTATATAATGTCTAAGGTTAAAGACGTCATTTCTCAATAGCCACATTGCATCATCAGTTAACGATGTCATAATAATAACAGTGTAAAAGTAAATTATCAACCAGTTTAAATGTACATTTGATTTGATTTTTCAGACCTGGGTTTAAGCCTTTAGCGCACGAGTAGCCAGTCCATGTTGATCAGTCGGTCCAGTGACGCAGGCGAAGGTGGGTTATCCCGATGTGGTTCCAATCCGCACCGGGTTTGATGGTTTGGCAGGACAGTTATGTACATGTACTCGGCACAGGTGCACTTGCACATGTCTACTCATCCTCTCCTTTCTGTGATGATAGTCATTAAGATCATATGCCTCTTGCTGCTTGGGGGGGGGGGTGAGGGATCAAACACCTGAAAACCAAGGGAACGGTAATCTCCCTTTTGTAAATGAACAGAAGTTATCTTCAAAATTAAGAAAAAGGAAAATATCTAACATGCTGGAGGGTCATTTTAAACTGAAGTGGTATACGTTTGTCAGCTCACTGATTCTTCTACACGTCAATGTCCAGGGCTGGATGTTGCCTCACTGCTCCTGATATTGTGCATTTTACTCATTCTCATCTTGAACTCCTTCTCTCACATCCACCTCCATCATTTGGACAATTGTGACTCTTTCCATCACCCACCTAGACATCCACTCACTCTTCCTAGCTTGGTCTGTTTTGACCGAAGGTGGGGTATTAGACTGCGTAAAACCCATCCACTCATTCATGTGTATATGGGTTTGTGTGTGTGTATATATATATATATACATACATACGTACAACAGGCGGTGCATTCTGTACAGGTAAAGCCATGGAGCTACTATAATGTACAGCACGTGTATGCAGAGTGAACAACTTGTGTAACAAAATCCACGAGTTGGTTCAAAAAAATGTTTTATGTTGTAGAAAGTAATGTTTGCATGGTGTACCCCATCAGATGTGCTTTATTTATTTAATTTGTGGTTAAAAGAGAAAGATAAAAAAAATAAAATTGACAAATACAAAATGACCTTTTCCATGTTGTGTCATCTTGTCCAGTCCATGTTAAACGTATTGTATAGTTTCATTGAACAATGTCCATTTGCCTGAACCTTTTAGCCAATGAGAACACTCAAATAACATGAAGAAAGTTGACAAAACAATCTCATCGTAAACTTTAGTTTGTAGTCTTGTGGAGCTTTCGACCATGTATGATCTTCATCAGCAAATGAGTGAGTTTGCCCAGCTATCATAGAAATGCTTTCAAATAACCATTCCTTTTTTTTTCTTTTTTTTTTCTTATCACAATCACCCTAAATGTGGAGGTTCAAACCTCAAAACAATCGTGGCTTTCAACTTTTGAGACGACACAAAGTCCTCAAGCTCAGAATCTACTTTTCCATGAACCAAGCTAATTCCATCCACTGATGGAGATCATGTTATATGATTGAAACGACCAAAACAACTAAATGCACCTTGTGTTAACATTGTTTTTTCAACTAATGTTTCCAAGTCGAGAATGACCATTGAAACTCAAAAGGATGAATCTAGTCGTTCTAGCGGCTCTGGGGGGCTAAACCGTGCTTTGAGCTAAATGCTAACATGCGCAGACTGACGGTGGTATTACCTGCTAACAACCAGCATGTTAATTAGCAATAAACACAAAGCACAGCTGGTGGGAATTAGTTTTGCAGGTATTTGGTCATAAAAAAAATGATTGGACAAATATTCAAATGTGGACCTCTTGATACCGCTAAGAACGCTTCAGTGATCACCAAATCTTGCCAGTCATCACTTGTCATGATTACAAGTCATCATCTGGGGACAGTGAATGTCTGTTTAGTTAAATAGAAACCTGGCAAGTTAAAGGCCATCACCTTTGATGCATTGTTTCACTCTCATCATTGGAGAGTTGTGTTGCATGAAGGTGTGTTTCCATAATATAGTCTGCTGTTGTCCTACAGCTGGTTGCATCTGGATGCAGTGACCTTTGTGCTGATGTGATGAGGCCTCTGGTTCAGGTCTGGGCAAACCTTCAGAGTATTTAACTCTGCAGGCTGTTATCACAACCCTGAGCAGGCTGAAGACACGTTGCGGCCTGAGGCAGCAGCAAGGGAGAGGCAGCTGAGGGCCTGACTGATTAATAAGTCAGAGTCCAGAGGTCCTCCACTCCTGGGCATCCTCTCTTCTTTCACAAGAGCCTGTTTGTTACTTCGTCTCCACATTGCTCAAAGGGAAGCGCAGTGGGGAGGGGTGGATGTAGAGGGGGAAGGCCTCATCCTCACTACCATCACCTGAGGCTTTACACATGGAGATAACTGCCTAATGTCAACTTTCTATTTTCTGTGTGGCTATTATATTCCCCTGTTTTCTAAAAAACAAGGGGAAAAAGAGGAAGAAAAAAAAAAGAGCCTAATGAGTTTGTAGCAGCCGTGAAAAGAAAGGGGGAAAAGTCAACCTCCAGCAAAAGGCCTTTGTGCTATCAGATAGCCACGTTCTGGGAGGAGGGAGGACGGCCGGGACACACTATACACCATTAGCATCTGCAAAGGCCGTCACGTTGACTAATAGCCAGTGCCACAACGGCACAGTGGTTCAGTTTGTGTTTTCCCTCAATCCCCATTATGTTGGTGACACAAAAGCAGCCGGGCCAGACTTTTCAAATGTGCCACAGCAGCGGACGTGCACAAAGCTTCATTTCTAGTCTTTCTTAAGAAAAAGAAAGGGCCGATCTTGTTGCTTCGTTTTTTTTTAATCCCCCACCTCATCACACAGACACATTCTGGGTCTTTTGGCAGGGGGTGTGGCGGGTCGGTATATGATGAAAACGTTGAATAAGTCTTAGAAAAGGGCAATAAATTGTGGGGATGGGCGTTTTTGGGCAGTAGCAGCAGTGTTAGCATTTGTTTGCCTTCTTGTTGGCGACACTGGCTTTGTTCTCGTCTTTCTGTCCCCTCTGTTATCGAGCTGTTTGTTGAGGTTGTGGGAGAGACAGAGATTCGTGGCCGTCAACTGACGTCGACAAATAGGCTGGTTGCACAGCTGCTTTAAAGCATCCTCAGGTGGACATTTACCAATAGTACAGTGGTTTAAGAGAATATTGGAGAAAGTGGAGTGATGTGCCAACTTAAAGGAAATCTGAATCTATTAAGCTCTAAAAGCAGATCATCCAATGAAGCCAATTGTTTGTGAATTCAGACTTCGATGGATAGAATTGATTAAAAACATATTTGCGTCCTACATGAACACAATATTTTCTGCCAAAGTTCAAAATGTTTTTGAGATATTTTCTGTATTTTGTGTTTTGTCTGAGGTCAGCTTCAGGTGGATAAAGGTGATGAATTTCTGTGCACCAGTCATTCATCGGTTTAGCATTTTTTGTGTTTTCATAAATAATAACGTTATTTTCCTAAATTGAATTATTATTGCTGCATATTTTGTACATTTCAAGGTGTGTAGGATTTTGTGGCATCTATAGCAGTGACATATTTCTCCGCTCACGTCCTCTCTTTCTCAGTGTGTCAAAGAGCTACGGTGGCTTTTAGGAAATGTAGAAACGCAAAAGGCCCTTTTAGAACGGAGACAAATAAAGGTTTCGCTATTACGAAAAAAAACCATATAATTATAAATGAATAATGCTTCCAACAAAGCTTTTGAGGCAATATTATAATGACATTGGTACGACGTGGTACCTCCATGTTCCAGGAGCTTTCCTTTCTAAGTATTGTTTTTGATGGTGCCTACGGTGCTATTTTTCATCTTTGGTGTATATGACTGAAGCTCCGTGATGCACTTTATTTTTTATTTTTGACAAAAAAAATGAAATAGTACTTGATCCCAGAATAGCCCAGTTTGGTCCACTGCACTGGCAATAACAAATATTGAGAGTAATGAGAGACTCAAGAATACTTGAGGAGACACCACATGTAACAGACAGTGATTTGGCCTAAGAGAGTCACTTATCAGCACTTCAGTCAACAAGTGCAGATAAATACAGTGGATGTAAATCTAACACTTTGCGCCCCGGGAGACAAACTGCCACTGTTGACTCACCACTGATGAATCTTATCAGAGGCTTGTTGGAGCAACAGGCTTCCTTCTCCGTTTCAGCCAACAAAACATTCTACTGTCCCCGGGGCCCGCTGCTTTCTGCCCCGCAGAGAATAGTGTCACAATTGGCCTTTGTGTTCATTATGTTAGAGGCATCTTCCCATTGCGCTGTGGGGTCCATTCCAATGCAGAATTAGGCCCATGGGGATTTTAGCCAAGTCACAGAGGTCAGTGACCCTTCTTGTCACACCCCCAACACACACACACATAGAGAGAGCCCTGTTCTTATTCTGTGTGAGCGATAAATTATAGCGGCACTCAGTGCTTCAATTTTAAGATTGAAGGAGGCTTGACCGTGTGAATCCTGTGGTGGTCCTGTATCTTTATATATATGTGTGTGTGTGTGTGTGTGTGTGTGTGTGTGTGTTTCCACAGGGGTGGCCGGGCAGAGGACCACTGCATGTTCTCACCATTCAAGTCTGACGTCCACCCTGAAAGAATCCATAAAATGACCTCATCGTGGTCTCATGGCAAGGGACGTCATAAATGAATCAGCCCATTGTGGAGGGAAACAGCCTCCATTAATACATCCCTGATGGTGGATCTAGATCTTCCTATTACTCCCACAATATGCAGGATGTCCACTCACACACGGGGTCGCGCGCCACACAACAGAAAAAAAAACAAACACAAGAGCTGGCCTGTCATCAAACCGCTGCATAAAATACCACATCCAAGATTTACCCTCAAATCTGAATCACTGTTTGTGTATTTATGTGAACAGACAAAATGTGCATGATGAAGCTTTTCTTTACTTAAATACCTACCTGAACTACTAAATTAGATCCCAATCCTAGAAAACACGACTTCTATTATATTAATACATAAATAAAGAACTGTGCATACTGACTATAAATTACTACGCTAACATTTTATTGACAAAATAGACAATGTTTCATTCTGATGGAGATCTTCCTCAAGCAGAAATATTGTGTGGTGTCAGTGAAATGTTGACAGTGTGATCCTTCCTATATCGTCTGTCCCATTAGTTGGCATCTCCTACAAACCTCTCCCTCAATACCATCATACCAAAGAGAAGGAAATCTTTATTTTGATTGCTCAAATCCAATTTTATCAGTGATGCCACAACCACAACTAAATGTGACAACATTCACCTGCAACAGCCATTATTTCTGCAGCTCACCCCCGATTAGTTAAACTGCTGTTAGCACACAGAGCTAAGCCCAAATGAAAAAAACAAAGCCAAATAGCTGATTCATTTATAATTTGGTTAAACACTTCAATGTCGTCAAAGTCACTGTCGCTGAAATGTGCTGGAGACAAGCAGGAAAGATGTCGGTACTAAAAGAACTGAGCCTGTGGCGTGAACGCTTCCATAAAGACTGTAAAACCTAGAGGAATTCAGTTTAAGCCACGCCGGACTCCCCAAGATGACAAGTAAAGAAAGTGTGACTTGAGTGATAAAATGCTGAAACACTGGGTGAAGAAATGAAAGGCATGTGTGTGTAACAACAGAGGGGTGGGAACTTTCCTCTGCAGAAGGGATGCAAAGTTGCCATGGAAAAACTGATCGTTGCACAAACTGTTTCTTAATCGAGTGGAGGTCTTAGTGAGTGGGAGGGACTCTGAGTTTTTAGCACAAGAAGTGGCTCTGGGTTTGCATGGACTTAGTGGGATTATGTGAGCATTCATGGCAACCAGTGAGGCCAGCAGGTGAGGTCTGGGCTCAGCTGCCTTAGCCTTTAGGTAAACACAGAGAAGGGTTGCCAGATCTGGCTGTGTTGCCAGGCTGAAATTGTATCTGTCCACACTACTTACGTCAGTCAGGCTGATCCGTCTCCTCCTGCGGAGTGGCGCTGACAGGGGGCTGCACTTGTTGGCGGATGGGGGACGCTGAGGACCGGCTTTCATCGTCTAAGTGCCACAGTGAGGTCGGACCAAAAACGGTCTGGTGACATTACTTGACTGGCCATCAATAGTATCTTAGCAGGCGCTAAAACCAAAAGCAAACACACAGTGAGCCGGAGTGTGAATGTTTGAGGCGAGGCTCTGTAGCGTCAGGAGCATCGTGCGTTAAAGCAGAGCAGAAATGACAACAGGCCTGGAAAAGTGATCAAGTTGTGAGCTTTTGTCTCCTTTCAGGAAGTCCTGATCTGATTTTCCCCCGAGCTTATAATTTTTAATTAGATTAGCATTTTCTTACACGCCTGTTTTACATGTGTATTTGGACTTAAACAGTAAAACGGGATTATCTAAATGAATAGTCGGGTGTTTTCCCAGAATAATTCGATTTCAACCTGCCTGACACCACATCAGATTAAGACAAGGGCATTGCCACGTTACATATTCAGTGTTGTCAGGAATTCTTGCCCATTTGCTTTACACACAAACACTGTTATTCTTTCACATGACCTGTGCTCAAATTAGAGGGGGAAAATAAGACAAGAAGAGATTTAAGAAGCTGTTGAACTGAACGAGCTTCAGCTCTGAAACGTCGTGGAAAATGAACACAATGCGTGTTTTCTAGAGAACATCTAGTCCTGAACACTCAAGGAGGAGAGAAATTTAAACCAAAATATTTTTGTCTCTCACACACTTTTGTCAGCTGTATTTCTGTTTTTATTCCGGACATATTTTAAAACTAAAGTAAACTTTTTGATTGAAATCCATCTTTGTGGCATCCTATCACGTCATCGTTGAGCTCCTCCTCCACTGCAGCCTCTGTTTGTTCACCTGCCGGTCAGTCGTGCCCGGCCTGAAAGGCCACCGCTTTGCATCGCTGACCTCGTGACCCCCTGCAGCCTCCACACGCCTCCTCTCTGGACCAGCAAATATTGAACCAGTCAGTCTGGGTTTCTCTGCTGCCCACTGGCTGTTTGACCGTTGCCGGAGAACAGCGTTACCACCCTTAGACAACAGCAACAACAGGCCAGGGCTTGTCCCTGTGTGTGTGCATGTGTGTGTGTGTGTGTGTGTGTGTGTGTGTCTGGGAGTTTTACGTGTGGGCTGCACCAACTAGAATGAACTACAAAAAGGGTTTTATTTTGTCGTTCTACTACGTCAAAACAGGGCTCATCTTAAATATTTCTTTAAATCTCAGTTAGCCCTTAAATTGAAGATCAGCCTTATTGCTCCGGGCTCATAATCACTGGTTCACTTATGGAACAGTTACAACTTAAAGGATCTCGTTTTTTTCAATTTGAAATCACACAAATTCAGTTCAAATTCAAATGTGGATTCATGTTTTAGGACCAGTTCAACAAAACCTGTTTAACTTTTTAGATGAATCCCTTTCACTACAACCCACTTCAAGTGTGTAGACATTTGCACACACAGAGTATGATGAATGATTAGCCGTGTCACAAATCCATACAGCTAATTTAAGCAGGTTTTTAGTAGCACTAGAAGCAGTCAGCATGTGCACTAAATCCAATTCATTTGTCAGTGTTCTATTGAAGCGTGCTTTTTAATTGTCCCACAATGCAATGCACAAAATAAATAGAAGAACTGCTCAAGCTGCAAAAACCTAAAATAAATTGTGAATGGTGGTGAGACAACTCTGGAAAGACCGCTGAAAAACACCAAAAGCATTTATATCTTTTTGTTACTTTGTTTTTTTTTAAGGTTCATTTGAAAGTGGCATCCATGTATCACATCATTTCTTCAGTACAAAATTATAAAGTACAAAAAAAAAAAAATGTGACAATTAGTACAGAGGACATACTGAATACTTTTACTATGTGGTGTGGAATTGTGACAGAGTAATGGTCTCCACTATCAGTTAATATATGTTTTCCCCGTCATGTGCTTCAAGGCTGTGCATGTGTGTGTTTAAGTACCTTTGTTTTTGTGTGTTAATGAGTCCTCTTTAGATGAAAAGATTGTTTCTCAAAGCTATTGCCTGGCTGTATGTGTGTGTCCTTCCTCTGCATTGTGTGTGTGTGTGTGTGTGTGTGTGTGTCAGATCCTGGGTGCTCAGGAATGTTTGCTCTGCCAACACTCAGTGACTGTAGTCGTCGTTGTCTCTCCAGCCTCGAGTGAAACAGACACTCTGCAGCCTTTCATCAGACGGACACGGCCCGTCCCTTTGAGAGGAGGAAGGTAAATAATGGCAGGACTTTAATAGGTGGATAATGTGGTCGCAGGGCACAAGACTGACTCTCCCTGAGCAAACAGGACCATGGCAGCCTACACACATACAGACACACACACACACACACAAGCCAATAGCTTTCCCAAAGAGAAGATATAAAGAACGTAAAGAAGAATTTCAGTGCTCTTTGATAATTTAAGGAGCTCAAACACGTGTTTACTCTTTCAAGAACCCCTCGTAATTAAAGTGAATTACCTTACTCCGTATTTTCACATTGTTTTATATATATATATATATATATTATTATTTTTTATTTTAAGTTAATTCACAAACAGTTTGTTATTGTCTTCTTTCTGTTCTTCTGATTCATCTCGTTCCGTTTTTTATTTCTCCTCGTTGGTCTGTTTTTTTAGATTAGTTTAGATAACTTTATCAATCCCCAGAGTGGAATCTAGTTTGGTCGACCATTCAAAGGAACAAATAGCAAACGAGACACAAGTCAGAAAACAGACACACTCAGTAGGTGATTTATTCATTTTTAACAAAGGGGACGGTTTGTGTCGTTCACCCGTGACTAGCAAACATGAACCACTTTCTGCCCCATCAACATCGCATCACTCCTCAAATCACCCACTGGACATGGCCACAGACAAACAGAAATTGAGAGGACATTAATGTTTGGCTCAGTAGCCCGCCTGGCCATCAAAAAAACCCAAAACAATGTATGTAATATAAATGATCAATTAAAATAGGCTGTCATAAGTGATGCATCTGGAAAACAAGAAAGCAGGCATTAAATACATGTATGAAACAAGACTTCATGCACTGGAGAAACAAGCAAGATTATGCCACATTTTTTAAAACATCTACCCGAAAAACCCATCATCCTCATCATCCTCATCCTCATCTTCATCCTCATCCTCAGCATCATCATCATTATCATCATCATCATCATCATCATTATCATCACATCCATAAAGATACAGCAGGTTTATCTTCCCATACGCTCACATACATTTTAAACACCCGTGGCACACACACGTTCTCTGAAGTCTCTAGAGGCCAATTAAGATAGTCTACCTACCTTGGAGGCATGTACCCCCCCAACACACACACACACACACACACACACACACACACACCCCTCCCCCTCACAGACCCTTTGACCCCTGACACACGACCTCTGCGCTGAATGAGTACACACAGGGGCGTCAGAGCGAGACCCCCGGCCATTCCTGCTCCACCATGACACACATACACACACATATAGTACCATACAAATGCACAAACCCTCTGGCTGTGGACACTGAACAGTAAAACAGGTATGGACCACTGGTCATACACAAGGCGTCTCACTACACACACACAGCTGGGAGGTGAGGGGTTAGTTGTGGGTCGCGGGTTAATACAGTCCAAACGGGCCGGACAGCTGCAGGATGCAGAGGGAGCAATAGAGACGAGGAGCAGCTCTGTTCCTTTAGTTCCTAAAAATGTCACTGTTTTATAGTGGGACACGCTCTTTTAAAGCACACCTTAATAATGTAGATTACTTGAACAAAATGAGGTGGGAAGGAAGAAAGAGAGGTAAGAAGGGAGGAGTGATTATATTTTATCATCGAAAGAAATAATCAAACAAGGGACAAAAGATAACACACCTCAAAGCCATTACGCAGGATTACATACTGTAAACCAGAAAGGTTTATAGGCTGATGACATGGGACATACATACACATACTGTTTATCTTATCCAGTATTATTCTCAGTAAATCAAAACAATCAAACAGAATCCTGTTTATTGACCCCAATCAAAAATCACACATCTGTAATGCACACATAGGTTACTGTGGTTCTCTGGAAAATGTAAGACTCAAAATACATCTAATACTCTCTTAACATCTCTCTTAAACTTTCTTCTTGTCTTTATCAGTCTCTATCATATGTCACCGATATCACAAAAAACACATTCTCTCATGTAGTATTCAGCCATGCAGACAATGTTGTGTTTATATGCCTACCCACCCTAATACAATGAAGGGGAATGTACTCTATAGTTTCATACTTGCATTATTGAAAAATTATATTTAAAAAAATCCAACTTGTGTTGACACAAACAGTGTCCCAGTTAATCACACCCTTGCAGTCAACAGTTTTCTTTGGAGCTACTTTATTCTGATGATAGTGTGTTTCTGTGGATTATTGTAATTCATGTGAACCAGCCCTTCATTTTTTTTGTTTAGCTTCATTTGTGTTGACGTGCGTGGTTCTATACATATTTTCAAATGTCAGTTTTTGTAAATGCAATTTTTTTTTAACTTCAATGTCTAAATTGAATCCCTCCGTTTTTTCATCCTCTGTGTTTCAAATCCAACACAGTGCCTCAAATTTTAGAGGGGACAGAATGCGGATTGTTGCGATGTGGTGGTCAGTGTATGAGGACTTCAAAGGGATCAGCTCAATAGTGGCAACACTGGGAGGAGGGTAAGACCAGACCCAGCCAACAAAACTAAGCTCAACCTGAAAGGCAGGCAGGCCCAGTAATACGGGATCATCCCTGGTGTAATTCCTCCCTCCTGGTCTCAAACAAAGAGACCTGAGACAAGAGCTGCACATCTGGGGGAGGGCAGGAGGTTTCAGTGAAGGTCCGGTGGTCCGACAGTCACTGACCAGGTCGCCATGCCAACAACATACATACACACACACACACACACACGTATACTCACACACACAAACAACTGCCTGCAACAGTCCGGAGCCCTCTTGCCCTCTTTCATCCCCTTCCATATTCTAATCAGTCGCTTTGGGCCTCGCATTGTGTGCGGACGTGTCCAAACATGGCGGGAGATCAGAGGTCAGCTTGGCCGCTGACCTTGGGCAGGCCCAGTAAAGGGGGGGTTGGATGTGGGTGGTGTCAGGCCATGACTCTGTCCCACCGTGGCAGGTCCGGTTCCTAATCGGCTCACAGGCCAGTTGAAGGCCGCAGAGCAGTCGGTATTGTCCAGTGGCGGCTGAAAGGCCCGGCGCTGAAAGGCCGGGGCAGGACGGGGTCAGACTGGCCGCAGCGCTCTGCTGCCTTTCAAATACCATCGATACCCTCCTTCAGTCTGGCGAGCACGCAGCCATGAACAACTTCTGATTTGATCATCAGAGGATGACACAGCTCTGGACAGGAGCAGCAGCTAACCTTTAAGAATATAAAATGCAAAATAGATAAGACCAATGTGATTTTGAAAACTATTATCTTTAGATAAGGTAAGCCTGAACTTGTTGCCAATCGTATTCTGTGAATATAAAGGTGCATTCCTTCTCCCAGAAAGTGCCTCCAACTTCCCTTTCCTTCATCCTCCTTTCTTTTGTGACCCAAACAACTATTTGATGCTGCCATTTTGCCAGCTGTCCCAGTAGAGTCCAAAAGGAACAGAGAATCTTCTTCCTTTGGGAAACTTGGACAGAAGAAAAACAAGAGTATCTTAAATTACTGTTATTCAGATGCTGTACAAGTATGTTTGATGTTTGTCATTTGGCTTTTTCATTTGTAATTTAAGTGGATTTCTTTTACAATAGGAGTAAAGTTAACTTCTGTGTTTCCTTTCCTCATTCACTTTCCTTACTTCCTTACTTTGTCTCTTCTGAGTTATTCTATTTCCTTACAAGAGTTTGAAATCGAAGAAAATGTGTTCTGTGGGTGGAGATCAAAAGATTTCAGATGTATTTCAAGAGTCCAACAAGCTCTCCAGGTTAGTGATCTCTAACGCCACCACACACACACACACACACACACACACACACACACACACACACACACACACACACACACACACACACACACACACACACACACACACACACACACACACACACACACACACTCCACACAGCCCCCACTTGTTGACTCAGGACTCAATTAGGGACTGATAAAAAGACGTTGCCAGACTCCTGATTCACTTCAACTTTCAAAGCTGCTAATGTCTTCAGGCTGTCCTTAGAGACTGACCCACACACGGTAATTCTATTACAACCGTGCCAGGCTAATTTCATCAAGCTTCCCTCGCTAACCTACGCGCACTAATCACATTTTCAGCCAAACTAATACTGATCAATGAGGTGGGCAGGAAGATGAAGTAGTATAGAGCACGCAGGGCCACTGAAGTAACACAAGCCTCTCTTTCAGACACATTAATAAGGATAATCACGTTACTGAAGAGGACATTCACGACCAAAACATGTTCAAGGCAATGCAGGAATTGATTTCAGGTCATATCAGTATATGTTTAAATAGGTATAAAATAGTTATAGTATTAAATAGTTATTTCTTGAAGGAAAAGTTGGGCCTTGAACAACTTGGATCTTGAATGTGAAAGTTCCTTCTTAACTTTCAAAATAGTAGTTTGGCAAAATCTTTACCCCACATACAACCACCTGTTATTATGTCACCCAGCAACCATACTCTGGTCATGATATGAACATTTTAGAGAAACTCCATCAGCTGACGAAGACAGTAAAATGAAGTGTGAGATGAAAGCCCTGTACAAGAAAGTTTGTGATTCTTGGGTTAAGATTATTTTAACAAACTGTCTATGACTTCTTGCTTTCTTTTCCGAAATCAAAATCAACAAAATCAGTCAAAAAACCTGAGCAATCAGATGATCAGAGAGAGGCCTTATTCTCTCTGATACTTTATTCAAAATGTAAAAAGTGATCTGAAATGGTTTTATAGGCTCACATTGCAGGAACAGTGTGCGCTCAGCTATGGAAGGCTATGAACGGTTGGTTGAACCACGAAACAAGAAATCAGTCTTGTCAACTGTTTTGGATGTTTACAACGGACAGTTTGGGTAACAATGTTACTGTTGGTCTTTGTTTTCTCTTCCAAGTAACTTTGATTAACAGACCTGTGTTTCTGACTGCTTGTATTTCTTGCCCTGTTGGACTTCTTCTTATCAATGTTGTCATATTCCCACATAATAGCAAAATAACATGCCGACTGTGTCATTATTATCAATAGAAACTAAGGCCAAAACTACAGAAAATGAGACCCAAGTTGTATAAAACTGGAATTCCCCTTTAATAAGACACCCTCCCGCTCTACTACTGTACCAACTCATCACAGGTTGTTGAGTCTTTGATAAAAGACAGGAGACACTGCAGTGAGTCTAAAGAAAGTCCAACTGCACCTAAGTGGGTAGGTTTTAATGAAGTGGATGACAAGTCCTCTTCCAACCTACACTCACAGGACGTGCGACATCCCAGATTCCTCAGCTCTTGTCGCCTCACAGGCTAATAGGACCTGTCAATGGAGTCGTCTCTTTTTTTCCCGCTCACAGCCAAGAGAAAGGAGAGCAATTAAATCCAACTGCCTAGAGCCATGCTGGGACCTGGGCCCCAGGAGGCTGCGGCGGTCCGGACGTTTAATCATCATGCGACCTAGTGGCTGGTTCTGATAAATGGGCCTGGGGAGAGAAAGCGTTGGTCGGTCATTAATCTGCAGTCAGATGGGGACAAGCACACACGGTCGCCGCCAAGTTAATTGGCCACTTATTTTAGCACGAGCGGGAGGCTAAGCGAAATGGAGATGGATGTTTCTTCGTTGATCCATAATTCGGTCCTCCGGGGTACTAATACAAGCTAAACAAACAGAATAGGAGGAGGAGGTGAAGAGGATGGGAATAGTAGAGTGAGGGAGAGAGGGGTTGTGTCTCTGAGGAGGCCCGAGGCTTTCCACACTTCCACGGGTCATAAAAATACCGTCCAAGGCGGCTTAAAGAGGCAGGATTGACTTGAACTCCAGAGGAGAATTAGCTTCCTGGTTATATTTGACAGTCCTTTCTACTCTTTGGCTCTTTTATAGAGTAATAAGAACTAATTATTATGTATGATGGAAAGTGCGTGATAGACGTCCTTACCCTCGCTATGTCACGAGGAAAAAATGCGGAGTTATAAGAATGTGCTCAGGCTTGTTATCTGTCTTATCTCTTCCACTCCCGTCTGTCCTCTCTGCCTGGCTGTCCAATCGGCTTGTAGCGAGGGTCACCAGTCGTCCAGGTGGCTGCCCGTCTGATGGATGATGGGAACAGGAGGGGTTGACCTAGTTGTGATAAGGACCCTATCTTGACAGGGGCTTCCTTTCCGAGCTTGAGCTCAGTCGCAAACTGTCGACAGAGAGAGATGGATGTGCGGTTAGACGGATGGATGGATGGATGAGGGGTAGACAGACATGGGGGGGGTCTTACGAAACAAGGCACAACCTGTCCTCATGTGTTATCAGTTCACCCCCTGACCTTTTTTAATCTCATTTCAGCCTGAAAACCAGAGGTGCATGAGGTGGGCATGGCTTGCTGGGGCCATTTGTAGTCTGGTTGTGTATTTTGTTGTGTTCTCTGGGGATGGTTATGTGGGTCTGTCAGTAGGTCAGTGAACCATTTTGGTCCAGACTGACATTTTTTAACAACTGCTGGATGGATTGAAATGAAATATTGGACAGACGTTCATGGTTCCAAGGGGATTAATCCCAATGACTCTGAAGATCTCCTGATTTTTCACCTCTGCCACCAGCAGTTTGACATTTGTGGTTTTGAGTGAAATATCCTGACAACTTTTGGATGGAATTCCATTCAATTTGATACACAAATAAATGACCCCCCTCTGGATTAATTTCAATAAATCCAAAAGGTTTTCATGTGAATACCTTGCATCACATTTTGGGTAACTTTCTGAACTGGGACATCTCTCGCTTTGATGTATACAATTCCCACACTGCACGTGAAAACTCTATACACATTCACACATACTGAGAGTCCAAGATGTGAGCTGTGATCTGAGACAACAAACAGGTAGAGGGGCCAACCAGCCTCATCCATCACCCTGAGAGATCACATCAGATCAGAGACCTGACCGTACATGCTCCCTCACTGCAGGTCCTGAGGGGATCTCCACCCACTCACCTCGTCTCATGGTGTGTGTGTGTGTGTGTGTGTGTGTGTGTGTGTGTGTGTGTGTGTGTGTGTGTGTGTGTGTGTGTGTGTGTGTGTGTGTGTGTGTGTGTGTGAGTGATATAGTTGCATGTGGAATCTAAAGGGGAATCACCATCAGGATTGGATCGAGGTGTTAGTGCTGCATCACGCCTTGGTGAATGCACACAATTAATCTGAACACCAAGTGTCTGATCAATATGATAAATTGGGGCGTCACTGCACCGTGCAACCTAATTCCAGCTAATTGGGACTTTTCACACATATCTCCAGAGCGGATTGCCTCCCCTAATGAGCGCGGCTGCTTTCATTCTCTGATCTGTGGCCAGCAGCAGGAGCCTGGCCCGGTTGACCTGCTCGGTCCCCGGTGGTCAGCACTGAGCCGGACACAGCTTCTGGTTCAGCTCCAGTGAGTAACTGCTCAGCCCCCGTTCTCTGCAGGAGACCTCGGTCTTCTGCGCTCCAGGCCTGACCCCACGGGGGGGGAGCGGGCCAGGGTCAGGCTCCAGAGTCAACAACCCTGGACCAGCCTCCGCACCAGCACTGTGCCCTCCGACTACCAGCCCCTACTGCCCTGACCCCGCTCAGGCCTGGCTGGGCCCCCTGTGGTGAGTCAGGGGGTCAGTCTCCTGGAGGGTCATTGTAGCGGGCGCTGACCGACGACAAAAGGGCTTGTGGTCAAGCCGAGGAGGCATGAAAGCGAGGGGATAGCAGCACCCCTGCCGCTGCAGTCTAATTTGGCAGGATGCTGGTGCGTCAGAGACAGACGCCGGACAAACAATGGCTCTGCACTGGTAAACAATAATGTTTGTGCAAGGTCTCTTTCTTGGGGCCAATCTAGTGCTCACACAGCCCATCTGGCATCAATAAGATGTCCTGAGATGCTGTTCAGCACATCAGTCTTCATTTTATCCAGCTTTTCAGCAGAGGTCCTCTCTGGATGCTCAATACCCACTGTTGGCTAACACTTATAAAGTGACAGATGCTGTAGATCTAAAGTGTTGGAGGTGAAGTGAGCATAAGTTGAATCTTTCTGTTATAAGATTCAAGGTTTCATTTGTGGAAGTGTGAAAAGACAAAGTTGATGACACAAGATCCAAGATGTATAAGTGACATTTATTAGCTTTAAGGTACAAGAAAAAAGAGAACAAACGGTAAATCATAATAAGGATAACAACAAATATATTATACACTATTTACAGAAATAAAGACATTTAAAAAGCTCAACATGTGTGTTTTGCTCTAGTGGAGTGCTTATCTTTCAGAGAATTTGGATGATAATTTGGCCTTTCTTACTCATCATAAGGAGGAGGAGTTCACATATGAACAAGTTTATTTTGAAACTGTAAAATGTTCTTCTCAGCACATATCATGGTCACAACTTGCACATAATCAGCTGATTTATTGTATTCAGAGTTTTTTCTATCTCAAATATTCTCCAAAATACAGTATTGGTCAGACTAAACCGCTACTGGCACAAGTTGCTACCTGCGTCCAACACTGTAGAAGAGCACAACGACTTTATTTCTGTCCTCAGTTTATAATTTTCCCCCGATATGCTGAAAAGTCCCAGAAACCTCTTAATTCAAACTTGATTCAGGCCCGTATGACTCATGTCTTTATACAGAGGAGTGTGGGAGGACGTTTGGAACAAGATGGCCAGTGAGTATTTTGTTCCCAGTGCTGGGGCAGGGCCGGCTGGGCCGGGGTGAATAGTCAGGAGGCTAATGAATAAGAGCGAGAGACAGAGAGAGAGCGTGAGAATGAAGGAAGTGAGCACAGCAAGTGGCAGATAGAAGCCAGGAATCGCTCTCTCTCTCTCCCTCTCTATGGCCCTCTCTCAATTTCTCTCTCTCTGTGTCTCTAACCCAAACTGGGACAGGAAGTAGGATTGTTTGTGACCAGCACGTGTGATCCACAGCCCAGCATGCTCTGCTCTCTGGAGGGAGGTCAGGCAGGAAGTGGCTAAGCGTGGGCTATGACCTCTGGGTAATGAGCGAGGATACTCAGGGGGGAATTGCTGCCTGCTGCCTCGTTCCTTGCATGCACTCACACACACGTACATAAGTATGTAAGTCTGACTTAGAGGAGTAAGAAAACATTTTATGGACCAAATACATTTTTTTGTTTTGAACCGTAGTCCAGACCATCATAACAAATGTTTCTGTCATATTGTTGTCGGTGGCTGTTTGCAAAAGCAGATGTGAAACATGCTGTAGATACCAACGGTCATTGTAAACACAGCAGTTTTATGCTTTCTACTTTTGGAAAATTGGCCACATATGTGAAAAGACAGAGGCTATGAGATGCAGAGCTGCAAACTGAAATAGCTGGTTCTATTTCAGTGGTTAAGTAAACATGAGGACAGCACTACCCTGTGTGTGTGTGTGTGTGTGTGTGTGTGTGTGTGTGTGTGTGTGTGTGTGTGTGTGTGTGTGTGTGCGCGCGCGCGTGTATGTTCCTTTCTGTTTGTGCAGTTGAAAACTGGCAAATTGCTCTCTTCGCATGCCTCTCTTGCCCCTTTCTCTGGCATACTGCTTGTTAAGCTCTGCCATTGTCTGCACTGTGTGTGTGTGTCTGCAATTCAATGTGTATTTGCATGTCAGCTTGCCTGTGTGTCAGTGTGTGTGCTTCATAAGTCATTGTGTGCATGTCAGTGAGTGTCCAGCCTGGATGTCAGACAGTGGGCTACTCAGGGCTAATTCAGGGGGTCCATCTTGTTGGGATGGTGGGGGTAGGGGTGTGTGTGTGTGTGGGGGGGGGCGCATGTTGTCAGTGGGGCAGCCAGCCAGGTTCCCAGGACACCCTCTGCAGACCACTTGAGACAAGGAGAAAGAGAAGAGAGGGCGCGAGGGAGGAGGAGAGAGGGAAGAAGGAAGAGACGTTCCCAAAACAGAACACAAAAACCTGAAGCCACAAGTCAGTCAGGGAGACATTCAGATCCCACGCAGGTAGCCGGGCCAGAGGGAAGCCAAATTGTCCTTTGTGAGACAAGAGCCATTCAGCGGGAACAGGATGCTGTCTGCGGGATGTCCCAGACCCCTCGGCGCTGTATTGTAGTGTGTGTGTTTCTGTGCGTGTGCGTGCATGTCTGGCCCAGTGTTGACTTTCGGGAAAGATTGACGAGGCAAGACTTGGCTCTCATCTGTGTCAAACGTCTGACAGTGAATGAACGCTCCATAGACAAACTCAATTAGCCAGCATGGAGATTTCAAGGAGGTGTCTCGTGCGACAATAGGACTCCTTTCTTGACATATGGCTGTGATGAATGTATGGCAAACATATCTCTTTGTTGGTTTGAGACAGTAGCAGACAGGTTAGAGGCAGTCTGAGGCTGAGGGACAGAGTGATGGAGAGAACACGGTGACAGCCAAAGACACCGATGAATACGACAATTTCAACTCATTGCCATGAACTGGGGAGGTTTTAATACTTTTGTGCTTTTACTTGAGAAAAACTTTAAATGCGGGACTCTAACTTTTGAAGTAAATGTACATTTATTCTGGTATTAGAGATTTCACTCATGTAATGGATCCTTATACTTCCTCCTCTCCACAGTAAAGCTCTCACATCAGCTCAGTATAATTGTTTTAATGCCAACTGACAGATTATACAAGTATACTGTGTATAAACTGTTGTACCTCTATATTGAGAGAGGAAAGTAAGATTTCTATATAGAGTAAATCTTTCCACCTAATCCTAAGGTTATGAGTTAAAAACTATATATACACATACAGTACATGTGCACGCTCTAGCTTTATATTTTGCCATTTATCTGCACACATGTATGAGTGGATGTTCACTGACTGCTTGAACATGTTGCACCATGTACAGATGATAACATACAGTATGCGTATGTGTGGTTACGGCCGGTAATTTTCCCGAGGTCATGTTTAACCCTATACGCTGCAGTCAGCTCTGTTTCTAATCTCCTGTCTGCGACTCCCCTGAAAGCCCTGATGAATAGCGCTGGCAGGTTGCAGTGGCACAGCCTGAGTTATACGTAAGACCTTCCTTACATCCCCAGGCCATACCTTCGTAAAACATATTTCACCCCGCATCACCCTGATATTACAAACACAGATTTTCCTGGTTCATATTTCAGAGTTCAGGTGATGAAAGCAGCTACATGGTGGGAGACGAACCAGCATGTCCCGCACCAACGAATGAATTTATGTCAGCCAAAATCAGTACAAGGGGAGGCTGATGAAGGGGGAGGCGGTTTTGTGCTTGTGTGTGTGTGAGTGTGTGTTCATCCCCATGACAACAGAGATGAAAACACGCACTTCCTTGCACAGTGAGCCCATATAAGGGGGCTGCTGGGCTGAGGACTGCTCAACAATACCTTTAATGTCATAGCTCAGTGACTGCTCTTTGTGAGCGGGGCGGCGCGCTGCGACCCACACAAAAACTCAAAGGCAAAATGGATTAGAATATGAGAGAAAAGATGACTGAATCAAACCCAGTGGATTGTAGGAGATTAGCTGAAGGGATTATGGAAGAAAATGACACACTAATTACTTTCTGTTGGGGCAGGGGATGAGTTTCATTTTTAAGTATTTTTATTGGAGGGAGGTGTGCACTCAGTAGACGCTTTGAGTAAATTCTGATGCAATTTCTTTTCTGTATTTGAATATCAATGAACTGCAGTACAGACTGTACAGAAACACCTTTTTTATTTCTTAATTGATTAAATGATAAGATCACCTTGAAGATGTCACATTGGGATTCAGTAACTGACAGGAATTTTTTCAATACTTTCTAACATTTAGAGACAAAATTATGAATCGATTTATTGAGAAAATTCAATCGATAATGATTCTTAGTACTCCTAGAATGCCGCTGCCTGTGCTTTGAACCACGGGGATACTTCTGCACAGTGTTTTGGAATGAAAACTTTGCATTGCCATCTTGTTTTAGCCATTTAAAATCTAGAAGCCTCTTAAAACCAAGTCAAACACTGCAAAGCTTTGAATGTGCAGCTGATACTAATTCTTGATCTGTATCTTCTGGAGCACTTCAGTCCTTCCTGTTGTATTTGTGATCCAAACTCAAACACTTTAAGAGAGACAACGGCACTAAGACCTGCAATCTGACTCTGTGGCTTCCACTCCTGTTGACCGAATGCTTCTCTCTTGCTGTTAATTATTTGACCAAACTGGAGTCAAGGAGCTTAGAGAATGTCTTGTCTTGAGTTTACTCTGCTCTCCAGGTCTCCAATTAGACTAAAAAGACCCCAGAAAGGATAGCAGAGACAAAGGAGTAGAAAAGCGATCGGGATGCCAAAAGAAAAACAAAACACAACAATCAACAAGACCTCCTGGCGTCCTTGTGGGGGGAGGACACACACACACACACACACACACACACACACACACACACACACACACACACACACACACACACACCTCCTCCCATCCCTTACAAACGCTGTGGTGTTTTCAGAGCTCAGTCGGTCACTGTGGAAACCTGGAGACTCTTTAGTTTATTTCATTCGTTCACTTCCCTTCCTCCCTCCTTGCATTTTTCTCTCATTGCACACACACACACACACACACACACACACACACACTGACATCCCCCCAGTCCCCACCTCCTCCCGCCCCTCCATTCACGCCCACCCTTCTTCCAGGGCTAAAACAAAGCACGGGGCTGAAAGGGCTCTGAGGTAGGTAAATGTATTCAGTGACAACGGCCGGATGATTCCCTTCTGCGCCAGCCCTGTAACATTTGTTTCAGGCCTTGTCTGAGGGCAGGGACAGCGTGTTTGGCCTTTTGTCCCACGTGCCCTCTGCACAGCCCTGCAGTTAATGGTGGCCTTGTCCTAGGCTGCTGGAGCAGAAACCTGCAGCCCCACGGGACGGGCGGACATGGTGACACGGGAAGTGGGAGAAACATGGGAAGCCGAGGAGGGACGAGGGGGCTGTTGGGGTGCAGGAGCTACCCAGCTGGAGAGAGCACCTCAGAGGTTTCCACAGGTTCATCTCTGGTCACGAAAATACTCATGCGTCTTGAACGTTACTTTTACAAATGCACGCAGTCTGTTCATCCAGCATCCGCTTAACATCTACGTAAATCAGTCAGTTCCTCTCCTCTCCTCTCCTCTCCTCTCCTCTCCTCTCCTCTCCTCTCCTCTCCTCTCCTCTCCTGCCATCTCATCTCCTCTCTTTGCTGACACAATACCCACAAGCCTTTCCTCTTTTTTCACCCGCTGTGAGTGACAGGCCGTCCAGCCGAGTGGCCAGGTGCTCATTGAGAGGGTGAACTTCATCACTGGGGGTGGGGTTGGAGGCAGACGTCCTGCTGTCTGAAGAGGGGCCCCAGCATTTGGCAGTGAGGGTCCTATACCGGACGCTTGAGAGAGCATCTTCACTCCTGTTTTGTGCGTCTCTCGCTGGGAGAGGAGTGGGCATTGGGGCAGAGAACTATACCACACTTGACTTCAGTAATCTGCTGAGCAGCAGAAGAGCCACGTCCTCTGTTGATCTAAGAGGAGTGCATAACTGTGGTGATTTTTACGAAGCTGTTGTTGTTCTTAATTATTTTGTCTGAAACATTTCATTACTGTCAACGGAGATTAAAGGAAATCAGCGCTGAGTTAGACAAATAATCACTAGTTGACTAAACTCTGCTGAGGCACTTTTTACAGCATCAGTTGCTTTCTTAGCTGAAAACATGATTTATCAGCCACATAAAATGTCAACTTTGTAGATTCACTAATTTACATTTCTGACTCTATGTCAATGGTTTGTCATGGGCAAGACAGAATAGTCAGAATAAAAGTTATTCTAATACTCAAAATGATACTGAAGTAAAAGGACATATGTATAACAAAATGTACCTAAAGTATGCAAAATCGCACTATTAAGAGTGTAATGTTTTTCATACTGCATATATTGCTGTAATATTTTATTATTACTGATGCGTTAACGTGTAGGCAGAATTTTAAGGTAGAGCTTTAGTTTAATAATCTCATATAATGAAGTGGACGAGAAGTATGATGTAGCATAAAAGGGGAATACTCAAGGAAAGTACATCTAAATTGTACTTAAGTACAGAACTTGAGTAAATGTACCTTCCACCACTGTTCATAAAAGAAGATGTAATTAATTGAAGTGAAAAGTTAGAGTTGCAGGATTAGACGTCAACATGGAGTATGTTGAGTGTTTCACATCAGGTATATATTTTTAAGCATTAAATTAACACTTAAATTACTTTATAATCGTGTATAACAACCTGGTTCCTTTACTTTGTGCCATTGAGTGAAATTGCCCCAACTCTGTGGCTCTTGTTGAAAAACGTAGTATTAGTATCTTTATGAACATAAGTGTTTTGCTCTTTTAGTTCTCTTACCTTGCATTTTTTTACTTTATTATATAAAGCACATTGAGTTGCCTCTGTGATGTGTGCTATCTAAATAAACTCGCCTTGTTTTTTATACTTCCATATAAGTAGTTTTATTGGTTCTTGAATTCTGTGACTACTGACGTCTTAACACTTTCCTGTATTGGAAAAATCTATGGAAAACTGTTGTTTTGATAGAAAATGACTAATGAATAAATTGCACCTTTCTACAACAGACTTTGGTTGATTGTTTAACTAAGCTTTATTGAAACTAGTTTGAAAATGTCACCCGTCATTCTTGCTGAGTTTTTGTTTCTATGAATTCACTACTGCATTGAAATGACCGTCTGCCAGGAATCCCAGGATTCCCACTAGAGTATTTGTGCCTTTGTGTGTAACTGTGTGTGAGTGTGTATTCATAAGACCCAAAACTCATATCCACATCGCTCTCTCTCAATGTTGGGCAACAAAATCAGCTCTTGTATTGGGGGCCACCACTACAAACTGTCTGTGAGGGGATTAGGGGCTCCTTGACCGCTCCTTCAAACACACACCCAGCATGGCCGCCACGATTATGACCATTAGATACCCGGAAAATGAGACTGAGATGAAAGGAGGGACTACTGAGGGCTTTTCCCAGGGATGAATTTGACCACACGTCCAGCAAAAATGAATCTGTAATCCAAAACCCTACAAAAGCCATAATGGAAGCTGTCCTAGAGTGTTGTGCTAGCTTGCTGAGAGAGGCTTTATGTTTCTATTGCCTTCATTGAGCCTGGGAGTGCCATAATAATGATTAGGGACTTTAAAGGCTAGATTAAAGTGAGGACAAGGGAAGCTTAGTCTGTGAAGTAATTTAGAGCAGTTGAGCAGGTTCCTTAATGGGAAAATTCCTCTGAACAACAGTGAAAAGGACACAGGACTCTATCCATGAGGACAAGGGTGTCCTCAGATCAAGCTGGCACTTTGATATATATAACCATGAAATTTACTCACACATGCACACACACGCCCCACCAGACACTACTCTCACACACGCACCCTGTCTGTCAGGGAGCAGCTCATCTGTTGGCCGTGTGTTCAGTGGCGCTGCAGGCGGTGCAAGGTGATCCCGTATTATCCGGGCGGCCTTTACTCGGCAGGTGAAAGTGCTGTGGGGCAGAGGGGCTTAATGTAGCTGCTGTCTATTCACCAGCCGAGGAGGTGCGGCGAGCAGCTGAGAGGCCGAGAGGCCAAGAGGCCCGCTGCATCACAAATGACAAGACTCTGCAGAGGCAGCACACTCGGGCCAAGGTGTGTCAACGCCGCAGGTCTACAGCTCCCTGAAGGATGCGGTGATTGAGTCGCAAGGGCTTTTGAGGAGAAAACTGTTGTCATTGAAAGTTTTCTGGTTCTATATTTTTTAGAGTATGTCAAGTTGAAATGTTTCCAAATTACTTTTAGTGCCTTTCTGTTCACTTAATAAACTAGGTCCGTTTTAATATTCAACTTCGTACCGCCTCATTATTATGCACTATCAACACTGACGTCATGGGCACAATGCCAGGATAATGACATCGACTTGAGTTGTTTATGATTGAATCAGTGTTATCATTGACCCTTTTATCAACTTTTTAAATGTAAATTGTCCTCCTTGTAGAGCCAGACTAAGTTTTACAAAGCTACCATAGTCTTCACTGCATTTACATAGCGAATTACAATTTCGACTCTCATCACTCATTCACACGTGCACTCAGACACACATATGGCATCATGCTACCATGCAAAGCACTGGCCTGGGAGTGCATTCTTTTATTTATATGAAAATGAGGTTTTGTGTCTTGCTCAAGGTCAGTTGGAGATGTGGAGCAAGCGATTGAACCACCAATCCAACGATCAGTGGACAACCTACTCTACCAGCCACACTCACAGAGAGAGTTGAGCTATAAAGCAGCCTTCTTCCACTGCATGATCACAAGCTTTGGGCGGTCACAGAAAAGAATGAAATTGCGGATAACAAACAATGATGTCATCGACCATATGAGGGTGATTTGGGAACCTAGTAAGGGTGCCTCTTATACCTCCACCTTGGAGATCTTACAGGCAGTCTAATTTAGGAGACCCAGAGGTCCAGGATACGATGGAGGGATTCATGTTGAAGATGGATATTGTCTCTCTCACTTTTAAAAAACTTGAATATCCATTAGACAGTAGAACCTACATGATGATATTAATGTGTTGAAAACAGAAAATATAGGAAAAAGCTGAAAAACATCACACGTGTGAAACGTCAACATATATTCAGCATCAGAGTTACAGGTTGAAGCTCAGACAATGCAGTTACAATTATGAACATCTTTTTCTTAACCTTACGGGTTCATCAGTATTCAGCACGGAACAATAAAAACATGTTCTTCAAACTGAAATACGACTGGAATGAAAAGCATATTTCACAATGAAATAAAAAAAAAAAATCCTGATGCAAACCATAAAACTATAACAACCCCGTACACTCAACACAAATCAAATGCACATTTTACTTACATTTTACTGCCAAGTCTATCCCACCCCACCCGCAGCCCAGGATTCCCCTCGAATATCCCCTAATTCCCAACTGGAGCCGATAACAAAGCCGGACGGGATGCCAACAAAGCCCCAGGAGATCCTGAAATATCCCACTACCAGCTCCCTCTCCCCCTAAGGCAGAATAACTCCCTCTCCCGCCAGAATTCCTTGTTTGTTCATCTCAGGCCAGACAATATGTGTTGCAGAGAATGTGAAACTCTGTGCTGATGGGCCCTCGGGGACATGTGCTCATCACATAGGTTTGGGATAAAGGGAGACAGCGAAGGTAACTCAAGCATGGAAAGGAGAGAAGGAGCGAGCCATCACGGGAGTGAGTGTTAGGGAAAATAAGACCTGAGTTCAGTTCCCCTCTGCACGTGGCTCCCACACCTCCAGGCTTAGGTGTGTTTTTCCACTCCACTGGGAATTTTTACTGAGTGCATCAGCACTGTTTTCACCAGGATCTGGGGTCAATTTTCTGCCAATTGAGTAAATTCAGTGAGTGGATGTTAACGGGTTCAATCCACCCATCTCGTTTTCATTATTTTGATAAATAACTGATTAACCAATTAATCACCACAGCCCCTTCGGCATTTAGGATATCCTCTCAACTTGAATCTTAATACTTTTGAGAGTTTTTAATAAAACTGTAATTATTTTAAAATGTCAAAGTCTGGTCCTGTAATTCTTCAACACACTGCAACATTTATAATCTTTTAGTGTAACATGTTTACAACTTTCTTTTGGTTTTATGCAGTTTAAGTTTTTGTGTTGAACTTAGTGTCTTTCTAAATGTGAGTAACATGCATTAAACTACAACAAACACTATATGAACACGTGTACAGTTTCTTTTTGCAACTTAAATTGAATAATTGATATCCTCCCTTACATGTATTGAAATGTCCTTCACCCTATTACTGCAAAAGCCTCTCAAACATGATGTGGAGATGAGATTTCAAAGATTCAACGAGTGTTGATGATTTAATTTTTACATCACACTGTAGCATAAACACAGAATCAAAGCGACATCAGTTCATATATGTGGTGAACTGTGGAACAGGTTCAGTTTAAAAGAATTGTTTTATATGGAGTAGGACTGTAACGTGCAGTACAAAACTGATCCTGCCGCCGGATGCTGTAGAATTGAACGGGCTGTTCACACATCCACCACTAGAGGGAAGTGTTGTCTCTGAATGGTCACTGAAACGCTGCATGGAGAGAAGTGAGTCAGGACTCCACGGATCAATCAGTCAGTGGACGTTTCCTCCCAAACAGAGCAGTGTGGAGCCTTCAGCAGGTAACATCGTGTGCGCGTGAATGTAGAGCAAAACATCAACAACAACGAAAAACATCCTTAAAAACAGTTGATACTGACATTAGTGCAACAGTAATTACTCAAACCAGGAAGTTTGAGAATTAATTAGCCTTGTTGACATTTCAGCTCAAAATAAAAAAGCATTTTGTGGACTCGTGAGCTGCTATCGTGCACACTGACATTAATGTGTGAATATGTTGTGCTCTTGTTATGTTTTTCTTGCAAACATTAGCCAAACTCTGCTCTCACCTGGTTATATGCTTGCTACCCTTGTAGCTATTTGCCAGCACTGCTGCTGACACACCACTTTACTCCCATGTTTCTACCATGCAACTACCGTTATCTATGTGTGCTGTTCTAAGTAGAAGTATATACAGTGTGAGTGCACCCTGAAGGCTGAGTACAACTTTTTGCTGTCAATTCACAGATGTCATCAAAGCGTGCTTGTCCCCCTTGAAGGAGGCATCCACAGCAAGCTACACCCTTCAGAAGTCAGGAGGCCTGTGTTTGCTCCAGGGATTACATTACCACACCAGAGGCCGTCCAGACAGATACACCGCATCACCACCCAAGGTAAGGCCTCCTCCGCTGGTGGGTGCAATGCACAGGTCAGGACAGGCCCAGGGACTTCATGGTGTGTGTCCCTCTGTTCTGTGGCGCTCGTCCTTCTGGGGTGCGTGTTGACTCAGATGGGACGAGTAAACAGAACCGGGGTGAAGCCATGTGGGCGCCCCATTCTCATGGAGCGCCCGGCCCACTGGATTAGGCTAATGCTGGCCCATGAGGGAGGGGTGTTGCGGTGCGGCCTTCCCTGTCAGGAGGTGATGGATTAGGGCTTTGTCGGGGCCCATGTCGGCCTGAGGGGACCCAGTGATGAAGGAAGGAGGGAGGCAGAGGGGAGATCAGGGCCCAGGGGCAGCCCAATCCCAGGATCAGCAACATGTTGACAAGGGATTATCCCGTTTGGTGTGTTGCTTCATCTCATAGACGGCCAAGGAGATAGATAGCAAGTGTACGTACAAGCACTGGACAACGAGACCTTAATCTGATGGCATGCGAGGGAAAGGGACTAACGGCACAGATGGTTGTTGTTACAGGTGAAAAAAATACTCCACGTGATCTGTGTCCTATAAAAAGCTATGCATTATTATTACATTCTCAAACATCAAGACAGAAAGAAAATGCAGTTTTTCATGTCAATTAATGACACAACAGTAACACAACTTATTTTTATGTGATGTGGATTAACTTGGGATTTCTTTCTTTCCCCTTTCTCCCCCTCTGAGATATGGAAATCGTGTAAAAATCAGCTGCTAGAGTGAGTGGTAGGAATAAAAACCTTCATCATTTGGGTTTCACTGGCACAGGATTGAGAACCGCAGATTTAACAACAGCCATAAATCCCCCACGCATGAACAGGGATTGAGTTACAGTAAGCGCTGGCGATAGCACCCCTCCCTGGAAACGGCGGTGGCATGATATCTCAGCCACATTCGCCTGCTTTGTCGAAATGTGAAAACCAGACTGTGTCTTTTTATGGGTTCCCTTTGAAATCCGGCACACTTGACCCTCCCTCGGCTGTGATTTTACTGCATGCTCTGGTTTATTTCTGGAAACCTCCTACACTCCTCAGCTTGTTTAAGACGCCTGCCCAAGTGTGCCACTTGTTTACTTTGCGAGTCGGGACAAACAGTAAAGTTAGGTAATTAAGCATTTGCATGAGGTCTTGTACACCCCAAGAAAACCACAAGGAACATTTGGAGGGACGCGTGTTGACACAGTTGTTGGTTCTGATGAGTAGTGGGGTCTAGAGGAGAATAAATTACCAGGGTAAAACTAAATGTTTTTGCATTTAGTTTTGCTCGCTGATGTTATTGTAAATGAAACAGAAAAAAATAATTATGACACAAGAGCCTTCTATCATCTAGATTAAGAACATAAAATACTCTGAGGAGGTCAGATATTTGTCATTTAACTGCAATTTATCAACACTTACACATTCCTTTCCCTTGATTTGTACTGTGTTCATGAAACATAAACGATTAGTTTAACATATTCAGATGACTAGGAGGGGAGGGAGAAAAGGGGAGGGGGGGAGAGAAAAGGGGGGAGAGTGAGAGATGATTGTGAGAGATAGTGACTGACATGTGGCAAGGAGGCACCGATCCGTCTCTTGACGAACTTGTCGCCTCACCACGCTCCATGTGTCAGGGCCTGGCACTCTCCCGATGTCAGGCGTGGGTGGCCTCCTGACAAGCGTGTGTGTGTGTGTGTGTGTGTGTGTGTGTGTGTGTGTGTGTGTGTGTGTGTGTGTGTGTCTCGTCCGTCTGGGCTGAAACCGCTCCTGAACACACACCCCCGTAATGACACTGACACGGTGCCATCAGGCCTGCCACCAAGCCCAGAGAGTCCCTGGCAAACACAACCTTTATCTCCCTCCTTCTCTCAGCCTTTCTGTTGCTTGCTCTTCCTCATTGGTTGAGTACAAGCACAGCCATTAACTAGCTATTTATGCCTGAATGATTATGTTTAATGTGATTACGACCATGAAAAACAGAAAGAGAACCTTGGGAGCGGCTCCTGGACTCGGTTCATCTGAAAATGAACCCTGTGCTGTAAATTGTAAGTACCTCTGTGAATGTCAGTGAGGAGAGTCCTACACAAGCGTCACTCATAGACCCCTCTCTGTAATTGCCTGCTAGCTGGAGCTGCTGTGTAATTTTTGACGTGGCTATGTGGCGGTGGCAACGCTGACAGAATAAGGGACTGGAGATTTAATGCCCAGTCTCAACTTTCTCCCGAGCTTCTGACGCTCTCTTTCTGCTTCATTGGCGAACCTTTTTCATTTCTGGCTTCAATTATTTTCTAGGATTCTGTGCGGTGCTTAACTCGTGCTGCCCAGGTCGCTGAGAGAACGGCACAGTCTGGCATGAATTAAACTCAACCAGTGTCAGTTGTAGAGCTGGATCTGGGCCTGGCAGGTAGTCAACACACAAGCTGTGGGTTTTGCTGCAAAAAGCACTATCAAGATCCCATTAATTCAGCGGGAAATGTGGAGCGATGTCATTCATATTCACTGAGGGAGGCTGTGTGTCTCCACATAACAGATGTCCATTTGCTGACACGTTACATATTCATTCCTGTACATTCCTGCAGGTGTGTTTGTAGGCGGCGATCTCCCTGTGATGCACCCACTCAGTATAAAGAGTATAGAGGGGGAGGAGGAGGAGGAGGGAGGCTGAGTCTTTAGTGACAATAGCCTCCCTCCAGTTGCTCTCCGTGGGTGTTGGTGGGGGGGCATTTAAAGGCCATTCAGCTCCTAGCAAGACCCCCACGAAGACGCCCCCACATTCTGGGGATGACTACCTGCCCAGGAGCTCTCTCTCTGCCCATCTGTCCGCTCCAGAGGCTGCCCTCCTCTTCCCTCCTTCACCACAGTGCTCCTGGAGAGGCTGCAGGCTCCCACACACACACAAACCAATGGGTGATTGCTGACTAAGCTCTGCATCAGGCTGACTGTGCAAACAGAGCATCGCAGGGGGTAAAGAGTGTGTGAGCGTGTGTGTAGGAGGGTGTAGGCTGCTGTTGTATTTGTTGGAGAATGAGTCGGTGTGTGTGTGTGTGTGTGTTTGTGTGTGTGGGAGATGGAGCATTCATTAATGTTGATGGATGTGTGTGTGTGTGTGGGAGTTTGTGTGGAGGGACACATATGTAGGCGGTAGAGGGTGTGTGTGGGTTTGTATGTAAGAGGAATTCAGGGGGTTGGCCGTGGGTGTTTTGCTGTGTGGGTGGGGGGGGCGGTACACTAGTGGTACTATTAATGTTTTACCTCTGGTAAAAAAAAAATGGTTTAGAAGCCAAACGACAGCTGTTAGATTAAAATATCTGACATATAGATATTGTCCCAACACAAGGTGCACTTTGTTGAATTTACTGGAACTTTTGGCCGTATTTTATGGTCCTAATCAGCAGATTGATTTTAATCAGTAGCCATGGAAATGTATATAATATAATATGATATGATGTAATATAATATAAAATGATTGTATGTAAACCCTGCAAGACAGGGTCAGTTTAATACACGATAGCTACATGTATGTACTTTGCAATAATGCCAAATTTGCATCTAATTGAAATAAATATTTAGCTCAGGGATATTTTTGATCCTTTCATGAAAATTTGATGCCAATATGTGGGTGTGTTTTTGTTTTCAACAGCATATCCTTGTGTCTTGCAGCAAATAAGCATTTTGTAACCTTATTCCCACAAGTGGGACTGTAGGAACGGGCACAATGTGACCTTCATCCCTGCATGCTCAGCCCATTAGTCCAATTTACTCAGCTGTCAAACTCCAAATTCACACTCTTAGCCATTCTGAGAGCAGGAGGTTAAAAGAAGAAAGGCGCTCTGCATTCCTTTCACCCTCTTGGTTTTAAACCTCACAGTCTTCGCACAGAAACTTGCTGAATAAACCTTCCTCTCTGTCCAGCAGTGAGAAACCGAACCCTCACCCCCCCTCCCCCCCCAACCCCCTCCCTCGGTGGGAGGATGCCTGTAGATGAGTTAGCTAAACACTTTCTGGCAAGCAGGCATGCCGCCGGCTGCACACACGAAGCCTGCAGGCGTGGGAAAGACATGACTCTGATAATAAGCAGCGTTTGGCCCTTCTAACCTCTGCAAGCTTTGGTTCGGGCTAGTTGTCTCTTTCTCCCTCGCTTTTTTTCTCTCTCTCTTTCTCTCTGCGAGTGGACGAGTCACAGGAGAGGAGGTCAGCCAGGGAGAGGCCCACAGCTGCGGCTGCGAGGTCCTGGTGTGTTTATTTGGGCAAGCCCAACCAAAATAAGCTCCAGCCAGGCATTGCTCCTGAGGACTGGGGCCACCACCGCCGCGGCGCTTTTCATCCTAACAATGGGGAAAGTGCTCTGACCGAGGAGGGAGCCGCACGGCACAGTTTACCGTACAACAGCTGCCTCCTCTGTGGGGGAGGAAGTGCGCCGCAGATGTGAACAGGATAGATGGTTCATGTTCCCACACCTACTCCTGTTGTACAGTTGTTCACCCGTGCTCAGCGGTCAGTGAATGAGTTCCTTTGTTTCACATGAGAACGTTTGCCTGCCTGGTGGAAACACCACAGGGTGGAGATCCAGAATGACTAGAGTAAATGATATGGATATATATATATATATATATATATATTACATGACAAATGTCACATACGGTGTATAATGTGAATACATAGAGCTGTGTATAGTGTTAACGTCATTCAAAATATAATCTGTATCTATATGACCACTACATGTGTTGTCATGGTCCTCATGGGGTAAATCTTTAGGTTGGCTTGTTGTTAATGTTTGTGTGGACTCAGTGATAATGAATGATGTTTTTTAAATTGGGAATCAACCTACTTTTGTCTGTGGTCAGAGAATAAAGGTCTGTAAGGTAAACATAGTCTAATTACAGGTGTTACTCCTCAGTGTCAATATAATGAGCCAAGTTTTGAAGGACCCATAAAATGCATTAGGTCGCAAAAATGCCTTTGATCCGTCGACCTGCTCTGCTATCACACAGGTGATCTATATTGGGGGGGGGACAACCCTTTTTATATGCTGAATAACATCCCAAACCTGCTTTTCCTCATCACACTGACCCAGCCATTAAACGGGTCTCCAGCCATATGCAAAGGTGCACAGGTGTGCCCCAGGCCTCAGTAGGCCAGATGACTGACAGTAGCCGTCCCACCGCCCCCCTCTAGCCGCCAATCAATCCTCTCTGCCCCCCCGCCGCCTCCTCTCTTCTGCTCATCTGTTACGGGCCGTAAAGTTGACAGATGACTAGCTGTCCTGCTTATCTTGTTTGCCCCACCCACCCCACCGCCTCCGTCACTGTCCATCAGCTTACCTGTTTGCCCCATGTCATACCTTGCCCATGCCCAAGGCCTTGCCTTATCTTAATACCTCCTCCCTTTGACCTCTCAACTACCTCTACAGGACTCAACATTTCAAACCTCATCCTTCCTTCGCCAACAACCCTCTCCGACCCCTTCTCACATAGCCTCTATCGGTCACTCAGCGCCCTTGGTAAAAGCCCTGGGTGTGTTTGCCTGGCGAGGCCCCCCCTCGGGTCTGGCAGTGGGGGGAACCGCGTGGGGCCACAAAGAGGGACACGTGTCAGCTGAGCCGACAAACAAAGCAGGTGTTGTGGCAGGGGCTCGAGGAGGGGCAGCTGTCCATCAGACCTGCTGCACGCAAACACCGACTACATCACATATGGCCAATAGATCAGAGCCTGACTGAGTGACAGCCAGGCTGGTGGTGGTTGGAGTCAACACTGCTGACCTTAAACTGACCATTCTCCACGGAAATGATCATTCTGATATTGTTTTAGCTGGTGCTATTATCTGTCCTAAGTTAATTTAATGGAACAATAAGTAAGATGTCCTTTGTCTTGTAGCACAAATGAATCACTGACTTAAGAACTTCCTCTTGCTGTCCACCTTGCTGTAATTTGTTCTCGACTCATGGCTATTGCCGAAAGCCTCCTTTTTTTTATCTACATTTAATTTATCTACAAGTGGCATTTGTGGCTGTAAGAAGCAACAGATGTCAACCCTGGTATCTGACACATCTGCTAGCTCTCATCTGCCTCTTGGGCTACCTGCAGGATGCTAGCAGGCAACCACCACCCCACAGGGCCCAGATTCTTAATCATTACCCCCCACCTACTCTGAAAGTAAAATGCAAAAATGCAGACTGCCCTATGAGATTCCTCTACATAATTTGCTGTCCTCCCCCTCCCCTAACCCCAGCTCCACTAAAGCATCACTCCGAGGTCTGACAGCAAGTGGGTGATACTGACAGGTCGCATTGATCTCCTGGCTGGGAAAGAAGTCTCCTTGACAATGGAGAACATGTGTCCGTTATAGGACAAGCCTCAACTTGTCTGACCCCCTTATTTGGGATGCGCCCACAGAAGAGCCATCCCTTGGTGAAAGAAAACTTTTTCATCTGCTTAGACGGGAATTTGGTCTCATGTGAACTTTCTTGGTCGGACTTGTATTTGGTTTTTCTTTAAAATATTGAATAGAAACATTCGTCTTTGATTAATCTGCCATGTTGTGTACTCCCTGCTCGGTGGGTTTGTCAGATTCAAGGCTTTTTTGGGGTTAAAGCGGCAGCAGGGAGAAATGTGTTATTGTCTGTGTGTGATTAGGTAGTTCTGTTCCATTGCTGTTTCTTCCATGTGAACGTTAAATATGAGCCAGCCCACTTCTGAAATATCCTTGATAGACGATATGGACAGCTAAATTACATTATACAGCTTTGAAATGGCTCATTCTGGTCGCATTAATAACAGACATCATAATAAAGACGTTGTGTAGTTTGCGTTTGACTGTGGCATTCAATTCTTTCACGAGGATCATTGTCGTATCGTACATTACATTGATTGTGGGTAAACCACATAGTGACGTGCACTTGCGTGCGTGCCTGAAGAATACACAATTGGCTTCAGTACAGGGGAGAGTTGGCCCTATCTGTCCCGAGCCATGTGTATGTGTGAGAATATATGTTGACTCCCATTGACAAAACTGAACTGTAGGATCTGGCCGGTAGAACACGTATTTTGCAGTAGCTTGTTGTTAGTGTTTTTATGCTCATGGATGTTCACAGTATTTGTCTTGATTACAGAACCCTTGAATGCAATAGAGAGTGTGTACTAATGGGGAAAATTCAAAGAATGAGCTGGCTACATTGTTTTGCAGTACACACATAGAGATTCAGCCATCCTGACCACCTTATCTGGTAGCAGGATAAACAATGCAGACCAGACGTCCTCCCCAGCCACATCCTCCAGCTCCTCGTCGGGGATCACATGATGTTTCCAGGCCAGAAAGGATATATTATGATCACATGTCCGAGCCACCTCAACTGACCCTTTGACAAGAACGCGCAGTGAGTTTACTGGTAGTTACTCCTAGAAGTGTGAGTTCCAACTCTGTCTCTGAGGGTGACCCCAGCCACCCTGCTAACGACAATTTCATTGTTTCAGTCAGTATTCAAAGCTCACAATTATAGATATGGATAAAGTAAATTAGTCCTAAAAATGGCCAAAAGTCTGGTTCTAAAACTGCAGCTCGGTACAAAATCCACATTGCTTCTGAGACCAAATCTGTAAATATTACAATTGCAGAGGACATGGTCAGATGAACTGCCTGTGATGTGTCTACACTTCAGGCCTTCGATTGTTTCTCAGTTTTGACGCTTATATGTGGCCGATACTCGCCTCAAACAGCTGGATTGGATGACAATCTGACCAATCTATTCAATTAAATTCTATGTTTATATACTTTACACATTAAATACTGAAATGTACATTCCTTTTTTAAGTTTTGACCAATTAAAAAGTTTACTCTTGAAATGTAATGACCTAAAGCTCAGGTATTGCTGTCGGGACTGAAAAGGTGGGATTGGTGCATCCTGAGCTAAATGGGTCAGACCTACTCATCAGTGTTTGACGTCTGTGAAGCACTTGCTAACATATTCACTCATTGCTGCAAGATGAAAGGTGATGAAGTCATCCAAGACATTTACTGCCAGACTCTTTGTGTCCAGAAACCCAAAGTGTGGTTTCTCATATCTAACGTGTGGATGAATTATATCTGAAATATCACAGTATACACTGTGTACATGTTTGGTGCAACTTAAAATAGGCCTTAGGCTAATAAAAACATGGCATAAACCAGGAAGCACACATTAAAAGTTAAAAGTTAAAAAATGCTTCTGTGAGTGTGGAACACTTTCCCTCTCGTTTTATTTTCCTAGAAAGGGTGAGGTTTGAAGTGGGTTGACAGGTCTTCCTAACGTGCATATGAGTTGAGTTTGAGTGGGTTGGTATGTTGATTGCAATTCAAATCTTTATAGATGATAGAAAAAATAAGCAGATGAAATATGCTCATCTGCAAACCCTCTCAAACAGCCAGAGTAGTAATCTGTTATAACTGTTAATGCTGTGACTTTCCATTGAGGTAAAAAAACTTTTGAGGTAAAAAAAATATATATACGTATAATATTTAATAATTTCCTATCAATGTAATAAACGTGACATTGATTTTCACAGATTTTTTTTCCACTTTTGTCATAATAATTTTAAGCATATTTGATTTTATAGCATTAGCGAGATTTTTTATTTGCAGTCAATTTCCAGCAAAAACACACGAGTCTTTCATATGCTGTATCATCATCCCTTCCAAATGGACTCCCAATTCATTCTCTAAGAATTCACTTTTTAATGGTTCTTTGCTGTGATATTTATTAGAATATAACTTATATTAACTAATACAATATTTAAAACATGAATATGTCTGCCTGTGTTTGCTCTTCATAGTTTTATAATCAATAGCAGACAATAGATGGCAATAATGGGAATTAAGTTGCATCTTAATATTAGACAATACGATTGCCATACGTGTCATTGGCAGCCTTGAGTGTTGTTTTGTTTTTGATGTTTCTATGTTCTCTGGATCTCAGATCTCAGTATCTATTTTGACACATGCTCTTTTTGTGGAAATATGGAAGAAAACAATATTTTGAGTCATCTCATCTTTTAAGAGACCGCAGTTAATTGACGACATCCCTCCTTGCGTCACTCACGACACCGCAAGCTGAAGTGTGGTGAGTGTGTGTGTGTGTGTGCATGTCTGTGAAAATGACAGCAAGTGTTCTAGTGAAGAGTAGGAGGGTGACGAGAGTATGAAGAGTGCCTTTCATACTCATGTGAAATGAATTTGTGCACTGAATAATGCATCACAGCTCGACTGATGAGCCATGCAGCATGTGCTGAGGCCTCATATCTGCATGAAAGCTCAAGCTAAAAAGAGAGATGTCATAGTGTTCATACATGTCTGTTTCTATGTCTCAAATAACGTCTTCTTCAGATTGAGCTGTAATCATCCAGTTCTGTTTTATCTGATGTCGTTTATTGGATTATTATATTTTGTGATAATTATCTGTTTTGTGCAGATCACCTAAGTAGTCCACACTTGTGAAGATGTTCACAGTGTGTGTTTACAGCTCATATATATTTTAGTGGAGTGGAATAGGTTTCTTGCCTGGATTTGTTTTCTTACAACATTAATTCATCTTAATTTTCAGGTAAATCTTGAATCATCTCTCTTGACCTCTTCAGGACATCATTGTTTCTTGTCCGTCACATCTGTGAGATCTGATAACCAGAAAACATTAACCAGCCATTGTTGGATGTTCGGGGTCATAGTCAAAAATCAATACCTTGTTTTTTTTTTGTCTGAATAGGCCAGCGACTACAAGCAGATGTTTCTAATTGGTCTGGGACAGAGTGGATCATTGGGTCTGAGGAGTGGGAAACATGTTTATAGAGGTTCTCTGGCCCATATGAGAATGTATGTATCCCTGTGCACAAGTATTACTGAATTACTTGCTTGTGCCGTCTGTCATCATTGTATTTTGTTGGAAACTTGTAGATCCTGACTCTTGTCTGACAAATGTCCAACACAGAAGTCTAATATTTCAAGCTCACCTGTGAGATTTCACTTTGGAATTTGAGGCAGTGATATCTGCAAACGTTTTTTTTTCTTGGAAAAACCATCTTGGTTTTCAAGGATATTATAGCTCAGTGCTTCTTCCCATGATCCCCCTAGATGAGGACAGATGGCGAGCATCTTGCTGCAACTTCCTGCAGTTGCTCAGGGGTGACGAACTGGCACTCAGCGACATTCTCCAGCTCCTCTCTTCCATGGATTAACACGGAGCTTCCCGCTTTTCCTTCCACAGTAACGTTCACCTGAACTCTCCTGCTCCTGTTTGTGTCCGTCAGGGCTTTGATGACGGGTGTGACCCGGTGGGGCACTCTGAATGGCTTCCCCTGTCTCTGATTCCTCGCTGGGGTAAAAAAAAAACAACACACGTACTCATTACAACAGGCTGTTGTGGCTCTGTGTGAAGGCATTCCCACCTGTGACTGAGGCTGTGAGACGGGTGGTGGGATGTGTGAAATATCAGTGTGAGAGGGTTGGAGGCTGGGCAGCAGCTCAGAGAGACAGAGGGAGCGGGCCAGCTGTAGATCTAATATCCCCTATGGGCCTGCCGGCTGGGAAGGCCTGCCTAATATGATACACATGTGCTACATCCTGTCTGAGTCGCTGCCTGGCTTTGTGACGCTGAGTAGAGGCATGGAGGCATGGAGGGAGGGAAGGAGGGAGTGTGTGTGTGTGTGTGTCCATTATGTGCATGTGTGAGGACAGCTGGACAGCGCTTTTGCCATGTATTGATCTCCCAGACCGGAGTGTTTTTACGGTGTTCGCTGTAAGTCATATTGTTAGCTTTCACTGATTACCATGAGCGTTATATAGGGAAAGCTAAGCTGCTGATGTATGAAGACAAAAAGGTTTACTTTGTGTGACTTTCTTCTGTAATTTTGGGATGCTTTAATGTCTGTTTTAGTTGGGCTTTTGCGTGACAACCAACCCGTCATCAAGCTGACTTTGTGTACAAGTCGGGTGTGTTGGAATGTGTGAGCGAAGCAAGGCCTATCCATTAACATCCACTTTATCTCTAATTAACTCTCCAGTGGTTACTGATTGACCCTGTTACACCTGCACGGATATGCCAGAGCTTTTAGCAGATCTCGTCGAGGGAGAACAGCTCTTTTGATTTAAATCCACCATTAGTCTCCAACTTAAGCACCGGGTAAAAAGAGGTTATAATGCAACCCTGGCTGACATAGGTGAGCTGAGATTATATCAGAAGTGGAGCAGTGTTGGGAGAACATTAGTGTACCTTAGAGTCTTACTTTATAATACCAGTCTGACTACCTGGGATTCAATCCATATCCCTCCCCCAGCGACCGCAATAGCCATGCTTTGATGGCTTAAAATTAATTACCAATTTATACAGTCCATAACTTTATCTTCAACTCCTGCTAAAGCTGCATGCTGAGATCTGGTGCCAATTTAGGGCAATCATCAACCAATTTTAGAGTTAATTGGGAAATGATGCCTGGCCAATTAGAAAAGTAAGGTGCACAAGAGAGAGGCCAGCTTGGATGATTAAAACCTGAAATGAAATCCACATAATAAGTACTTTCACATTCAGCGCTCTTAATTAGGGAGGGCTCTTTTGTCTGAAGTCTTCCAGTCTATACTGGTCCTTTACTTAAATTATTAAAAGGATCATGATTCTTTGCTCGGGTAGTGAACTGCACTGTGCTCCGGAGACTGATTACCGGAGGCTCAGCGAGGGTTTTTGGAAGCCACATGCCTGGCTTGTGCAGAGCGCTGGTCTCCTAGGGAGAGGTTAAGGAGAGGAGTGCCTACCTCCCTGGAAGTTGCAAACTTGCTCTTTGCCACCATGTCATCCATCCTGGAGCCTAATCGAGTTATCATATCAACAAATCTCCCATCAGGGGCCTCACAGTTGACACTCTCAGAAAGACACCCACAGGAGGGCAACAAATTTTTAGCAGCAGGGCGTTGCTAAGAGAGGCTGAGGCACCTGTAAAGGTCTCCGCTCCTGCCCACGGAGAGGGCTCTCCCGCTGGGCATCACACTGCTCTCTTGCCCCCGGTCAGCGACATAGGACAAGAGCAGGGAAGCGGGAGCCATAGTTAATGCTGTTCACAATAGGTTGAAGACACAATAGAAGCACTATATCACCAAGACTGTCAATGAATTTAAAAGCAACCCACAAACAATTAGCTGAAAGGGCAGCGAGGTTTCATGGCCACAGGCCTCAGCTCTGCAGGCCAGTGGAGACAAACTGTCCACCCACGTGCAAATGGCAGCTGGTGATTCTGCCCAGAGAATACGCTCACAGACTTCTGTGGATTACCGCCTGACCTTTAAGTGTGTCCCCCAAAAATAAACCACATGCTGTGCCCTTCCTCCAGTCAGGGGATGGTTTATGACTCCTTGAATGTGGGACATGTCGCCCAATAGTTTGTATTTGTGGCCATATAGAATTGCTTTTGTTCGGCCCATGGTTTACATTGTTGGCAATATAAACCAGCCAGCTGTTTCCCTTGATGTTTTATGATGTCAATGCTAAATGTTTACTTTGTGTGATGATTCAAAGCAAGTCTAGCTGTTTTTGCTGATAATGTCTAACTTTTGAATATTGGTTTTCTTAACAAACTTCTCCTTTGTGCTCACTTGGTTTAGCTAAATGAGCCTAAAGTGAGCCATCAGCAAATCCTGGATAGCATAATGTCTCTCTTGATTTGATTTTTGAAAAAAAGGCTTTGTTTTCATCGTTTTTGTAGTCCTAAAATCATCCAACATGAAAAACAAATGCCATCTTTGATTTGGGCAACTGGGTATGAAGTCCATCTGTTCACAATACCCTAACAAGAACAAAACGCCCTTCAGGGCAATCAGAGCTCGCCTGCCTTCCATGACCAGAAAACTTGTGAGGCTCTAAACTTACCTCTGAAGTGTCCCTATTTGATGGAATCACTTAAATAGGTTGGCAAGCGATAAACAGTTCGCGACAGAATGGCAGATCAAGCTCATCTTTTATTTTTGGCAACAGATAGTTTGAAACCACAATTCTAAAGATGTGAGCTAGCCCAGGTTTTGTTCATTAGTGGAAGGTTTCAGGGGAAACATATGCAAAAGAAAAAATAAAAGATCACTCAATGGCATCCGATTTGTGAAATTAAATGTATGAAAAAGACTGAAAAAGCTGGCAGTTCCAGTCAAAAAGTTCATGTCAAGTGATGATGGTGGGGGATAAGCAAAGCATGAACATATTGTGCCTTTAGAGAAACGTTAAGCAAAACCCTGGCCAAATTTAAGTGCAGCCTCTTAGCATTCTCTCCGTCCAGCGCATCTATAAATCATTCTTCTGACCACCACTTCTCCCCACCGCTGACCGGCTCGACCCATTGGCCAGGAGCCAAGCCTGTGTCCGGACAAGGCCCTGACCCGTTAACCTTGGCCAGAGCCCTTGGGCCAATAGGGCGAGGCAGTCAGAGCTGCGACCCCGGCAGCCAGGGCTACCTGCTGCTCTGGCATAATGCAATTGGACACAGCCATCAGAATGATGGAGCACAGTGAATTCTCCACGCTGACCACTCCAATGGCTGATGACCACTGTGGCCAACACTGGCTTCAGCCCCTCCAGAATGTTAGAAAATGGCCCTTTTGATATTATGTCACAGATGCCTTTTTGTGTTTTTTTGCCTCCCATCCATATTGTGCTTTAGGTGCCTGCAGTTTGGGCAGTTCTCAAGAAGGCAGGCCAAAGAAGGTACTGTTTTAAAGGGACTTTGTTTTCAAGCCAGATTTCTGCTTTGTGTTTGTCAAAGTAGAGAGAATAGTCCTAATTGAAAAGCCATTCTTAGAGGTTTCAGTAAAGTTCAAGTAATATATTAACAAGTTTAAGTTTCAGAACAAGAGCCTCTTTTTTAGTTAGTTTGCTGAAACTCTGTTTAATTACATGAGCCATTCATTCCTTCATTTACATATTCTGTAAACCTTACGCGCTTGCCCCAGGTCTTACCGATTCGTTCACATTGTCATATTATAAATAAGGTTGGCCTAAACTCAGGCTCCTGCCGACATTTCCTCCCTCCGTCTCCACCTCTGTTTTGTTAATGGCATGAGGTTCACACTGGTAGCATAATTACTAACATTAGACCAAACTAAGAAAGACTCTGCAGGACGCTCACCCCGTGAAGCCAGAATTGCTGTTTGCCTCTCAAGAGAAAAGGTGTGACAGTGCTTCCCTGCCTGCCTGTATAAACTGAAGGCATGCCAGTGTATTCATGCAGGTCCTCCTGACGAACAAGCACACACCTGAGGGACCCCCTTAGAATCAACACAATTAGCATCTTCCATGCCCCGCAGAGTTAAACTCTCAGTGCAAACAAATGCACCTGACTGACGGGCAGCTTAGGCAAATGACTTGTTTGGGGAACGGGCTGAGTCTCTTTGGGCTTACGGAAAGGCTGTGTGAATTTCAGCTGGGAGCGTTTGCATTACAGAACAGCGTGAGAAAGAGAAGCACCTGAATACAGCTCACCTGAATTTACAGAGGATATCTTGTTGAGAGTGGGATTTCGAGTTTCCTTCATCACAGGTTTATACACCCCAGTTGGGATGTTAGAAGATGTATGTAGGGAGGTATAATGTGATGGAAATAACAATGCAACGGAATGGAAATGTCAGTTTCAGTGTACTTAAAGCAGCTGCAATGGAATGAGGTGTATTTTGTGATGTGATGTGATTATCCCATAAAGGGATGGAGCAGCAACAATTGCTATGCATATAATAATAAGTGGCCATCATCCATCACATTTGTAATTTGACCATCTGTCTCGACTGCCAAACTTTTTTACACCAGTAACTCTTGACAACTGTGTCGTTTATTACATTTTGACAGCCATGAATCTTTGTTATAGAGGGTGTGGTATGCTCTACAGATTGTAACCCCCTTGAGGCAAATTTGTAATTTGTGATATTGTCTTATATAAATGTAATTGACCTCAGACCACTTACTAACATAAACTCATCATGATGCTGTGATTAGTCCTGAGTCAGATACTAATATCAACATCATTATTTTACACTAACATCTGCTTTAAAATGCAAAGAGTCAAAAGCATTAGTTCCAATTGGCTCTTCCCATAAAACTGCTATTTTGTTCTGTTGTAAATGTGTGTATTTTATAAATTTATTTTTTCTTGTCATATTTGCTATTTTGTGAATGAATTAATTCAAATAAATAAATGAATGGGATTCCTCCAGCAGAAAAAAGGTGGTATCCAATAAAGTCCAAAGTTTGACCTCACTATGAAATTAGCCATTGTGTTATCTTTCAAAACCCCAGGCTCGTCCTCAAAGCTTATTCAATATGGGCCAGTAGATCCCATTACTCATCTCCAGAGAAGTTTAGTTTGGGGTCCTGACACTTCAAAAGGGGCCGGAGGCTCGGTACAATGTCCTCTATGCCTTTTGCAATGGGCCAGGGTCTCCAAGCTGCACAGAGCCAGGAAGAGAGAGAGAGGTGGGCGTGATATTATGTCCTAATAGGCCAAGCTGGACAGACAAACTGATAGCATCTGCCTGCTTTGTCCACGCAGGAGAATTTAATGGATGGACTGAGCGCCAAACGTTCAGCAGGACAGAGATGAGGACAGAGATGGATGGTTAAGAGGCCACAGGCTTCCTCTGGCCATCGGGTCCAGCTTCTTATCTCTGACCGTCACTGGCCAATCGATTGGTTGTGGGGCATTAGTCATCAACTAAACCCAGGTCACAGCTTTCTACTTCAGCCATGGCCCACGGTGCAAAGCATTCTCAGCCTTCATACGTGCCACTGTATGCAGATGGATGAACATGAGCTCATATTTTGATAAATGCAGAGCTGTCAGTGTGTTAGATAAGTTAAAGATCTCATCATGGTCAGAAACTGAATTATTTGCAAATATTAAGGGATGTTTAGGGTGTGACTAGGGTGTGTTTTTGCCTGTGTAAGTTTCGATTGAGATCAGTGATTTTTGTTTTTCTTTCTTTTAGCGACATCTTTGGTCCCAAGAAGATATTACTTTGGAGTTTGATATTCGGTAGAGGCACTGGCTGTATATAAATGTCACTAAGAGCATACTGTGGCTTTGCAAATGCAAAAAAATCAAATAAATTAGAGTTTTTCCAGGAATGAGGGACTTTCCCATAGGTGTATCAAAGCTTTTATAAATTGTCTTGGTTGAATCAATAATATATTGATCTGCAAATGTTTTTTTTAGGTTTTAAATGAAAAAAAAAAATAATAAATTGTCATAAGCCTTTTTCAAATCTTTCAATGCTCCTGCCAACTTTTACATTTTAGCAGCTTTGAAAAAGCACCCAGGTCACTTTTCTGTAAAAGCCAATCTGGCAATTTGCCACATTCAGTTATGTGTTACGTTTTTGCGTCTGACTACAATAAAATCAGGATGCTTAGAAACACATTGACCAGAACATTATATGTTACCTTCGATGTTTCCTCGTCTCACAGGTGGATTAGATTCCTGTTATTGTGGCTCTATCAATATTCCTGTTAACTAAAATGTTGCTGCAAGAGAAATCACTGTGTAAAAGCCAGATAGCCATGTAGATGAAGTCTAATATATATATAACATCACTGCTCAACAAGTTGTTGTTGTTGGAGATTCTGCAACAAAGATATAATGTTTAACGACGGGAACTGTATCCTCTTACTCAGGTCTGTGCAGTATTCAGGTATAAACCAGGATGGAAACATTTTTTAAACAGGCCATAGTATTTAAGATGTCTGATGGGGGTTTGGGGGTGTAACCTGGTTTTACATGGCTTGACGGGCTGCAGACAGAAATCGCGGGGCACTGCGGGGTAGCCATTAGGGCACAAGACGAGGGGAGCCAAGAGGATGTCTGCACTCCGGGGATCTAATCCGGGTCCATTGGCTCTACTTTGGTAAAAGACCAGTTTTGCAGTTCCTGAGCTCCCTCGGGTTCTGGCAGGTGCTTTAGTCCACCAACAATTAGCCATCCCCAAGGTCTGACTACTTTTGTGGCTGAATTAAGCCCATAGGAGCATTAACTCTAGTCCCATTGGCCCCAATGGAAAAGTCAGCAGGGGCACCTTTTTTCGGCTTGGTTACCTTAATTGTTTCATTTTCTTGTTGGGATGTTAATAACATCCAAATCCCGACTTAGTCCCAAGGATCTTTTCTTACAATGTTAACAAAAAGAAAGAAGATTGAAAAACTCTGCATGTGCTGACAAATTGCTTAACTGGCACAGTCACCCAGTCAGTAGCAAGTTCTGGCTTCAGTCGATACTATAGTGACGTGAAGAGCCACTGTGTTGGACTCCATCCTTTTACACAGTTTACTTTTTCTCATCATTGCCCTCTTCAGTTCTCAGTTCTTTGGTCTGTGAACATCTGCTCTGAGCTCTTCTTAGTGAAGTCTTTACTGCCTCACCTTTTAATCTTGGTTTTGGAATCAGCCCTCTTCTTATCGTGAAGCTTTGAGCTTCTGCATGAGAGTGAAATTAATTGTGTGCTAAGCAGAGTGGAATTAATGGCTTGCACTGAAACCTGTGGCCACGGCTGGCTTAGCCCCTCGCCGATCCCCCTGATCCGGCTTGTTACAGGAGCTTGGCCATTGTAGATGGTGAGATGATTGTGTGGTTTCGGCCTCTTGTCTCTGTCTCTTTTGTCTTTTGGGGGAGCGCAGGGATCTCTCCTTTTGTCTGCCTCCATGTTCCTTTCAGGCGGTATCACAGCTGGCCTCTTTAATTCACTCAGGACATCGGATGACCCTACCCCCCAGGAGGCTACTGTAAACACACACACACACACACACACATGCACATCTAAAAGGGTTGCTTTCTGCATTTTAAACATTTTGACATTTGTAAATGAGATCCACAATTACTTGAATATTGACAGGGTACTTTGTCGGGCTTGCCTCATGATCACTTGCAAAGCTAAAGCTTTCAAATGCATATCATTTCCCTAACAACTGCTGTGTATTGGGCAAATAACAAACATGTTAGCATTCATGTTTATTATACTTTCCTTGCACAACCATTATCCAGTTAGCAAAGTTTCAACAAAACTGTGTGAGTCGGGTTTTCATCAGGTTGTCCCTGGGAATCCCCAGCATGTGTTGTCTAGCCATCTGCCCACTCTAAAGATGCCGACTCATTGAGCGTCACAAATAGAACTACTATATGGTCAAACAATTACCTAAACAGCTTGGTAATGGTTTTATGGTGTCTGGAATGATGGCCTGCAAAATAAAACTACAGGATCCCCACAAAAACCTTACATGGCTGTAAACATGTATTAACCAGAAAATGGGCCTTGTGTGGCATCATTTAGAAGAGACAAAGACTGTCCCTCGGACAAAGAGTAAAGATGCAGTAAGAAAGAGTGGATTCTACATAGCTAATGAGTTGCACCATAGAAATGTAAAGAGGTGGGTCTTTAGGAAGAGTGGTTGCCCCGCTGGTCGGGCCTGATAGACTGTAAAGTGTGGAGGTCCGGCCACTGTGCCCACTGTCCATTGTGGCCATGTTAATTCACCCGGGCCCCCAGTTATGTCACGGAGGTCTTTTATTGCGGCGTGAGGTGGAGGGGGACCGAGTCATTATGGGAAGGAAACTCTCCGATAAACCAGAGATGAGAAAGAGGCTTTGTTGATTGTTCGTTCTTCAAGAATCTCAAAGAGGAGCACCCTCCTCCAGCCACAAATAAAAATAGAACTCCGAACACGCGCAATGGAGGACTTGCCAATTTACCTCAGGGTCCTTCAGCGACAAGGGCCACTACTCTACCTCATGAGAAGTGGTCAGCCATTAAGAGGAATTGACAGGGAAACCCTTGTGTCAAATGAACATCATATAAGGAGACTGACATGAAAACGCACAGATGAGCAGACGAGCCTTGTTCTTTTGTAAGTTTCACGAGGTGGTTGAGTTAAGACAAAGGACTTCTTGGAAATAATGAACGGAAAAAAAAAGAACAATTCCCAGTGATGCAATTTCTCCACTAGGAAATGCAATGAAAACGCAAGACTAGGGCAACAACTATATACACATGAAAAATCATTAAACCATAAGTAACTTAAGATGTACATTTGTATCTAAAAAAACACCATGTCAAGCATTGTCAGAAATAGTGGAGCTGCTTGTGCTGTATTGCAAACTTTAGGCCGATCCCTTCATTATCGCATCTAAATGGTTGAATTAGGGGGATATCAGTGTTTTTGTGTTTGAGAAGATGGGGACTTGGAGATTATACCGTCGATTGAAATGTAAAACAGCTATTGCAATTACCCATAACCTCAGCGCGAACCTTGCCTGAAACAATGCAACTAGTTTCAAAGGCTGAGAGACAGGCGCTTCCCTGAGAGGCACGGCTAGATAACAAGAAGGCATCATTAAAGGTAAAGGAAGGGAAAAAGAGATTTTTATTTTATCTTTCCTCACAGTGATATGGTCAACAGAGGAGCCCCCTCAGCCAAATCCTCTTTGAGTGGGAAGTGAAATCATGATCAAGATAAAATGTGAGGTTAGGTCAGTTTTGTTTCTATGTTTGTGATTTATTCAGTGCAATATCAAAGTGTGAAATAAAACTTGTTTGGTAAATAGACCACTGGGATTCAATACGCCGTGGCTGCAATGTGTTAGATAAGAAAGAACTTCATACAAAGTGTAATTATCAGGCAAATTATGTGAGAAAAATTAATCAAAGTTACAACTTTTCTTATTGTTGACGTTGTCCGTCAGTAGAGGTGTCAGGATTTGGTTTGTGCTCGAACCCTTTGTCGTTGGATTGGTGGTAACAGTTGTGTGTGGATTACTCCTCCCTGACCTGCCATGTTCTGCCGCTTCTCAGAGCTGTGAAAGGTCTGTTCAGCCCCAAGACAGAGCTGGATTTAGCAGATATTTGCATGTTAATGTCCACAATACAATCCAGTACAGAGAACAGATATGGGATCAGAGCAACTGCTACCTTTTAAAAAGGGTCTTGTGTCCCTTTTTTCATGGGAGGTCTTTTGACTGTTGGAATTAGCAAAGTGCGCTGTTTCAGTATGCGTGTTGGAGGAGTGGGGGGCTGAAACACACACTACAACACACACACACACACACACACACACACACACACACACATACCACACCTAATCTCACCCTTCTTCATTGCCCCAGATGGATAGGTTTGTCTCTCTGTTTTGATGTTCGCTGCTGTCCCCTTAATTCCAGTATTTAATCACTCTGTGTCTCGGCACAGAGACCTCAGCTTGCCCTTAACCCACTTGAGAGCGACCCCGATCACTTTTCAAATCTGCTGTGACTGCAGCCCCAGTATGAGGAGCAGATGTGGGACATGAGCCAATCTGCTCCTCGAGGTGTTTGCCATCTCCATCCTCTCTGTCAACACTCTGCTTTCTCTGACACCCTGTCACTCTCACAATAAGAGGCAGAGCTCTTTGTGCTGAGATGAGTTTCGATGGAGACGGCAAACTCTGTCCAACACTGATTTAGATTGCTGGATGTCAAAGGGGGTTGTTTGATGTTTGATCGTCTGTTGCCGTTTGTGCTTTAAAGGCCTGACTGTTTGGGCCTTGAGCCGATGTGTCCTAACAAGTATTCTTTAGATTGGTGTTTGCATAGATTTGCATACTGGCCTGAAGATGGGCTTTAATGAAGAGGTGGGTTTTTGGAGTATTTACGTTTTGGAGTGAATTGTTCAGCCTGTTGATCAATAGATGACGGAGCAGCTAATAAAGAGGAGAAGTTGTATAGTGTCCAGGTCTTTCTTTCCAGTGATATATAGTTTTGTTGTGATTTGCAATTTGCATGCTTAAAAGCCACATCAAGTGAACTAAGGGTCGGGCTGTGCTCGATCAGAACTCGTGTTCATAGTTGCTCCAAACAGCCAAATCGTCTGACCAAAAGAAAAAGAAGATTCAGCAATAGCAGATCAGGAATGAACTATCGTGTATAATCACAATTTAATAGAAATTAACTAACATGTACGTTGAAAGTATCTTGATGTGTGGGTTTCAAAATATGACTAAATAAAGGTTATTTTTGCATGAATGGAAAACAGCATTTTTAGTTTAGTCCTATCCGTATTTAGCTCCAGTTTGTTTTTCTCATATAATCATCTTGCGTTTATTATTACATTTGAATAACAAAAATAAGCTTTGCTGTGAAAAATATTTAGTATTGAGTGTTGCCTCCGCTGGTCTCGTCAGGGCAGTGCCTGCAGAGTCCCTCCATGTGATCCATTGCGTCTCAGCTGACTTTGCATTTACGTCTAAAGTATCACCTGACTTTTGTGAAGAAAGAGGGTTAAACGCAGTGTTGTTTTGACATTATCTTCCTAACTAATTTTCAGCATGAGATGATGACTATACATTTGGGTGAGGTGGGGACAGCTACCTTCTTTCCTTGCTGAGCAGCACAAGGGCCCTATTGAGGTGAACAATGCCCCAGCAGAACAGATAGGTGCTACTGTTTGGAAAAGGAAGCTGTGACTCAAACCACTGCCTTTAGCCTAAAGGTGTGAAACAAATTAACACCTCTTAAGCCCAGTGACACGGTGGCTTATGTATATGGTAACTCCTCAATGTAGCAGCAGGAGCCTTCATTCCAGCCATCCTCTATTCAGCCACCACACACGTCAGCGACGCATCAGCTGACCCCCATTTCGTGGTAACGTGACAGACAGAGGTTTGTGTGTGATAACATCTGTGATAATGAGCGTTTGGTTGATGAGGCCAGTCCTGTGACCCGTGTGGTTACTTTATGGTCTTCCCGTGGCCATGCTCCAGTTTGAGGCTTAGTTCAGCGGTGGCCAAAGGCAATTTGTTCTGGTCATGCGGCCGGATGCTGAGATGAAAGTAAAGAAGTAATATCACTGCAGTGCTTTCACAAACAAGACGGCTTGTAACTCTAATTTTATCATATCACGTATTGAGAGGACTATCGTAATGCACATGCCAAACGGTCATTTCTTAAATAGAGTCCACATGTGGGGGACATGGCTCGTGAGGTTTCATACAAAGCTGTCAGCTTTGTATGAACACAACAGGGGCAAAAGACATAGAAGTAATGCTGAGGATGAATGTAGAAAGATGATTTAAAGGTTTAAACTAATTTAAAACTAACAAATGTTTTTTTTTTCAAATAGAGAAAATCAGCTGGATTTGATTGTAGTGGATGTGTGTTGAAAAATCTGATAGATGTTTGTGAAATGCATTAGATAAGGATTCCTGGTGCTAAGGGGGTCAAATAGGTGGTGTTATATGTGATTGTCTGCTAGAGCTAATTAACATTCTAAGCTAGTCTGTGCATTGCTGAATGAAATACAAATTGAGTGTTAAATGTTCTCTATGCGATATTCAGAGCATTAATAAAGCATCAAACAACTATTTGTAAAGTAAAGATATAGTGGAGTAATGTCTACCTGTGCTGAGAATAAAGTCGCTCTCCCTCCATGTGTGTTTTAATCAGAGTTTCTCTGTGCAATGCTTACATAGCCCGGCCGGCCGTGAATGCTGTTAGTGCATGTAAGTGCATGTGAGCATGCCACAAGCTACCTCATGGCTGCCGGTCACAGCTAATAACACCGTCCCAACGCTCACCCTGCGGTTCCTCCTCAGGTAAACACTGTTAGCTCTGTCAGCACCGTTGTTTGCACGGTTAGTTGCGAGCCGCCAGCTCAGCTGTTGCCATGTTGAGAGCCGTGCAGAAGCAATGAATGGGCTCTGAATTTTCGAATACAGCACCTTTTAAGTAAATACATTTTTCTGGCTCACTGCCTTGCCTCATGCCTGGTCGGGATGTTGCACTGTCACCTTGCAGCTTTGCCATGTCCACATCTTTAATTATACTGTTAGAGGCACGCTCCCATGGCAGGCAGAGGCGTAACACGTGTTAGTGAGGGGGTTGCAGAGAGTTGTGGGTAAATCAAAGCAATGAGATGCACCTGCACCGATTAAACCTCACCTGAATATACCCCGACACACAATTATACATGCTGCATTTCAGACATGCTTAGATCTAAATATTTCTCAGCATTTAGGCCATGTCCACACTACTACGTTTCCATTCTACTTCCTGTTTACACCCGCATGCCCAGTGTACGTCAGTAGTCGTGTAATATTGGTTTTCAGGCGTTCTAGTATGGACGGGGATCATTTAGAAAGCGGTGCTGAAACGCCCGTGTGGACGGAGACGTATTAGTGTGGATGTAGCGAGATCACTCGATCACAGCCACATACATGATGATATTTACATGCATATGTGAACATTTCAGTATTGTTTGGAAGTAATTTAATCTAAAGTCAATCCAAAAATGTAAATGTAAAGTTGCCCATATATTTGCATATAGTTTATTCGATGAGTGCATTTCGTCTTATCTCTGCCTCCCTCTTTACCAGCAACTGAGAAATCTGAATTTACTAGAGCTGCTATTCATCGTGGTTATGGTTGGTCATAAAGCAGATGATAAGTACACCTTTAAAGTGTGTCCAATCCATACTATTGATGTAATGGTTGTTTAATGTCTGTGTCCATTCCAAGTTTAGTGTGTAAGTGGCTGCTGATTGCCAAATGCAGGCCAGGTCTCCTCCCCACGGACGTGTCTAGAGGCTGGCGTAACACAGGGCCACGACCCGGCTGCTTATATACCATCCATTCCTTCCTCCTCTCCCCTGCTACTCCCTTCCCTTCTCCCGTCATCCATTTCTTTGTTCTGTCATTATTTTATGAAGTAGTGGGATGATGGTCATTTCTGGTGAGAGGTAGCCGGATCAGAAGGGGAGAGGAGTGTGCCGTCCATCAGACGGCTCGTCCCTCGCTGTCTCCTAATGATGATATCACTGGAGCCAGACAGGCAACACACACACACACATTCACAGATAGACACACACGCACACAGGAACACATCTCGTGTCGCCTCGCCTCGGGCTACATGTCTACCAGGCTACTAAGGTGACTCACAGTGGCCATGATGGAGTGTGTCACCGTGACCGGAGTCTGGTGTCTGCATGACTTTGGGTGTGTGTGGCGTCAGTGTGTGTGTTTGTGTGCCTACGTACAGCTGAATGCATTGGTGAAATGGAGCATGATTTACCCAGTCACCCCCTGGAGTGCGCCTCTCTTATGAACTCATCTGTGACTCAACTAATAGCTAAACCTGCCACAGATTTAGGTATGGCCTCAAGACCCCACGACCCCACTGCAGGTTTATTGAAGTCTGCATCACTTAGCTGGCATCCAGAGAGGAGCGGGTACTCATGAACTCATAGTTTTTGTTGCCTTTAGGAGGCCTCACTCAGTGAAATCATGCACCGTGTATGAGCATCCTTTGATGGCAATAAAGCCAACAGGCATAAAGGATCATTAATAGTCTGGAGCCCTCAGCACAGGACATTACTAATGAGTGATCAGTCTGTTTTACAGCCATCTGGTGACAAGGCAATCATATGACTGGAGCTCCCTGTGAGCGACATGTTTTAATGTTTTAAGCGATGGAATTTGCAGTGACGTTAGATTTAATTGCGACACACAAAATCATATTTTACTTTATGACCTGATATTAAGTATGTTGGATGTGTGAATTAAATGGTCGGTTAGACTTGTGACGGGTCAAAGTTCTGTCTTATCGTTGAGTGCGGGTGAACCTGCCCGCCTGCTGTTGGATGATGTTTATAGTCCTTATCAGGCTCCACAGCAGCCAAGCGCAACACACACACGTACACACACACACACACACACACACACACACACACAAACACACACACACACACACACACACACACACACACACACACACACACACACACACACACACAAACTCTAAACATACAAGCCGCTGCCCTCTTGATTGCTTTAGTGGCAGAAACTAACAAACTACACACTCACATACACACTTCAGATTCATGCACACAAGCCTCTGGCCTCTTGATTGCTTTAGTGGCAGAAACTGCACGCAAACCAAACAAACGGGTGTGCATACACACACACACACACACACACACTCACATAGACACATAGGCACAGTTCCTCTGGCCTCTCAGTCTTTTCCCACACTGATAGAGATCTGGAGCATGCCATAAAGCACAGTCTTGGATCACAGGACACAACGGAGGCCCTCCTCTCTCAGCCCACTTTAGATCCCTCACAGCTCCCGGGGGTGATAAGATGTCTGCGGTGCCTCCCTTATACTCCTCTCCGGCACCTCCCCTCTCTGCTTCTCCTCACCCACTCCTCCTGCTCTCCTCAGCGCCGCCTTGTCTTCACCTCTCTGCCTCGTCACCCTTGTGAAATTCGTAGATATTTCCTCTTGCAAAGTCTGTCTTAGCTGTCCCTTTAGCTTTAACTGCACAATAACTATTCCAATGATTGCTAGAATAGCTATCAATCCAAATCACAGCTAAGCTGGTCTGCTGGCTTGACATTATAGTGGTAACTTCAAACCATATAAAACAGCGCATCACCAGCTATAACTCTCCTGTTTCCTTGACCTCTTCGTCACATAACCAGCATGACCTCAGCTCAAAGAAAAAATGTTTCTGCCCACACGGACCTCACCTGCCTCCCCCAAGTAGATTTTTAAGTTGAAATATCTCAGCTATTTCTATGATGTCATGATTTAATGTCCAATTAATGGATCAGTGGAAACTGAGATTGTTTTAATGCTGTTCTGCAGATTATTTACTGGTGTTTGAGCAAGTCCAACCCTTTGCTGGTTGTAAATCATCTGCCCTCTCTTGACCCTTACAGCGCTATAAAGCAGCGCTTCCTCTGGCAGGACGGCTAAGTGAGCTTTAATAGAGCCTGCAGAGCACGTTTTACCCTTTAAAGATGATTATTTTTAGTGTGTCTTTAGTAGGCAGGAGTCTGTCTAAAAGGGTCATGTAAATATAGATATTTTATGTAATTCACACCTTCCTTCATTTATTAGCTCAGTGCTGTTGAAGCTTGTGGACGAGGATGAAACTGCTATACAGAAAGAGTGCATGTGTTTACCTTTCTTCTGTGATCAATCCGCCCAGCTTGCCCAATATAGTTCTGAAAAGTGACGTGTTTATAATATTTCTACAGATATTAAATATTTCTTCCTTCTTACTGAGCAGATATAATAAAGTATAATTATCTCAGCGTCCTGTAGTTGTGTAACTATGCCAACAGTTTGGAGCTAATTAGAAAGCAGTAAGTAATCATAACTTTTGCAAATAATGCCTATTTTCTGGATTTTGCTTCATTGCCAGTATGGCCAGCAGGGGTTGTTATGAGTGGAAGTGGTCATCTAGTCATTCAGCACTATGTTGGGTGTGTAGCGTCTAATCACTAAGTGCATACAGTCAGTGTAAACATTTTAGTACAGGAGAGGTGGGATTAAAAGGAAACAACTCATGCAATTATTCACCATTGTCATTAACCCTCTAACACAGCAACAGTGCCTTTACTATAGAAACATAACATTGGTTTGCGGTGCTTTTCAGTCTGCACATACAATTATAAAGTCAACAGAACAACCTAAAGTCGGTTTATATCACTAATCGATTTATCGGAGGTAACAGATGAACTGCAGTGAAAGTCTCTTTCTTATCTCTTTTTTATCACTTACGTATAGTGATTCAGCCTGTACTGCTCCTCTCAAGAAAACTTTTACATTGACTGTTCTGACACAGGACAGGACCAGCAGGGATGTTTTTTACTTTACTACATTAGCAATTGCGGTTTGTTTGGAATTTATCGGAGAAATAATTGGGAGTTGACCAGCATGACCGTTAACAGTCACCACAGCCAAACAAAGACCTACATTTTATCAACAGAAAATCCAAGAGGAAATGACAAATGCAGTGTACAACTTTCCCTGCATTGAGCGCTCAGCATTTAAGATGTCCCCAGAATTACAAAGTCTGGATTTGTATGACACAACAATGAAATGAAAATACTGATGAACTACATCTATGAGCGGTTTCATTGACATTTTATTCTCCATTACTGCTGTGGAAACGGCAGGCGGATTGTTACAACCTTCCCACAGACATAAGAACTCAAGATCATCTCTTTCTAACACAATAACATAAAAAGAACTGCAAAGAAACCAATAACTAAATAAAATAATGCAAAAGGTGTAGCTTGAACAAAGAAACAAAGTAATGTGATGAGACAGCGTGTGTGGGAAAGGACTGGCGAGTTGGGTGAACACAAAAATGAGTGGTCGAAGGAAAGGGTCAAATAAAAACGGAATGACCACCCTTGGTTGTATGTGTGTGCCTATGATGAGTTGATTGTGACAGAAGTGTGTGTATGTGTGTGCCTATGATGATGGGGAATCCCAGCGCTAGCCACAGAGCCAGATATGGGAGTGTGGGAATGAGACTGAGGGCTGGCAGGCTAACAAGGTCTTACACAGGAGGGGGAGGCCCAAACCAATATGGCACAGAGACTGCTTATTCAACCAACAGAGAGAGCCAGTACTGTGTGTGTGTGTGTGTGTGTGTGTGTGTGTGTGTGTGTGTGTGTGTGTGTGTGTGTGTGTGTGTGTGTGTGTGTGTGTGTGTGTGTGAGAGAGAAACCCTTGGCTACTTATCCTCCCCGCTGGCTCAGTTAAATTGCACCCATCCTTGGACTTGCAGTGGTATAACGTACACACACACATTATTCTTCCCCCTGTCTCTCTCTCTTTCTCCCCTAGGGATATTTGTATTTTATTTCTGTGGGGGTATTTGGCGCGGCCTGTGCGTTAATGTGGAGAAGGGAGAATTGTGGATCTGCTCTTGGCGCCTGGCTCACACTCAGGATAGCTGTATGTGTGTGTGTGTGTGTGTGTGTGTGTGTGTGTGTGTGTGTGTGTGTGTGTGTGTGTGTGTGTGTGTGTGTGCACGCGCGCCTGTCTGTGTGTGTGTGTCTATGTGTGTGTGTGCGTGCCCGTGTGAATGAGTGCTCAGTGATGCTAATGTGCAGACATAGTGAGGAAACTGCCTCCATTAACAAGCCTGAATACGTTTACCAATATTTCATCCACTCGATAGTGCGTTTGATTTATTGTGTTCTGGAAACTAGGCTTTAGAAAGTGGGCACATCCTTTGCAGCTTAACAGAAATACAGTACAGCTGCCTTTTTGTTCCCAAATAGTTGTGGTGTTACTAACAGACTGAGCACAAGCTTAAAAGGCACTAAGAGGAAATGTTACGTTTATTATACATCCATACAATGTGCATTAACGCATTATAACTGGCTTATTGGCTGCTGAAAAGGTGTAGAAACGGGAAAGCCGTGACATGATGGGGTCACGTCAGCCAAGTGGGAACATGTTCAACAGGGCTGATATTTAGATCAGATCAGCCAGAGTGGGAGCTGACCAGAGGTCAGCTTCATTTTGCGACACTCTAGATGTCACTGACAGGAAACAGCAGATCTGCTCGTCTTATTCCAGCTGGAGGACATATCAGGAGTGCTGAAGACTGCTTATGTCATCAGTACAGTGTGTCTGAGAGAGAAAGTGAGCGTGTGTCTCAGCAGACATGTTTTATGACATGTGGGTTGGCTGGGTGAAGCACGGCAGGTGTAAGGAGTGTATTTTTAGGCCCTGTTGCGGAGGAGTACAGGATGATTGACAGAAACATTGCTCTGTAAAATCTGCTGACCAGAGAAAGAGACAAAAACACGGACAAACCAAAACAGAGTAAAACCTTGTTGACGTGTTGAACATGGAAGGCAGACTGTGTTCACACCCCACGCAATATAAAAACAGAATTTCACTTTCTCACCAAAAACAAAAATAACTGAGGAAATATCTATAGAGAATCCAAATAGATAAAAAATGACTTGGACATTACCAAACCTCATGGTGGCAGACCAGACTGTGGCGGAACAGAAGCAACATAACAGCAATTTGGCATTTGTTGTTATTATATATATGGTGTGTCGGAATAAAAGCCTTCATGTCATCTTGATAACATTATCAGACAGGATAAGAACCATTATTTATCAAGATGCGCCTATTGAGGATTAAAAGTGTCTTTCAAGGAAAATGTAGCCAATAGCAGCCCGACAAAAAACAATACTAAAGATAAAACCGATATAATGTCCGAAAACTGAACAGAAGGGGGACAATGGTAGCAGTAGAATATATTACTGAGCAACATCCGTATGAAAGCCTGAAGAATGAAGATGAAGAAGTCATGTCTTCACAGAAGAGTGACCAGACTCGGAGAAGAGAGTCGGCGTACGTGTGCACCATGGTTGTTGGGGAGATTTCTGTTTTTTGCTGAACAATTTGTTATTTGTAGCAAAATATTTGGCAGCTCCGGATCCTCAAAGCGATGAAAGCAGTGTACACACACAGAGAGAGAGAAGATGTCAGTGTTTGTGTTCGGGAGGAAGAGGCAGAGAGGGGGAGACGGGATACAGAGATAAACATACAGAGAAAGAGCAGCCTCCCTCCTTCTCGGGGCGTCTTGGCTGTTCCTGACGACGAGTTAAGGAGGTTGCGTATGTAAGTGTGAACGTGTGTGTTGTGGATAGCTTGGTGTTGGCATAGAAACTGTCTGCAGGAAGCGGTAGTTCAGGGCGGAGCTCCGCTGGCAGACTCTCTCCGCTCACTTCCTGTGTGATGTGAGGCAGGCAGGCGCACGCACCAACACACACACACACACACGCACACACTTGCTTGCACACACACTCGCACAGGGTTGGAGCGGGGCAGAGCGCTCGCCTGGAGAACGGTCCAACGAAATGAGAGAGCGAGGGAGGGAGGCAGAGAGGGAGGGAGGAGGGAGTTCAGCAGAGAGCAGCACTTTCCCACAGTCTGGGGATTTGACACATGGCTCTCACACATTCCTCAGCCCTGCGGCCGACCGACCATTGGCGCTCAGGGAAAGGAGAGAGAGAGAGAGAGAGGGAGGGAGGGGGGGATTCAAGGTTCCACCCATGGTGCTTCCAAACAATATGGAATTATAGAAGACAGGGAGTGTGTGTCTGTGTTCGCATGTGCCCTGCGTATGTGTGTCTTAGCATGTGTTTGCCTCATGCACCAGTGTTAAACCCTTTTCTTGGTCACATTTTGGCTCCTCCAACAGAATCAGTCAGTGACAGATGAGAGCTGGCAGGTAGCGAGACCTACACCTGCTTGTTTCAGACACTGACTCATTGTCCTCCTCACTGTCATCATTAAAGATGGTTCATATAACATGTTGAACATGATACATTTCTGTCAAATTGACCGTATAGCCATTGTATAATTGCCATGAATAATTTTGTGGCCATAATCTTTTGGCCAAGTCCTATTGTTAATGTTATGTTACTTAAAATTAAAACCACCAAATATGCTGGTATTGTACTTTAATTTTACACAATTAAAACACAAATCTCCATTTCAGAGTGAATTGTTGGGGGTTCTCTGCTATTTTGTTTAGTCTAATGCAGCTAATTCGACTCAAATGTAGCACACTGTTTCACTACTTCTTACTTAGCTCGTAGTAATTAGCTTAATAGAGATCCAATATTGAAACTGTCTAAACTTCACAAACCTGTTTGCCCCCTCGGCTCTATACAATACAGATTGAATGAGCTTCCTTGTGTTCTTGCTTCATCACATACAGTCATGCGACCGGGCAATCTCGTCCCTTAATTCTTCTCTGTGGCAATCCATTTAGTTTACTTGATTATGGGTAAGACAGGACTAATCTCCATGAAATGCATAATATCAATCCAGGACGAGAAAAGAAAAAAAAATAGGAATTCTGGTCTTGTGGTTTCCTGTCTCTCATTTCTCCTGTCACTTCTCCTTTCTGTCCTACCTTGTGTAGTTTGGCCTTTGATGTTGTGGCCATGAGTCCGTCCTGTCGCTCTCCTACCGTCACCCTCCCCACCCCTCCCCCCCACCCCTCCCATCCAGCCCCCAGTGCTTCCTTAAATAAATGTTCTGCTCGGCGGGATTTTAAAAGGAAGCCAAGGTCGCCCTCCTTGACAATTACAACGCAGCCTGGGAAGAGTTGCTCTGCAAAGCTGCCCTGGCTGGCCCCCGCCAACAGACATACGGACCACCCGTACATGCTCATGATTGAGTGTGTGTGTGTGTGCAAGCACTGGTTAAAGACCTGACAAGCAGGAAAAGAAATGGTTGCAAGAGAAACCTGTAGAGTAGAGTAGAGGGAGGTGGCATGAGGAGAAGGTGGGGAGATGAAAGTAGACAGGCCCAATCATTTCTTAGTCGAGTGCCCATCCGCTATGGAGGATCCCAAATTGCCAATTAGGATGCCCCCCCCCCCCCCCCCCCCCCCCTTCCTTTTCTTCCAGCTTTCAAGCATGAGGTCAAAGTTAGAACATTGGTGTCTCTAAATGTCTGTGTTTTTCATTTGCGAGAGAATCTAAACACAGCGGGGAGGGAAACGGCTGCAGTCCCGGCTGTGAATGGCAGGCAGGCGTTTGATGCTGGGAAAGCGACAACAAAGCATTCCCGAAGGGAATCAACAGGGGGATGAACGAGCACTGCTATTCCGCACTACACCCCTGTGACACCTTGACACCGTAGCTTCCTGCTAATTAAGAGGCGACAGTCTCTTCCCTGTCAGCACATCCTCAGCGTGCCTGCGTGCGGTGTGTGTGTGTGTGTGTAGTGAGGTTAGCTGGACTGATGAGCCGGGTCAGTAGAGATAGGAAGGGATGGGTGGGAATGAAAATTTGAGTTTAGGTGCGTGTGTGAGAAAACACATTTCTGTGTGACACTGAGGTCTAGGTGTGGTTTAGTCGTTGAGTGCCTCTCATCTTTTGTCAGTTTTTGTGTGTGTGTTTTTGTCAATGGAGGCATCAGGAGCACAGCTGCTGAGCAGCTTAGCGTGCTAATAAAAGAGAATGAATGATATGATGAAGGTGGGCTCCGTTCCATCGTTATTCAGAGGAACTGGAGGCGGGTTTCAGAAATCACCTGCACCTTTACATGTCAGGGATCAAACCAGAGATTCGTTTTTATTGTGAGGGCGGCACTTTTTTCTATGACGGACAGCATAAAGAGAATGGGATACCCATGTGTCCTCTGTATATTACCATCTGTTACTGCATTGTTTAGGTTAACTTAAAGTCTATTTCTATACATCCACACAGTGTGTGTGTACCTGTGTTAATCCTTTGTTTGACAGTCGAACATCTGTCCTGACATGACATGAAGTGCGTGCGTGTGTTTTTTCAATTGGTTTGAGTGTAATTAACTAAACGTGCTACAGGGCAATTTCCACGGCAGTCTAAACCGTTAATCTCATTTTTTGTTTGTCACGAAAGTCGTTTCTGTGTCATTTGCTTTGTGTGAGTGTGTGTGAGTTAATGTGTGTGTCAGTAAGAGAGAGTGAGTGTTCCTGTTGGCTCGGCGAGTCAGGGCATCACGGTGGCCCCATTGTACCCGAGAAGCGACTGTTTCCCACTGATTTCTGATGTTTTTAGAGGCAGCCAAAGTGCTCTTTTGTTTCCAGATGACTTGCAGGCAAAAAAATGTCTGTCCTGTTCAGCCGTCACCATGATCAGATAGCAATGGTGCAGCAAAAACGAACAAATAACACACACACATACACACACACACACACACACACACACACACACAAGTCTTTCATTTCGGGGACTCGGATGAGGAGGGCTTTGATGTTTCCTCAAGATGTTTTGTTCGGCGTGGCGGACGCCATGCACCACAAAACAGTTCTCCCCCTGTGTGTGAAGGCAGGGGATTAGCAGTTCCTGGAGTCCTTCTAATGAAGCCTGTTTGATGTGAGGGCCCAATTATTGTATGGGGGCCCAGAGAAAGGGCGGGGTGTGTGTTTGTATCGGGGGGCTGAGGGTTCATCTAATGCGACAGCTCAGATGACCTCGCCATCCACGCCTTGACTCTCTATTACCCCATTCCACAATTTAGCCTCCCTGTCCCCCTACCCCATATATTATTAATATGCAGAGTAGAGTTTTATCCTAAATACATCTTTACAACTTAAAATCAAAGTATATATGATTTGAATCATCATCTTAACACCTGTGTTGTATACAAATTGGATCATAACAAACGTGGAAAGACAAAGGCAGTCCTTTAAACATTTAATATTTGATGAAGCTGGTGAAGCATATAACCTTGACATTCTCAAATAGACGTTGCTTTACCATGTAGCTGCTCATTTCAAAGTTGTAAATGTTGATCCTGTAGATTCATCTTGAAGAGGAAAGACAGTGTAAAGTGATGTTTTTTGTACAGTATTGGTTTTGTTTCAATCTGCGGTTGTTTGCATTGAGGTGGTTACCAACCGGAGGCCATAGTCTATGCGCTCATTGTCCTGATACATCACAGGCTGATACATGTTCACAGGTCTTTATGGGTGCAGACTATACATTTCTAGATACAAATCCCAGATCAGATGGGGACCCCTGCACAATCAGACCGGACCTGAACACCCTGGTTAATGAGGTTAATGAGACCCCTTCTGAAACAGAGCAGCAATATGATTATAATGTCCTAAGAAAAAATAAATAATACGTTTCTATATCAAAATGCATATCTTTTGCTACGTTTACGCCTAGCGTCCACACTTCTCCGAAGTTTTAAACCCCCAAAAAATGTTTGGAAATGCTACCGACGCTGTGTTAGTTTAAAAAACTCAGGGGTTATCGCGCAGTGTGGACGGACGGAAACGTAGACCTTTGAAAACGATGACTTACTTAATTAGTCGATGTGTCCTTCCCTGATAATTACAGATGTTGCTGACGTTGTTGTCTATACTAGCAGCTGCTGTGCAGTTAAATTCTGCATTTTATAATGCTACTACTGCCTACATGCGGATGAAGCAAGCTATTATTGGAGCAATTTGCGAGCGGCAAATTATATTATATATATATATATATATATATATATATATATATATGTCCTATTTTCACCCCCTGCGACTCCTGAGGAGGCTGTTTTTTGATGCAGTGGCAATGTAGGTAGAGTGCAGTTCACCTCAGGCCACAGTGGGAGTGTTTGAGAATGAAATAGACAAGGGGCAAAGTAATCTTCTGAAATGCTGTCGAGGCATTCATGCCCATATCTAAACAAGAGCAAATATTTGGCTTGTGGGAAGGGAAGAGGTTGGATATGTTTGCACCGGTAGTCTGACGGATGTGCTGCGTGCGCATGCTGGATACACTCGGTGAACGTGTAGAGCATGTGTGTATGGCTGTGTGAATAGGGACAACAACAGTTTGTGTAAGGGATGTGGCAGTGTGTGAATGTGAGCATGCAACTATAAACATGCATGCGCATATGCAAGGGTGTGTGTGGAAGTTTTATTTATGCATAAATAATGAATTCCTTGCATAGTAGTTTTTGTTGAGTCTTCAACAGATGGGGTTAAAACAGACACCACAAGAACAACCACTTCTTCAATGTGTGGTTTGATGTTGAAAATATTTAGTTTGACAGACGAACTAGATGTTACTGCATGTTGTGTTAATCTGTCTCAACCTTGGCACCACAACCCGTTTCATGCTTTAAGTAGAACTAATATCCGTTTGACTGCTGAATTTTGTTGAAACGAAATTGGCCTTGCACTGAGAGTAAGTAAAGTATGATGTTGATTGTTAATAGGAAATTTGCTTCTCATTGCAGTCTTTCAAATATATAAGACAAAGATCAACTTTAACTGCTCAGAAAACATGTCACCAATCAGTTTCACATGAAATCTGTCTGCCTGTGCATTTAGTTAATCTGCTTTTATGTAAGGACAGATCACGACAGAGGATATGGTAAACAAGGGACTCTCCCGCCAGTCAGAGCTTACTCATCGTCTGCTTGGATGAAATCCACTCAGCACCAGTTTTTCCGCTTTGCTTTGATCAACCGAGGTTGTGATGACTGACTTCATCAGCTCCCTCTGAATGTTGGATGAGCTGACGTCATGAAACAAGTCACACTTCACACCTCAAATGGAGCATCTCTGGATCCCTTTGTGTGAATGAGTGACTGAAACACAAGTCCAAATAGCAGAGTGGAGCAACATGTTTATCATTACTACTACTACTACTACTACTGCTATTACTACTGCAACTACTACTACTACTACTACTACTACTACTGCTATTACTACTGCAACTACTACTACTACTACTACTACTACTACTGCTATTACTACTGCAACTACTACTACTACTACTACTGCTATTACTACTGCAACTACTACTACTACTACTACTACTACTGCTATTACTACTGCTATTACTACTGCAACTACTACTGCAACTACTACTACTACTACTACTACTACTACTACTAGTAGTAGTAGAAACAACCAAGGACATTTACTCAAGTACTGTACTGAAGTATAGTGTTGAGGTACCTTATTTAATTATTTCCATGTTCTGCTACATTATACTTCTTCTTGACCACAATCCAGAGAGAAATGTTGTACTTTATAGTCCACTACATTTATCTGACAGCAGTTACTACTTCAAGAATTTACATTACAAAGGTATAGATTAAACTACATTTGGGATTGTGAACCCTTCTCAAATGCAGTGTCCAGAGTCTTTTCACCTGTACAAATAACCTTCGAGGTCCAAATACATCAAATGCAAATCAGTGTTGACCATTAGACTAAACTATTATACGATAGTTAAAACTAGCTCCACCTTCACCAGCTAACAATACAACACCGCCTATGTATTGATGCATCAGCAACAATCTAAGCAGCAGAGCAGTAGTTAATGAGTGGGAGAGGGGAGAGGTATTCTGCGTCCTGAAAATCAACACAGTATTGATAGATGTGAAGCATGTTGCACACTTCTAACCATCAGTTAATTTATTCTTAGAGTGGGTGGCCCTAGAGGGGGGCAAAGGAGCAGTCTGTGGGGTGAGTGATTTCATAAAAAAGACAAGAGAGGAAGTAGATGACACGCACTGGCATGGCTGCACTGGGTCAGTGCGGGTTAGTGGGGTCAAAGAGGGTGTGTGTGTGTGTGTGTGTGTGTGTGTGAGTGTGTGTTTGTGTGTGTGTGTGTGTGTGAGGGGGGTGGGGGGGTGATGCTGCGTGCCAACAGGGTCTTGTTTGCATCTCCTGAGAGGCCCAGAGAGGCAAGATCTTATCTGGCGCGTGCCTCAGCCGCTGTTTCCCACAATCTGACTGCTCCACTGCCAGGAGGGGGGTGAGAGGAGAGACTTATGATTATGTGTGCGTGTTTGTGTGTGTGTGTGTGTGTGTGTGTGAGTGTGTGTGTGTGTCAGCAGGAGTCCCATCCGTCAACTTTACGCCGTCTTGACTGCCATGACATAATGTGCCTCAATACAGTGACCCCCCCCTTCACACACACACACACACACACACACACACACACACACACACAACCTCTTTCCACATTTATTTCTTCTTCAAAGGTTCTGCACATCAACAAGGGCCTCTTTTTCTGTGAATGCCGCATATTTGGCCTTTCATCAGTGCCCCCATTCCTCTTTTTATTTCTAAAGACCTCCACCCCTCCCTGTCTTTTCCCTCGCCTATTTTTCACTTTGATTGGGACTTTGCTTGGGATTAAGATGACCCCCCCCCCCTCCCTGCAGTCCCCCACCATTACCACCATGGCATGTCTCTCCTATGAATGAGAAGTGGTGAACCATTACAGGACATATTGCAGAGATTAAATGATGACCTTCGTAGCCTTCTTGAATGGAGCATTTCTTCAGACGGCAAATTTTGCAGGGAGCACACACACATACATGTGCACACGCAGACACGGCGCACACACACACTTGTGTGCTCACACTCGCCTACCGCTCTTTCATACCGGTGTCTTTATAGTATATACCGAAGCGTCGTGATTTTTATTTTTTCATTCTTTTGTTTATTCCATTTTTTGTTATGTATAATGTATCCTATTTAAATATATTATTTATATTGTTTATAAACTGTCGATAACCGTCCGAGTCCTGCAGGACTTTGTGTTGGCGGCCACAAATGTAACAAGAGGTAACTTTCAAAATATTAAGGCTTTGAAACCAAGAATTCACAGATTTGCTCAAACATCTTGCCTTTACATTTTTTTTATTATTATTATTATTCCCCATGTAAACAATTAACTTTATTAATATAACACATTGCATGCAAATCAGCACGTTTGTCTGTCTGTGTTTGTTCACGTATTTCTGTCTCTTTGCATTTGTGCGATTAAGTGTTTGTGTGGGTGCACACGTGGGTTTTTCGACAAGCTTCCAGAGGTTAGCTAAAGAAAGCCTGGCAGATTTCAGGGAGTCACACCAGGTCAAACCCAGAGCCCCCTTACATCCACCGCCACTGCTTCAAGGTTAGGAATCTGATGTGTGTGCGTGTGTGTTTGCAGCCGCCCCCACAGCTGGGAAAAGATCGATGCAGCCTCCACCAGCAGGCTCCTGGCCCCCGGCTGCTACTGTCTGAGAATGAGAGGCGGCGGTGTGTGTGTGCGTGCGTTAGGCAGGAAGGACAGATAGAAGGATGGAGGGAATGAGTGAGTAGCAAAGGGAGGGATAAGGGAACAAAATGAGAGGTGAGAAGGAAGGGAGGGAGGATGGGGAAGAGACAAAATATGCCCAAGCTGGCTGACTCACTCCCTCCTTACCCCCCTCCCTTACTCACAAACACACATATGCTCTCTCCCCTGAGTAAACACAAGCATGCACAGACACACACACCCACACACACACACACACACACACTTGTGAACACACTCCTCCTTTCTCTGCCAAGCGCTCCTGTGCCACTGCTCATCTGCGTGGGGGGCCCTGCAGGCAGTCTGGGCCCTTACGTGCCCTCTCTTTACACACACACACAGATATATACACACACACACACACACACACACACACACACACACACACACACAGAGGAGTTGATGTGTAAGACACGCTCTGATCCTGCATGCTGATGATAAAAGACAGGCAGCCGGGCTCCTGTCTTAGTGCCAGAGGGCAAGACCTGATAGGAACCCGCTGATTCTTGATCCTTCTCCTCTTCCTCTTCGGTCTTCATCACCATTGGAATAATTTCAATGCACTGTTTTATTGTGCTTGCCATTTTCCTCTCTCAACTTAAAAAGCATCCACCTCTGTTTTCCATTTAACTGGATTTTGGTCGACACCAGAAATCCGCAGGTCTCAAGTTGAGGTCTAAAGTTGACAATTGGAGTTGTTTCATGGAAATAAGCAGGGAGAACATTTGTTTACTTGTGCACAAAGTGAGCAGTAGCCTAATGAACATTCCATGTATATGTGTGGCTTTGTATTAATGCCTAGCTCTGTGTGATGGAGTTCAATGATTCATGTTTTTACGTGCATAGCCCCCAGCCTCACACCTGGCCTGGCAGGAGCTTTGGTCCCACCCCTCTTCCTCTGGTTCCTCGATTAAACCCACCAGCTCCACCCCCCTACACCCAAAAGAGGGAGGGACAGCACAAGACTCCCTCTGGGTTCTTCAATCACATAAACAGCGCTCTCGGGTCTGAATGAGACCTGTTGCCCATGCACATTCAAACCCAGTTTCGAGAGAGGATGTACAATATGTGGATGTACGGTGCAGATGGCCTGGACGATGAAGGCATAAATTAGCCTGTGCAAGGAAGGGAGATCCCCCATTGTTCCGATGCATTGCACACACACATACACACACATACGCATGCTCACAAGCCTTCTGAGTCTGGCTCAAGCAGGAAGATCACACACACTCTGTCACAGCCTCTCAGATCAGGCTGCCCAGAGCTTCCTGTAATCCCTCCTCTGTAACATTAATTATAAACTGGTGCTTTGTGCCCCGCGGACCAACCGTGACTTTCCCAGGACAATTAAAGTTACTCAGTAGAAGAAGGGGGATTGGGTAGAAAAGGAGGGAAAGGGGATCAGGGAGTGAGTCAGGGGATTTGACTAGAATTGCGTCTATGGGCGCTGAAATAAGGCAATGGGTGAGATGAGAGTGGGAGTTTGGGACTGGGCGTACAGGATGTCTAACTTCAGTCGGAGCAGGGATAAGTCATAGGCACTGGAGCTTTTATATTGTTCTGTAAGTGAGGTTTTTAGCATAAGCTTCGGCCCAAGAGTCGAGGGTTGAACAGGGTAGGGTCTGGGTGGGCAAATGCCTGGCCGGGGTAGGTGCGGATTAGCTGCTATCTCAGGGTAGTAATTGGCCGATGTGTGGGAAACATGACCTTGTTTTCCTTCTTCACCCCATTAATTAATTCACTTTATTAATTAATTTAACACAAATGCATAAAGTATCCAAACACCTTTTTAGTTTACTGCTTCTCATCAAAATGTCTTTTTGTTTTGCTTTGTGACCTGCAGTTGCTTCTTTAGCTACCACGCCAACATGGCTGCACAGTGCAGCACTGTCCCTGGGGGCCTGCGGTAATTGCCTGAATATCTGTCCCGCTGGCCTCTGACCTTTAACAGGCCTCCGAATAACTAAATCCCGTTTGACTGTTTTTTTACTTCCTGACAAGCGTGACTTGCTCTGCTGAGGGTACCTGCGCTGAGCTGTGCTGGCCTACAACAAGTGGGAGGAAAAAAAAGCCTACAGCATGCAGACAAATAGAAAGAATCCCTCTATTCAGAGTGTGTGGCTGACCAAACAGTGTCCCTGCCCTGCCCTTTGCCTTCTGCATAGCCCTGAGAGGACTTCGTTTCTGCAACTTACTGTGCAAAAGGCAAACCCTTTCAAGTTGCTCCTGATCTGTTTGCAACAAGAGGGTTGATTTCCAGATAAGTGGAGGCATGATAGTTATCAGGCCAGCGAGTGAAGTGGTTCATTTGACAGATGTTGTTATCCCAAATGGATCTGATAGGCTGCTGTTTAATCCTGTTAAAGCACCTTGCTTCAGGACATGCGCCCAGCTTCCTCAGTGACGCCCTTTCTCTGAACCCTTGACCCCTCGCTGAGTTAAACTACTCTGAGACATAAAGATTTGTGGACATGTCACCCCCTCCCACATCATGTTCCATTCATATGTGCAACTATTCTGAATGAGTGATTCATATTCAATGGAAGCATTCTATACCAAAATGGGTAAAAACAGCTCATCGGACTAACTGGAAGAATCCTCTTCACCAACGTGTTTCGGTGTAGGCCATTCGCCACGGTGTGTTACTTGAGTCTGTCGCTGAGTTGTTTTATTCACATTTGGTCCTTTGCTACTTGAGCAGCTAGCTGGATGGTGAAGTACGGACAACACGCTCCTCCTAACATTACCAACGCAGGACAACTCCAAGCACGAATAAAGGATAAGGTGATGAGCATATAAAGCATTATTTTTATTATTTCACCATAATCACAATCTTTATATAACTTTAAGTGAATTTACTTGCCTTATCTTACCTGTAGCTCACTCACACTGTAGTTACTATGACAAATAAAAGTTGGCTTTGACAATAGAAACACCTGCTCCAGAACTGAGAGGTTACAGACTCCTGTGCTGATGTCCTGTGTGTCGGTAAGCGGGACATTGTAACGATGACCTCGCTTGTCTGTGTGGATGATCAAAATTATAAAATGGAAAGCAAAAATGTGAACGACCACACAATGAAGTCAGAGGACAATGCAGTAGGTTGAGGAAGCGTGCCACAGGCAGAATAGCTGCATAACAACAGATGAGAATATCGTCTTACTTGGCTAAAGAGAGCAAGGACAGGTATTGCCTCTGTCCACAGAAATATTTTAGAATTGTAAACAAGGCCTTGGCATAATATTACCGCTTTCTTCTTTGCTTTTGTTTACATACCCTAGATACTTTGCAAGAAGGGGAGAATGGTGTTTTTGTGTTTTTCTCCTTTACATCCAGAGAAAAGGCTTGTGGTCATGTCCTTGATTATTTAATTTTTTTTTGACCTGTTGGGATTAAAAGCAGTGCGTCTCCTAAGTAACAGCTGAGTGTTTATGTTCGCCTCCAAGGACTCCATGCAGTTCTACATAGGATAAAAGTTAAAGGAACAGTCCATCCCAAAAGGAAAATGCAACACTGTTCAGGTCACACTGAAATCTATATCCTGCTGCGTTAGATTGTCCTGTGAAGTTTGATTGTGTTTGAGTGGAGTTTCAACAGAGAAGATAATGACTGACGGTCTCCTACATAATGCTATCAGCCTTTCAAAAAATGATACACGTTGACGCAGTCAGTTTACTTTAGCCCAGTGTGTCATGCATTTAGGTGGAATAAAAGGAATTTGTTATCCAATATGGATTAAGTTGAGCGGAAAGGTGGATGGGGTGAATAGAGGTAGTCAGCAGTGTGGCTCTGTTGAATGAATAACGATTATGTACACTAGATATCATTCTCTTCATTGTTAGCCCACTCTGTGAAGAAAGTAGCACCTAATGGCCCTTAAGGAGCTGCGGTGAGCAAACCAACCCTTTTTAAATCACTGAAATTAACACTGCAGCAGCCTTCACTTGACTCCAGCCCAACCACTTACATGTCAATGGCCTTTCCCATAATCCTTTGCCCAGTGGTGACTGCGTGCAGGCTTGAGTGGGTGGAGAATAGAAACTTATTTTTGAAACCAGTGTGATGCTGAGAACTGTAGTCAGCAGGCCTGCCATCTTACGGCGGCGGCAGTAAGCGCATCTCGTCGTTGAAAGCTGAAGCTCTCTGATGAGGAACAATGGAGCCCGAGATGGGTGTGGCAGTAGGGGAGGTTAGGGGGCAGATAGGGTGTTAAAGTGACTGAGACTATGGCAGAGAGGGAGGGCAGCAAGGTGAAACCTGGAATGTGGTGGTGATGAGGTCACACCTGTGTGTGTGTGTGTGTGTGTGTGTGTGTGTGTGTGTGTGTGTGTGTGTGTGTGTGTGTGTGTGAGGATTCGGTTCACAGCGCCTTGAGGCCTCATCAGTAGTGATGTCATCGGAAACCATTACAAAGCCCGTGTTTGTAAACTCCCTCCATTTCCTTGTAGAAATCTTAGGGCCACATGTAAGACTCAGTTTTGAACTTCTGAATAAAAACACAACATGTCTGAGGACAATCTACTGTAACATTACCGGACCTGAGTAAAAAAAATACTGAGCGCAAAAGTACTCCAACATGGACTTTTCCTTTGATGTCTCTTCCTCTTAGTCTCAGTCTCCCTCTCGTCTTCATTACTTATCATTTCTCTCGACCATAAACATTGAGAACTGATCCCCGCTGCTATCCTGCGGGAACACGGGGCCCCTTTCTGTACGGCGCGGTGAAAACGGATCAACTTGGAGGAGCTGGGAACTTGAAAGGAGGGAGCTAACTACAGGGGATAAACACATTCCTCTGCAACCCGGCCTGCCACCATTGCTGCCGCCGCCGCTGGCCGGTGGCAGTGCAGGGGAGCTCGCAGCAAGAAGCATTGTTGCCTCAAAGCGAGGTGAAGGGAGGCAGCTGAATATCCCTGAGCTCCCTCAGATCTCACAGGCAGCAAGCAGCACTTGACCTTTCCAGCACTAAAGGAATATGACAGCCGTGAAGCCGACAGAGAGAATGGGGAGAGAGGCAAAAGGGGGGGGGGGGAGTGAGAAGCAAGAGACAAAAGCCACACAAAGTGCAGGCTGCCACCAAAACAGTTAGTTTGCAATCAGCGTCAGTCATCCCTCTTGTCGGGACAGTTTGATTTTCACTTTTCAAATGAGGCGTTTATTTTTGGCCTGATAACAGGGCTGGCTAAATTGAAATTGGCAGCTTGACAATCTACAGATAATAGTCATCTACGCAGGAGATTATGTGAACAGCCCTTTCTTCCACTTTACTTGGGCCCCCATCCTCTCTCTCCTGTCGAAGACGAGAAAAGAGGAAACAAGGGAGGGAGAGGGAGAGAAAAGGGGCTAATCTTAGTCACAATCAGAGGAGGCTGAGAAGGCAAAAAAAAGGACCTAAAAATGAAGGAGAGGAGAGAGAAAAGGGGGCGCAGGGAGAAAAAAATAGAGCAATGTCCCGGTGATCAGGAGGAGGGCTGGAGGGGCGGTGAGGTGGGGTGGGGGTGTACGGGAGAGGTGAGGATAGAGAGAGAAAAGGAGGGAAGGAGGGAATTTCTTTAATGTTTCTGGCAGCGAACCAGCTGAGGTCTCAAGGTTATCCTGGCTTTGCAAACTCCCACGGGAAAGGTGGAGTGCTGAGGGCCGAAGGGGGGAGACGAGGGCTTGAGGTGGAAGAGAGGAGGGAGAGATGGCTGCCCTTTTTCTCCAGGAGGGAGGCTAATGCTCTGGGGGAGAGTAATCCTCTGGGCCCTCTTGTCTGATAAGGTTGGCCTTGGCCCAGGTAGGAGGAGAAAAGGGGGCTCTGGGGCCTCCCAGGGCATCCTCGCGCACAGCTTTGCACGGGAATAAAAACATGTAATTATTACTCAAGCCATTAGTTATAGTCATATAGTGATAACAGTGTAATACCCCATTGATTCCCAGAGTAAATCTCATTCTTCCCTAAAGGGAGGTCAGAGGTCAGGGGCAGCTATTGTACAGAACAGCTGGATCCTGTAGGAGTTCAGCGCCTTGCTCCAGGACACTTAGGTTTTGTCAGGTTCATGCCAGGTGTCATGCAAAGCCCTGCTCTACTTAACAATATGCTGCTGTGTTGATTTATTTATTTACAAGTATGTATTTGTTGTAACATCAGGCTTACCTTCTTCCTCCATATCCCTTTTCAAGACTTTCGTACACCTAGACATCTTGCCAATGCACATATAACTTCTTCTTCAACCAGCCATTGTGAAAAGACCGTCCACTTTAATTTCCTCAAACACCGCCACTGGAATTTGAAAAAACTGTTAGGGAAAACAAAACTGTTTCAGTTCTTTTATTGTTACTATAACCCGTCACATTTCCAAAGTATTTCAACTAATCACCTTTATGCAAATGTGAGTGAACCCTGAATTTGACGTTTTATCCTGGGTATGATGATAGGGGGATCAGTGACTGCATGAGAAAGATCTGCATCGATACTCTGCATGTGTTTGTTTACACTAAACTAGGCCTATTAGAGATAATGATTCACAGCATTGAGCTGTCAGTTTAAGAAGCTGTGTGTGTGTGTGTGTGTGTGTGTGTGTGTGTGTGTGTGTGTGTGTGTGTGTGTGTGTGTGTGTGTGTGTGTGTGTGTGTGTGTGTGTATCTGTATGTGTGCCTGCCTCTTCAAAGGCTGTCCTTTTTATCTACAGTCAACAAACAGCCTCCTCAGGAGGAAATGGGGAGGCTTCGTGCACCTGTAATTCAAATGTCCCAGTGCTCGAGAGTAAACAAGCAACACTCACAGATTCTCCCCCACTTAGTTTTATGTGGACCTGATGCTTAATGGGCAGAAAAAGAAAAGGGCAGACCTGTTCAAAGGCTCAAAGAAAGTTTGTGTAAATCTGTAAACTGGCTTTGAGAGAAATTGTCTTGCATGGTGATGGATCATTTTCTCAAGATCAGTCCTGTTTGGCCAATGATTCTGCTCTTAGCAGCTAATAGTAAATACACAGTAACCCATTCCTATTTAGCCAAAGAACCAGAACCTGTAGATTCCTCATCAAACTTGGGTTTATGAAATGTAACTATACGGCGGTGCAAATAGGGAACATCTGACCCTAATCTGATGCTTCATTATCTTTTATCTTTCCTGTAATTCAACAGTTCGAGCTCTGCATACAAATATGTCTACAGTCAGAACTTCCAGTAAATGGTGGTTGCACTGCATTTGCATGAGCGGCCCTCACCCCCTCCCGCACCACCACCAGCAGCAGAAGCAGCCGTATTCCCAGTTTGCTCTAGCCTCAGGCAGGCTAACTAGAGACCCAGGCCAACTCGCTGGTCCTCTCCCCAACCGCTTCCTCTCCACCGCTGCTGGGTTTGACTCACCGTGACCTCTGACCTTCGGCGCTACACCGCCTCCCCCACACATGCAAATATCGCCGGTCTGCTCCAGGAGGCATCAGAGAAAAGGAGAGGGTCGGATGGAGGGGAGGAAGAGAGACCAGGAGGAGTGACGTGGAGATGGATGGAAGCTAGCGGGGTGGTGTTGGTGGGGGGGGGGGGGGGGGGCAAGCAAGCAAGAGGGAGACGGAGCAAAGGAAAGAGAGACCCCTAAAGGAAGTGCGAACGTCTTGGTCTCTGAAGTGAAGGGGGGCAGTGGCAGCTGCCTGGGGAGGCTCCCGTCTACAGCCCAGCACTGAGGCCTTAAAACATTTCTCTCTCTGTTTAAGCCAGCCAAAACGGACCCCTGCGCGCTCCGTCTGCGAGGCTTACAGTGACCCATGCTGATCTTTGTGTGTGTGTGTGTGTGTGTGTGTGCGTATGTGCATGTGTGTGTGTGTCTGTGTGTTAAAGCGAGAGGGAGAGAGAGAGAGAGAGAGAGAGAGAGAGAGAGAAAGAAAGCGTGAGTATATTCACTGTACTTATTGTTTTCCTTGCTCCCAGGCTGCTCCAGGCACCTCAGTGTGTGTGTGTGTGTGTGTGTGTGTGTGTGTGTGTGTGTGTGTGTGTGTGTGAGGGGAGGTAAACGATGTGTGCGGCTGTATCTGGAGAGCCTCCAAACCCCCTCATCTCTTCTCCTCTCTCCTCCTTCTGTTCTCTCTGCTTGGAGGATCTGTCAGTTCTCCTTCTCTCTCTTTGTCCCTGCTTTGATCCTGCTCTCCAAGCCTTGGCTGGCCTCGCTAACAGCAGCTGAGCACAGGTCCTACTCCACTCCCACTAATAACACACATTCATGCCACGCTGGGATGATGCATGTGCGCACACATACTCTCACACACACACACACTCTCACACACACACATAAACGCTCTCATTTGTTGTTGCACTTACTCCCCCTCTGTGCTCTCACACACTCCAAAATCTGTAACGGCTCTGCTATCATTCAGTGCTTTTCTGTAAGTTGTCAGAGCTTATCGCTTTCACACAACCCTCTCTTTGCTGTAACCCTGTGCTCACACTATGAGCAACTTGGGTGATGGGTCACTCTATTCTGACTGATTGTGGGTAGTGCAGCCATATAGTGGATTCTGGTAGATACAGTATATGTTTCACAGGCAAATCTAGGCAGATGTATTTAGCCAATTTGAATACATCTTTATCAGGTTCTTGTATCGTTTTAAGATTTGTATTTATTATTTTTGAAGATGCATGGCAAAGGTACCATATGCAGTTTTCAATACAAACTGACATATTTCGGATCGGATCGAGGACTTTCTCCAAAAAGCATTTTGTGTTCATCAAGGCCAACTTTGATGCATTTTATAAATCATTTGCAAAGCCTGTTATTGAATGATTAGAAATCTTCATTGTTGACATTAGTTTGTAATCATTGTCTTCTCTTGCAATTTCTTTGGTGAGTGTCACCACCAACGACAGTTACAGAAATCAGCAGAAATATATATAATTTCACGCCTGTGCAGGTTTTGTGCATGTGCATCCTGTTCTTCATGACGATAGCAAACACATAATTCAGAGACTCAATAATCAAAACAGTGTAGCCTAAAACCTTTACACAGAGTAGTTTGACAAAAAAAAAGAATGAACTCAAATGTCACATTGCATAGTCGTCCTCCCCTCATATTGCAGTCTCACGCCGTATTTGACCACCTGTTATCATGAGACCAAAGTTCCATACTTGGCTCATCTCTATGACAACTGAGCCAACTCTTCATCGGACCGAGGAAGAGTTTAAGCTTCGTAAAAAGCCAGACCTTTAGGTAAGATTACTTTGGAAACAGTAGTTTGCAGTTCACACAGAACAGAACCTTCAAGCCCGATCAATTGAAATTAGAAACACACAACACATGCAACTATTCACCAGCATCTTCACTTCTGCAGCATTTCATGTAAAAGTTGTCGAGAACGGGGAATCTTTGACTGTTTGTAATGAGCTTCTTATGCAGTTTGCAGTTTCCAAGCAGAGCTGAAAAGTTCATACGCTGTTGACACGCAGTGACTGTGCACACATTGGCCTCTCAGCTCTGTAGGAAATGAAAGGATGTCTGGTGACTTGTTGACCATGCTAATCACAGTGTGAACTGTTGGATAAGTCGAGTCAGTCAACCACAGTGTGGCAGAACCTTGGGAAAGCAGGCTGCGTCAACACAGTGCCACCCTCAGTTTGGCAGCGGCAGCCACATGACACCTCAAGGCTGGCCTTGATACATCCTGTCTGACTGCCTGCCTACTTCCCACTCTTTTTTGCCAGCCTGTAATGAAGCTCTAAATGCCAGCAAAGGCATTTAAGCTTCGACCCCACCCCCCCCCCCCCCTGAACACGCATGCACACACACAACAACCGTGTCACCCTTGTGGCACCAGGAGCGCCCGTTGGCAGCAGCTCTGTTCACCAATGGCTTACACATTAAGGCATGAGCAGTGGGTGACAGCCGGCCAGATTGTTTTGTGAGCAGAATATCTCACACTTTCACACACACTTTAGCCCCACAATCTCCCTGCCTAATTGCATTATTGCTGCATTATTGCAGTGTGTGGAGGTCCATGGTCGAGGGGCCTCAATAAAGATATGAGTCCTGGGAAAGACTGGGAGCGGTGGAATGAAAAAAGAGGAAGAGGGAGATAAAAGGAGGAGGGAGGTAAGGAGGGGCACTATAAAAAGAGAGATAAAAAAAGGAGAGAGGATAAGATCAAGCGGGATGGGGGTTGGTGTAGGGGCAGAGTAGGGCGGTCACAGGTAAAAAAAAGAGTGAGGACAGTGTGTCCAAAATAAAAGATGCTAAATAATCATGCTTGTTTGTTTTCCTGTCTGCAGGCCAGACAATTGACTTTTTATATCAGTAAAGTATCTCCAAACACCATGTGATCAAAAGCTTTTACAACAGAGAGCTGTGTTCGTTGTTAGTCAGCCTGTTTCCCACAGATTTCTTGCGATAGAGGAGTTGAGACATAGCAACAGGTAACACTCCGGGGACCGACGGCAGCCAGGTGCACCTGATAGACTCGCAGGGAGAAGGGAGGGACCGACAGACCCTGGTCTCTGTGACTCAGTTCACCGCCAGAGACCTCTTGCAACATGAGCGTGAGAAAGTCATTCAGGCGGAGAGCGTTTCAAAACCAACACTGCTTCACACCACTACATTTGTTTTGGAACTCTGTCAGTGCCATTGTGCAGGTAAAATGACTCAGGTGTGCAGTGCACAACAATGAGACATGTTAGTGATGTGTTTGACAGAGGCAGCGTTGTTGTTCATGAAGGATATTTAGGATTATAACTGGTTTAGGCACATGTACAGACCAGACTCCCTCATGCCAAAGGCAAAGTTTGCAATTACACACAAGACACATGTGAGGTTTCACTGATGTCTCACATGCCAGTTAATAATTCTGACATTGACCTCATTTTAACCAGCTATTTAACAAGACCTCATCTGTCTTTTGAGACTTAAATATTGCCGATATGAAATCAACAATAGCTTAAAAGTGGAGTGGCCACATGACAATAAAATGTTTGCAGTGTCATAAAAAGTAAAAAAAAAATGCTTTATCCCTCTGATACCATAATGCATCATGTCTGGTGGGGATGTCATATAGTTTTCAGACATTGTAATATACAGCTGCATGCTCAAGTGCAGGCTTGGAGACAACTCAAACCCATCTCCGCGCCTCTCGCATGTTCAGCTGAGGATCTGGAGCCCCGTGCAGCTCAGCGTTAGTTATCAAATTCACGATCTTGCGGCCAGGCGCCGGCGACGCCCCGCAGATCCAGGCGGCAAGCCGGCGAGAGGAGCGCCTTCCCCTGGTCGCCTGCGCGCCACGTGTCGCGGTCTCTGCAGCAGCTGGAGGTGTGTGAGCTCAGCGGAGAGCCGCGCTTTGAGCTCCTTACACTCAAAGATATATAGGTCCTAATGGATTGCTTTTCCCGATTACATCCTGTCAACACATTGGCGCATTTGTCAATTAAAGTCTCCAGAATTGAACATGGTTCATAATGTTTTCTTACTTTCATCGGGAAAAATGAGCCAGAAAGTAGTGGGAATTATTCCACCGGGAGACAGTAAGCTCGTGTGTTTGTTTCTCAAAAATATAATAGAGATTTAGTTAACGATATAGTTTGAATCAGTCGACTTCAGTATTTTCTTCGTGGCGAAGTGTTCGTTTTTTTTCTGAAATTAGTACTTCTGGGTAAAAGGGAACACAAGGATAATGGAGGAAGCGATGTGATTATCGCCTCACTCGTCAAACTTTAAATACCCACAGGACTCCTAAATAGGCTACAGTAGCCTATGTGTCAGACAGCGCACGTTAATACAAACTTCCTGTTTGTGACAGTCGCCCAACCTGGGAAGCTGCTGTCCGTCAATAAACGGCATAAGACGCAGTGTTGAGCCCCGTTTTTGTTCTCTGCACCGCTCGTCTGCTCTTGCATCTCTCCAAATGCAATAAAGATAATGAAACGAAATTATGACCTGAAATCTAAAAAAGCTTTGAACGCTGTGGGGCGACCAAAGGCGGGGAGGAGGAGTAGGAGGTGAAGGAGGAGGAGGAGGAGGAGGAGGAGGAGGCAGCGGTCTGATCGTGTGAGCTCTCCGGGCTCAGAAATATCTCTGCTCTGGCTCACATTCCGATAAGGGAGCCCGCTCCAGCTCTCTCTGTGGGCGTGGTTTTCCCAGGCTTTTAAAACAGCAGCTGCTATTTACCTTCCCCTCTAATGTAAACCACCGCCGCCGCCACATACCCTCCCCTCACCCCTCCACCCTCCCCCTTGGCCCGGCGGCCCCCCGGCAGCCCGGCGGCCAAACCTCCAACCACCGCGCTCATAAAACATCCTGGCACGTGCTCCACATTCACAACACCGACAGATGATTAAATGCCAAAATTTGTACCACAAAGTTAGTGGTAAATAGCATGGAAATGGAGTGTGCGCATTTAATGTGATTTCCTTCTCTGAGGGAAGGCTAAATTAGCATGACTCCATTGGATATGATGGTTGTGTTGAAGGCTGTGTGTATCTGAGTGTGTCTCATCATGTGGTGTTTCTTTTACTAATGGCATTATAGCCTAACAGCAACTGTCTGTGAAGTTTGTTAGAAAACAAAACAAAACGGGTCCCTCCTGTGCCTCCATGCCACATGACTGAAACTCTGATTGCCAGATAGCCTACCACTTCCTACTTGTGGTTTTTAAACGGTACAGAAGTAGAACTTTCTTTTTTTGTTTCATTAAATTGAGCACACCTACATTCTAGAGTTAGAGGGCAACTTTGTGTGGACAAGCCAAAACATAATCGGCTCAAGTTGGTTTGATTGTGGGTGTAAGAGTGTTATTATTAATTGTATTATTCTTATTATTCTTATTATTCATAACAGCTACTGTTTTTTGTAACATAATGTTATTGTGTTCTCTGCTGTTATCTCTTGTCTGGGAGATAAAAGGTCCGTGTGCCCGCTCCTGGTGGCTGTGCCAGTCAGCGGCTCCACTGTTAATATGTAAACGGTACGATGATTGAAGACTGCAGGCAGTTTCCCCGGCTGTGCCCTGAACCCGGGCCGCGCGCCATTGGCCGCCAGCTCTTGCGGCCAAACAACCAATGGGAGGGCGCCGACCACGAGCCGTCCTCCCTTGGGCCGCGTGTCCCTCGCCCTGATTGGTGGAAAGTTACTGTGGGAAAGAAAGTTTGGGAAGTTTCACACGAGCCGTTCGCGTGCAGTGCGAGATATAAATACAAGCCACACGCGGAGCGACCAACAGAGAGACTCTGCATCCGCTCGTGATAGCTGCCGCTGCTGCTGCGCGTCGCTCAAACGGATTTTAACTTGATACGCTACATATCTCAGGATTGTTTTGAGGGAGAGGGGACTTTTGAATATCGAAAACTGAAAATATTCATCATCCTTTTTCCTACACCACTGGATCGTAATTTGCTGTGGTTTTGTTGGATATTTCCGATAAGAAAATGCCTTCCGATATGATGGAAAAAACGTCATCCTCTCCGGTCGCTGCAACTCCGGCAAGCATGAACACAACTCCCGATAAACCCAAGACAGCATCTGAGCACAGAAAGGTTGGTATAATATTCATCTTTTAAAAAGCCTGAAATGTTTCATTTTGGAAAACATTTTTCATTAGTTCCTCATCCAATACGAGGGTTTTCACTTTTACGCTTGAACCAAAGAGAAATGTAATAGTTAACGTCGTTTTGTTTTTTTAATCTTCAGTCATCCAAGCCAATAATGGAAAAGAGGAGAAGAGCCAGAATCAACGAGAGCTTGGGGCAGCTGAAAACTCTCATCCTGGATGCACTCAAAAAAGATGTAAGTACTCACTTAGCGCCTTGGTTATTAATAGATTTCAAAACTGACCCTGTCAAACTCTTAAAAAGTGAGCGCGTAATTCTAACCATGTGTGTTTTCCGTCCTCTCAGAGCTCCAGACACTCTAAACTGGAGAAGGCGGACATCCTGGAGATGACGGTGAAGCATCTCCGGAACCTCCAGAGGGCTCAGATGACCGGTAAGTCGCATTTTCCGGACTAATCTGTCTCATGGCTGTGCGTTTTAGAACATATCTGGGCTGGTCTAATACTCCTGCTTAAAGACCCCCGTCTAAATCTTTCACATTTTACACATTTTAAAAATAAAACAACGTGTGCATGTGAATATCCTGAGTTAAATAGACATGTGTGTTTTCTCTGCAGCTGCCCTAAACACCGACCCCACCGTTTTAGGAAAATATCGTGCCGGTTTCAGCGAGTGCATGAATGAAGTCACCCGGTTCCTGTCCACCTGCGAAGGTGTCAACACCGAGGTCAGAACGCGGCTCATCGGCCACCTGGCCAGCTGCATGACCCAGATCAACGCGATGAACTACCCCAGTCAGCATCAACACCAGCACCAGCTCCCCTCCATCGCCGGACCAACCCACCCCTCCTTCGGCCAGTCCATGCAGATCCCCAGCTCGTCCCCGCAGGTCCTGCCCATGAACTCGGTGTCCTGTAAAGGAGGCTCATCGCCGGTTAATTTACCATCAGACGCCACCAAAGTGTACGGCGGTTTCCAGATCGTGCCTGCTACAGACGGACAGTTTGCATTCCTCATACCTAACGCGGCTTTTGCGCCAAACGGCCCCGTTATCCCCGTTTACGCCAATAACGTCGGCACGCCGGTCCCTCTACCGGCTGCGGTGTCCCCCGGAGCCCCTTCAGGCAACACGGACTCAGTGTGGCGACCCTGGTGAAAAGTTGGGAAGGGCCATGAAGACTTTAACATGACACTTAATAGTTCTCTCTTTGTTCAATGTTAGAAAGTTGTTTTGAACCAGTTTTTTTTTCTCGTAAAATGGAAAGAGAATGCACTATATTTGTACAGCTAACAAGGGAGTAAAGTTCATATTGAAATGAGATTTGTATTGTGGAAGTCCGTTCACTGCGTTTTTTTATATATTTGAGTTGTCTTTTTTTACTGTGTGATGCCAAAGATATGTTCAATGCTCTTATGATGTTCTTCGTTTTGGAAGACAAATAAATTTGTAAAGATATTGAAAAACATGCGCTTGAGTTGTTTGTTGGGAAAACTAAATAAGATCTTATGCAAATAATACAAATTTCCGCCTGTTTATGCATCTTATTTGGACCTTAACAAGCAAAACTGAGCAGTAGAACACATTCACCTTTTCGGTTACACTATTTGTTATGTGATAATCACTTTGGAGTGTGCTGTTTACACACAAAACCAACAAGTGTTTTGTTGGATAGAAAATGTAGTAACACTGAAAAATACAGAAAAGGAAGTATTGCTGTGTGTAAGAGACTCTCCTCTGCAGTAATGTTTATGGTTCAATCTCTGCAACAACTAGTGTGCTATGTATTAAGAGACATGCATCTTCCTAAAGTGTCTTTGAGCAAAAACACTGTTTGTGCTCAGTAACTGTAAGTCGCACTGGACCAGACTGTCAGTAAGCAGTAACTGTTGTTGTTCTATTAGCTGAATAATTGAGTCAGGAAGGAGACTGTAGCTCTTTAATTCACCATGCAAAGGAGTTAGACTATCTAGAGCCGATAGTCCAACAGTTTCACAACTTCTTGTGGAAACTTTGGAGTCTTACAGAGGCCACTTACGCCATCTAGCAGTGCAGAAGTGCATTGCAGTGTTATTGGTATTTGTTCGGTCAACGAGTGGAGCATGAATGGCTGCTGTGGTTGAGCTTCTTGGATGAAAAAGAGCAAAGCCTTTGGATGATTTAACAAATGGTTATGGAAATAGGAAAATACTCTAATTATTACTCTCTAAATCAAGACACAGGAGCATTTTGTTGGAGAGGCTTAGGTATAATCTATGAGTAAAATAAGCTTCTCCGAGCAGCCGTATCAGGATTTGATAAGAACTCAAAAAATCATGTCACTTGAATCTTTGTTTTGAAAATATTTCATCAGGACATGAAGCTAAATGGCCACTCATCGATGATCAACTCAAAAGTTGGAAATAATTTATTAAACTCACAATTTGAAGTGATTAAGCTAAAAATGCTAGAAACTCATCTGCATGAGGATTTCCGCTGATCAGTCAGCTTTAACATTGCCAACAGCATTAATCTCCTGACTGCATGGAGCAGAGGAGCCTCCGGCTGTGTCTTTAATCAGAGCTGAGGGGAGTTCCTTAATGTCAGGGGATGGTGGGTTGACAGCAGAAGGACACGTTAAACACCGAGCCACTGAGCCATGTGGTAGCGCTCTGCTCTGCCCAGGTGTGTGTGCCCCCTCCAGCTATCCGAGTGTGGCCCTTCTTTGAAGGCGGTGTGTGTGGGAAGGGGGGGGTGCAGGTGTTTGCAATTATCAGTGCGCTAAGAGGCACAAAGTGTGGATAAGTGCCATCATTTTGAATTTCCATCACACCTTTTTACGGGGGGCCATGCATCCCTGTTTGATTGAAGCCATGTGTGTGCTCGCGCCTGTGCGTGCATACGTCTTGTGCGTGCGCACGTCTTGTGCGTGCGAATTTGTGCAGGGTGTTGGGTGAGGACATGCCTGGCCAAAGGGCACAGTGGGTGAGGTAGTGGAGAGTTAAGTGGGGGGTGGGGTGGGGGGGTTCAAGGAAAGGCCTACCACACAGGATAACAGTCGGTCTCCTGTGAGCCAGAGCTTCTCCACACAAATACGCACAGTCGCACACACACCTACGCAAAACGTTCCCACAGCATTCCAGCTGTGCTCGGACCAGTGTCGAGCTTCCTGCCCCGAGCCCCGGAGCCACAGCTGGACGCGGGACGTCTGGGAGGCACGTGGTGTGACCCGGACGACACCCAGCTGCTGAGCCCTCCCACCCCACCTCACAGCCTTTTCCCCCTCTTCCTCCCTTCCTCCCCTTCGCCGCCACGCACCCACCAACATCTTCAGTGGTCTCTTCCCCTCTGGAGAAAAGCTTTACGAGCCTCTCCAATTACCCAGTGCAGTGGCCGAGCTGCCGGAGTGACCGCACACATGTCACAACACGACCGGGGGGTTAGCTGCCATGCGTGTCCATTAACTTTTCCCACACTCCGCGTGCATGCAGAGAGCAAAAGGAGGGAAAAAAAGCCCCTCTGCTTCCTCCTTGGCTCCCTAAGTGCTACCATATGGTCCACTCTCTCCCTCTCTCTCTCATGGTTCCTCTTTCTCTCTCTCCCTCTCTCTCGGCCCGTCACTGGGGCTGTCTTTGATTGCAGCCCAGACAAGCGAGAGCTTTATGATTTAAGCCCAGGGCTTGCTGTACCAAGCCCTGGACTCATTTCGAAGCCAAACTCCTCTCCCTCTCCCTCCCCTCTTCACCCCCCCCCCCCCCCCTCCTCCTGCAGTTGCAGGGGAAGGCTGGTTTCTGGCAGGAAATGAATAGCTCCCAGATGAGCGCAGGAACCTGAGAGGTCGTGAGAAAGAGGCGAACCCCCCTCCGCAGGCCCGGCCTGCTGCCAGCCGCCGGGGGAATGTGGGAGAGCGCCTCTCTGACACACGCATCAACCCCTCTGCCCTCCACCACACCGCCTGACTGACTGACTGCCTGCCTCTGCGCTGGGCGCTGAGCCTGGAAATAGACTGATAGACAGGGCAACCGCCACCGAGCCCAGCAGCACGGCTCGTCAGCCAGCCAGCAGAGCAGCCAGGCAGGGAAAGGGAAAGCTGTGGGAGGGGAGAGAGTGTTGGATCTGTGTGGGCGGAAGTGGATCGGTGTATATGCAATCTGAATCCTGATCCAAGCATACAATGCGATTGAAAGTTTGATTTTTATTTAAGCTCAGTGTACGTTAGACTCATGTATGACCCTGACTGGGTATTTGCGCATATTTTCTGCACAGAAATACACATGCATACATACTCACTCACATGCTTCCCTCCTTCTGTCCCAGAGGCTTACACTCATTCCAGAGTATACACTCACTCAGACAGGTGTTCCTTGTCAGGAGCAAAGGGTTTTTCCCTTTGGTTCCCTGTGTGTTGAACTAACATTTATTCCTCCCGAGGTTGACACTGTTATGGTTGGACGTGGTCAGAAGTTTAGCTACAGCTGTCCAGGCGTATTTTAGGATATTTCAAAATCATTGTTCTGCATCAGTGTGACATGTTGAGATCAACTAATTACAGACTCAAGGCCAGACATTTTATTTTTGCCAAGTGCAACAAATGCACATGGTTCTGTCAATTGGCTCAGGGACATAACAGCGTATGTAGAGCAGTGGTTCCCAACATTTTTGGCTTCTGACCCCTTAAAATTACACAATTTCTATTTCTGACCCACAACACTGGTTATGGCCTCAGTTGGGGGATGGGTCGTGAGCAGTGCAACCGACACTTCACCTGATATGTAAGCATGATTTTTGTTCTCACTATTTGCATGTATAAGGTTGTAGCTGTTGATCAGATTCATATAAAGGTAATGAACAGCAATGTACTGCTTGGCTCACCAATTCATAAAAGCTACCGGAGTCTGGGAGCTTTGAATTATGGGTACTTGCGTACAAAAGGGCATCCAAGTCTCATGGACCCGATCTCCACTCCATTATTTTTAGTCTATTACTCATGTGAGTTGTTCTGTCCCCTGTCTGCAGTGCAGCCAGTGACTCAGTACCCATCTAACTCTACATGGTGTACCCTTCTTACGCTTCCACCTCCCGGTCTCCGTATCTTTCTCTCTCACACTCTGTCTTTGTCTCTCAAACACTCAGATTGTGCGGGGCTCCTATGGTAACCTGTGGGCCTAGTAAACAGGACAAGCTGTCTACACACAAATCCCAGCAGTGTGCGTGCCCACTTTCCTTGGCTCACCCTGCATGGCAACAAAAACCCCACCAGAGGCTCCCACCATCAGTCCATTCAAATGTCAGCCACCTCGTTTGAAGTCGCAGACTGCTATGTAAATCCACAGTGTTTCTCACCAGCCCAGCCTCTCACACACACTCAAAAACAAGAACTCTAGCAAAGGTGGTCCTGTGATGCTGGATTATTGTTTCTTTTATGGTCTCCAGCCTTTAGAAGCAGTCTTTTTTCATCCCTATAGCCCATCCTCCCAGTTTTGGTTCGTAAACATGTTTTTGGTGTATGGTCACAGGGCATGGTGACTTGAGGAGAGCAGGACATGGCAACCATACGATGCCGTCAGTTACAAAGTTGGCACATCCCCCAAATCTGGGCTGTGACAGAGATGACCCCTTCACACTGCGCCTTTGTATGACCTGTCCTCCAGTTTCTCTGGAACCCAGGGCCAATTGAGTGGGAGGGTTTCCCCCCTCAGAGACCATCACAACAAACAAATAGACCAGGCAAACAAGTTCCCACCACACCAACGTCCAAACAACTGCCAACGGTGACAGTTTGGTTGCTTTTGATATCACACAAAGAGGTTCTTCATGAAGCACTTCTGAGCCCCTTTCCCAACTTCAGGGTCAGGGCCCCTGAGAGTTGTCCCCAGAAAAAAACTGGAAAGATTATGATAAACAATACACCAATCATTTTATAGGTGTAAAATGTAAGTACACATAGGATACTAATACTCAATATTGTTTCTTGTGAGTTATTCAATGCGTGCTTTAACATTGGTGGAGTCGGGTAAGCTCAGCTAATTAAGCCATGTCGTTTTAAAGAGCCAAAATATAATGAATGAATAAACCAATACATATCTATTACCAAATTTAAATGTTTGAATTGTGCATAGTAGTCATGTAGCTTATTCTGTAGTAAGTGATATAAAGATGTCCACCCCATGACAGCATAACGCAGCTGTCCTGAAAACCACGTATCGCCAAAATGTCAACTATTCTCGAAAAACCACTGAGTTTTCAAATGTTTTTTTAGCTTAAGACACGGACAAATCTTAAATCTGGGGACACATGTTTTTCACTGGACAGCGATGGTGCTGCGTTGACCAAAAATAATTGTTGCTGTTTCTATTGTCAGTCTCGACAAGAAAGTCAGAGGTCAGGGGTCAGGGTCAGCTACAGTTTATGTGATCTTTTCTTGTGCATACAGTAACACTAGGCAGCCTGAATATGGTTATGTTCCATATGTGTGTTTTCATATGACAGGATGTTGAGATGATTTACTTAGGCTGTATATCGTGCTGCCGTCTGTGTGTGTGTTTCTGTGAGTGTTTGTGTGTGTGTGTGTGTGGGGGGGGGGGGGGGAGAGAGACGTTGCTGCTCTGAGTTCATCTGCAATATATCTTCATGTATGTGTGTGAGCATGCCTGCAGCTTGCCAGCCACTACTTTTACATTACAGCATCATTTTGCGTGGGGTTCCGCCTCTCTTTGCACATGCGAGCGAGGCTGTGATCAATTAACGTGGCCTAGGGAGACTTGTGAAGTCCAGCAGGAGAGCGAAACACACCCCTAACACACTCAACTTACACACTTGTTTGGCTGTATGATCTACGAGCTCTGCCCTCGCGTGGCTGGTTTTATTTTCCTGCTTTTAACAGCCCCTCCGCGGAGGCTTGGGCCCCTCTGAGATGAAGGGAAAGAGAAAACAGATTTTTTTGACCCTTGAATACATCAAACGGGTCCGGATGTCCAGCTCTTTTTCACTCTGATGGAGCTGGGATGGAGTCAGCGAGTTTGATGTCAGTGAATCAAAATAGTGGCCGTTGTTATTGTAAAGTCACGGAGATGGTGTTAATGATGTAATGTTAACGTCAAGGCCACACACACAGGAGCATGGGATACAGTGGAGAGAGGTGTCTGCACAGAAACTGATGGATTAAAGTCTTGACTGTGCAAACAGTTTTGTTTGTGTTCTGTGATTTAATGGCTCACACTTAATGGCAATGTGCTCGGAAAGAAGAAACTCCTCCACAAATGAGAAATCCTGCGGAGAAACTTGTCGTGATGTGTTTGACTGTTGGGTGTGTGCAGCTTTGCAGACAGATGTATAACGATCTACAGTGTTTCCATACATACGTTTTCTCAGTCATTCGTTTCAGGTACTTTTGCTTTTTGCATTGCGTTGACGTTTCATTCAAATTAATTTAAACATCACAGGTCATTTGACTCAACATGTACACCATGTTGCATTATTTCTGAATGTAATTAGTTATGGTAATATAAATTAATTATCAATGAATACATATAAAACAAATCTAATGGAGGTAGGAGAAACATACGTAGAGCATGCACATATATTTTCAGTCTCCGTCCATAGATTCAGTTGTAATCACAGTCGGTGTGTCTGTTTTAGAGCTTTTTTTCCCCATAACATGTCCATAAATAGTGAATAACTCAAATCCAATGTAAAACTCAAAGATATTCCGTTTTCTATCATATCATTAAATCCTCACCTTCTGGTAGTTGGAACCCCCCAATTAGGCATTTTTCTTGAAACATATATGGAATCGTTCATTGTTTTTCAAATTAGTAGCTAATAACTAAACAACTATTTTACATAGTTTTGATGCACAAGTTTCCATTTAATTACCCAAATGCAAAATGTAAACAACAGACTTGCCAACTTTTTCCTAAAAATAAAAGTGTATGATTTTTCCAGAAAGTTGCTTCGTCAGCTTGATTGCAGGGATAGCATTAATTAAGGGTTTGAGGGATTTTCAAGAAGCCAAATTGAGTCCCATAACATGGGAATAAAATGTCACCCACAGACAAAACATCTGAAGAGGCTCTTACGGGGCATTGACTACATATTCTTCAGCTCTTATGTAATTGTCGATCATGAATTGTTGATTTCCACAAACCCTTTGCTTTTTTTCAGTCTTATTTAGTTTTCATCTATTCTGTATATATGTTCACATGTATCCAGAGAAGCTGTAGTGACTTCTAATGCAACAAATTCAAAACATCACACCTCAAACCAGCAACTTTTTTAGAGATTCTCTACTCCTCAATCTGGTCCGGTTTTCTCATTTTTTTCTCTCGGTTGGTTTTATTGTCGGCATTTGTTCCCACTGCACTAAGTGTTTCACCACTGAGATACATTGCATCATGTCGGTGCTCAGAGACATGAAATGGCATTATCCCACCTCCCTCTGCTCCGTCCACGCAAAAGCAGCCTAAACTGTGACGTGGACCAGCAGTTAATCCTCTTTCCCTTTATGGAGCCAGTGGCGGGAGCCGAAGAGGAGCTGGCCGCAGAGATACGACCACGAGAGGCCGTAGACACAAAGCAAGCCGTGCGTGTGTGTGTGTGTGTGTGTGAGTGAGTGTAATTGTTTGAAGGTGTGCACAATAAAAGAGTTTGTTTATGTCACTTAGAGTGTGTGAGTGTGTGATGGCAAGTGTGTTTGTGTGTCTTTGCTTGTCTTGTCTCTGCCTTCCCAACACGTTGACAAAGCCTAAGTGTGGGTTTATTCAAGGCCGAGTGTGTTTTTCTAAGCGTGTGTTCGATGCCTCCCACCTCGTTTGTCTCTGTAACTTCACCTTTGTGGAGTGTATTCTTAAAAACTCCCACTACACACTGTTATCTCAGCTCCGGTTTGCATCATGAATGAGACAAATGCCTGTGTGTGTGTGTGTGTGTGTGTGTGTGTGTGTGTGTGTGTTGGGGTACTGGCAAGCTTGTCATGGACATGTAAACCCCGGTTACTCTGGGAAATGGGTCCAATGTGATTATCCCTGAAGCTGTAAAGTAGCCACCTAGAGTGGGCAGAGGAACTGAGACCTCGGAAGAATACGTGACATGTTTCTGATGGTATTGTCTTGTGTGGTCAAATACATAAAGCCTCTGGTTCTCTTTGTTTTCCTCAGTTGCAGCAGTTGTAAGGGAGGCAGCAGTGTGTCATTCCTGAGAGCTAAGATAAGTCATTGAATGAAAAAGATGACTGACTAAGACAGCATGGCAACTATGCATTATAAAGGAGCTTGTCTGACTTCCGCCACCAACATTCAGTGCCAATGCAGGATCTAGTGTGCCCTTTAATTTGTGTCACAATCAAACATGTTTAACCGTAACCACAATTCTCCCACCTTGTTTACGTGTCCAAGTCTAACAAAACTTAAGCCATACTTTATTTGCCATAACCACCATCTTTCCCGAACATTAACCGTACCGTAGTTACCAGGCAGAGGATGTTAGAAATTGACTGCAATCATTGGTTGTGTGAAATAGTCCAATATCAATGCCCCTTTCTGGCGATACAGATGTTTTATCACACATATCCCACCCAAGATCTTACCTTTTTGGTATAAAACATTCACGCCCATAAACTTGATAGGTGGCTGAAAAAATGTTTTTAATTTGTTAGTTGTTGTAAGTACTGGAAGAGAAAAGACTTTCATCCAGACTCTGTCCCAGACATATTTTCACTAACACATGGATACAAACAGCCCGTTAAGCTGTCTTTGACTGTATTTTGACAAAGTGACAGGAGTTTGACAGAAATTGGTTCTGCTGGTTTGAGGAGTTTCAATAGCTTTGTTCATGCAGTGTTGCTTTAAAATGTAGTGTCTTGGCATTGGGGCCTTTCTTTTCCACTATCAAAGGGGCTCCAGCTTGCAGACCTTTCCTGCAGGTGTGGTGAGACCAAAATCAAAAGTTGAAAGGTTAAAATTATCACAAAGGATCGACGGTTCGATCCCCGGCTCCACTAGTCCATGTCGACGTGTCCTTGGGAAAGACACTTAAAAGTGCTCAAATTGCTCCGGCTGTGCCTGCGGTGTATGATGGGCAGGTGGCACCTTACATGGTGGCCACTACCATCAGTGGAGGAATGGAAAGTGCTTAAAGCGCTTTGAGTGGTCTGCTATGCAAGTACAAGTTTACAATTGATCATATTTAAAGTTTACGACAGGAAAGTATGATGACATAATTTAAGCTTTACTCTTCTTCTAAATGATATGACATCAAGCTATTGGCTTCATTTTGATGTGAAGTAATTGCAACTGCAATTTACCACTTTAGGGACAAAAAACAGTCAAGCTGCATATTCAGTCACAAAAAGTATGAAAGTATAAATATACCATTTGCAATGTGGGCGGATGCACCAACACTTTTGAATGACTATTGCAGCGCTATATTTATGTTGTCAGCTGATGACATTCTGCTCCTTTTAAGCATAAGAGCTGCTTTTTTTCCAGTTTCATTTGTCCCATGCTTAATTGGTCCCTTATGGTCTGCTGCTTTCTTTCTTAAAATAGACATATTGTCTGAAGACCTGCGTTGAAACCTTTAGAATCATCATAATTACTCTGTCTCTGTGAGCACTGAGTGGTAGAGCTGTCATAGATTTACGGAATCAGATGATTTACATTATCCACTAATCTAAAGCTGGCATGTTCGCTTCCTCCTTAACCCGGCCAATAGGCATTAGTGTGATTAGCGTGTGGCATCCTGGGCTGTCGGGGGCTGACGATTTGTTCTGAAGATCACAAAATCTATCTCTCTCACACACACGTACGCACATGCACACACCATCTCTGATTTTCCCACGTGCTCCACAGATCCAGCCACCAGTTGCTGGGCGCTCTCTCTTTCCCGCTGCAGCGCTGGCTGCATGCGACCCTCCACAGACGATATCAGGGTAATTGACAGTGACTGGAAATATGCAGCATCATTGAGCCCTGACCCGTGTGACTAACAGGGTTAGGGCCTCCCCCCTTCGAGACCGACCCTTCCTCCAAAGCCATCAGTGATTTTCAATTTGTGTTAAAGCTCCCTTTGAGGGGCCCCCAGGGGCCCGATTTGATTAACATATTTTATGGCGAGGCCCTTGCTTCAGGCCCAGTATTAATAATAGTCAGAGCCCATTATGGCTGACTATGTGACGACAGTGACAGTGAGGCCTGACAGTGGTTCCTGAACGCCTCTTTAGTGAAGCAGAGGAGTGACTGGTCTTTAATGGGACGGGGATTGCTGATTTTTTGCGAGGCCTCTGTGAGTTTTGCAGTTTCGCTGACGGCTCGGCCATGCCAGCTTGAGGCTAATCAGAAGTGATTCATGTAAGCGAGTCACAATGCTGTATTGGATTTAATTTGTTTCATCTACGGTTCTCTCCATCACTTATCAGCGGAATGAACCGCACCGCAAATATATGGAGGGTAGACAATAGACGGCGATTGTAAGGGCACTTTTCCCACAGTCCTATCTGTCACGAAAATGGACACACACTGACACAAGGACAAAGCGACAGACAGTCGCACACTCGAACCCGACTTCCGAGAGTGTCTACAGTAAGGACATTCCTGCGCTCCACACGCCTCGATCATTGTCTGCTGCAGCCGTACAGCAACAAAAGAGGCGTCCTCTCTGCCTCCTCTGCCTAAATGCCACAGAGCAGTTAAATGTTACCCCATAAATGAGACTCCTCTCCCCTCAGTTTTTATAGCTGGTTGATGGAATCTGTATGTATGAGGAGCCCTTTTCACTGTCTCCTGTTAAAAAACCCAAAGTCCTTCAATACATTCTTCCATGACACAGTTTATTTCAATAGGCTGGCACAAAGGAGAACCCCTGTAAATCAATGCTTTTGTTTAAAAAAAAAAATACTCCTTAATATCATTCAGCAGCAGCTAGTCTTGTGATACTCGTGCAGAAACTGTACGATAGAAACCTATAGAAACCAACAAGATAGCCCTTTTTCTCTGTTTTAATTTCCCTCACACGAAGACAGACACATACGCAGCCTTTGAAAGGAGACTGTATAGGTTCTCATATATGGGGGGCAGCGAGGGAGAAATTGGCCAAAGCTTAAGTTTCGTCCTGGGCCTGTAATGATTTGTAAGAATGTAAAGCCCATGAGAAAAGCGACTACCAGGAACAAACAGGGAACAGGTGGTCATCGCTGCGTCCCCCAGCCTTGGCCCACAGACATGAAATCAGCCGAGAGGTTTAGATTTCAGTGATAAAGACCCTGAGGTTTGTTTGCTCTTTATGTCTGCGAAGACGTGTGAAAAGATTCCAGACCTCTAACCCTTCCCCAAGTCTCCCACCAGCCTTGGAGCTGGGAATAAGAGGTTAAGGATTCCAGCGCACAGGAAATCGTCTGTCGCCGCTCGTTTGGGAAGGACAGATTGGATACGTGGGTTGACGACGAGGCCTTGACTTCTGTTTTTCTTTGTATCCGTGGTGTTATGAGATCTTTAGGCTGTGCTTCGGGGGAAATTAATAAACAATCAAACCTTGTGGTATGTAGTTCTTAATCATCAACAGGGCAGATTAATTCCCGGGTCCAAGTAGTAAAATAGCTACGTACAGACGTCCAATTCAACTGAAGAACATTTAGTGTGTTGAATATATTCCAGTGGGATAAGACCAGTTACATTTCTACTTACAGTCTGTTGATGACTTCAGTAGAACATGTTCTTTACCAAAAACATTCCATTGGTACAGCATGTACATCCAACAAATGCCAGTATCCAGTCCTGCAAAACTGATGAACCACTACTTTTTAGTGATTTTTTATGTTTTATGGTGCGTTGACTATGTCTCTAATTATTACATGGTCATGTTTTATATGTATTAGTGTACATTTAATATTATATACTTGGAGGTACACTTAATTGATACATGTAAAAAATAATAAGAAATAAGTTGAAAAGCTCATTTATTTGACAGGATAGGTGATAATCTGTAAAATCAGCAGAGAGAGTAAACGAATAGTGAAGTGATAAATTAATCCGACTGGAGAAGTAATTACACCTCAATTCCTTCACATACAAGCTGAGACGGGCTGATCTGCCAGCCAGGGGGCCATGCAGTGTTTAACTGTGCATGTGTTTGACTTTCAGTGTGTGTGTAAGTGTGTAGCCATGTGTGTCCTCTGCTTATCTATTTCCATCTGTGTGTCTGTGTGTGTGTGTGTGTGTGTGTGTGTGTGTGTGTGTGTGTGTGTGTGTCTGTGTGTGTGGTTTAGGGTTGTTGTAACCACAGGGCATGATGACAGACAAGCGGAGGGGAGGGCATGCTGGATAATCAGGCAGCAGGCAGCTTTCAGGTGTGGGATAAAGTTGAGGATGTGGGGGGGAGCATACGAGAATTTTGCGGGTTGGGTGTGTGTGTGTGTGTGTGTGTGTGTGTGTGTGTGTGTGTGTGTGTGTGTGTGTGTGTGTGTGTGTGTGTGTGTGTAGCCGAGTTCCGCTTGGGTGAGCTTGAAGAATGCCCATGTGGATCCTGGCAGTGAAAGAAGAAGCTCCTTTCATCATGAGTAGCTCGGTGCCCCAAACCCCAGCCCATTTTTCCCTGCTCCGTCTTCCAGTGACCCCCCCCTCCCCATTTATTCCTCCTGCGAACTTCCTCCATTATTTGCAGGAAACATTTTTAAAAAGAATAAATGAATGCAGGCTTTCAAGCAAATTCCCAATCCGCCTCATCCTACTTTTTTTTCTTTTTACCTCTCTCTCTCTCTCTCCCGCGCGCGCTATCTTCTCTACCCCTTCCCTCCCTCCGTCGCCTTTGTAGCGTGGGAGCTGTCAGTGGCGTTTGCTCTGACACACACTCGGGGCCCCGGCAGCAGGCAGGTCCCTGTGCTTTAAAGGGCAGCAGCTAATTAGCCATAATGGCTTCCATTTTGTCCCGGCCTTGCGTCATGCCTTTGATGCCGTGATTGGAAGCGCTCAGGGGGGAATACCAGACAATTTTCCATGTCTGATTTGTTTGAAGGGGAAGTGGGTGTGATAACAATGATGTCACGGCAAAAGAGAAACAGTGTTAGTGTTTTCCCACTGAGTGTTATGGACTTTGTCCTTGTATCTTAAAGTAGGTAATTACTTCTCACACAGTGATGGAAGGTTTGTTTCCCTTTCTGTTGTAAAGGAGTTCATATTGAGACTGTTTGAGGCAAAGAAACAAAGTGTGATTGTACAAGTGGCTTATACATCTCTTTTATTACAGAAGGATTTTAGGCTCTTTGATCAGATTTTCAGGGACATTTAGAAACTTAATGTGTTAACTGCCAAGTTATGGAACATTTTGAGTTTTCTAACAATGCCCATCCCTCTTTTCTAAACTAAAACAAATGAACTATTTCTAAACATTCAACCCTAGCAATGAACATGTATTTTTCAAGGACTTAGTACGCTGTTGGAATGCTTTGAACATACAAAGATTTATGAGTTTTGAGGATGAAGTTTACATGTTCATACATGTTCAGATTGTATGTTTCAGAACCTTTGTGATCAAATGTTCCTTCATTTTCCTGACTGGAAAGCGTCACACACCTGAATACCATGAATCGCCTGCTTGGGACCATCCTGTAGGTTGAGGGGGGACATCTGTACTAACCTTGGCAACTTACACTTAAACTCTGAAAGTGTCCCTTTCTATCACCCCCCCCCCCCTGCCTCCTCTGCCCCCCCCCCCCCCCCCCATGGATCAGGTTGACTGGTGAACTATAGAGGCAGAACCCTTTGAACCTCCTCAACACACACACAAAAGACAAACGCACATAAACACAAGAAGACACACACCACTGAGGGGCTAATGGTGCTTGAAGCCCAGCGCAGCACAGCTCTCCCTGGGAGAAAGAGCAAGAGAGAGAGAGATGAAGGGAACAAGGGGAGGAGAGGCGGGGAGCGTCAGGTTCCCCCTCGGCATCTCTAAAATAGGTTTATCTCTGCCAGGGAGGTGTCTCTTTGTGTCGCCACGCCTGGGACTGAAGAGGGAGAGGATGCAGGCAGCCAGGGAAGAGAGACAAGAACAGGCAGAGGGTGAGAGAAAAAGAGAGCCTTCACTGGGATGGGACCACCTGCGTCGCCTCCTTTGCTGGGAGATTATGCGGGCACACAAAGCGGTGCTGGGAGGAGGGCAGGGGCACCGGGGGAGCCCGGCGTCAGGAGAGTGAGCAGCGTGGAAAGTGGAGCTGGCGTGTGTGCCAGTGGTCTGCCACATACTGTACCAGCAACCCGCCACCCTCCACACCTCCCCACAACTGCTTCCCATAGGTTCATGTCTCTCAGGATACGTCCATTTCCCCTCCTTGTCCTCCCTCAGTCTCTGCCATATGGTTAAAACAGTTGCTCGCTCACAAATCGACTCACTTCTCATGCAAATACTATAACAACTGTATGTATAAATTTAAAAAGTGGACACACAAATGTTCAATTCTAATGAGTATCTGGACAGTAAAAAAGGTTTGGCACATTTGAAACAATTAACCTGTCAAATCCCTCAATTTACATCTAGATGCTGATTATTCAAGGCCAAAGCTAACATAATAAATGTTGTTGTGTAGTGCAGCATTGTGGCCTTGTTGTGTGGTTTTAATTGACACGTTCACTTGTATCAGGCTTGATTCAAAAGGTAAACAAATAAAACATAAAACGTTTTTTAATCAAGCCAGTTAGTTGAAATTCAAAAAAATATTAGCAACGAAATTAGTGGATGTCTTTTTCGCAAACACTGCAGCAGTTATACTGAGTCTTCAGCCTACCGTACTCTCTTAAAGAAATACACTGAAAGAAAACACACTGATTCCCTAACATTCATGAATCTTAATGTGTGGAAAAGTTTTCTCTCCATGCTGTAGTTAACACCTTATCTATGCTGGCTCCTCATGAGTCGCTGTGGGCTGTTTGCATGATTATCAGAAAGCAGCAAATTCCGACATGTATGCTTTCATAATTATGTGGGAATGAATAAACTCAGCACTGAGGGTGTGGAGTTGCTACATGTGCAGATTTTCTGCAGCTTTCATGTCTCACTCGTGGATTTCACACCTTTCTGCTGCTGTTCTTTTCCCACATATTTTCTATCACTTACTGCAGCTGCCCTTACAAAGTACGTACTTTCTCATATATCTCTAGATATATGAGCGAGTTCTCATATATCTGTGGCGCAGAGGACTTGGATTGTGGGTCAGAATAGCCTGAAAAACATGCTAGCTTGCATACTACAAAGTGCGACCGGCTGCAGTCGTACATGGTATTTTGTGAATACTGCATTTGACATACTATGTATTGGGACATACAAAATATTTTTCTGGTATACAAAATATTATGGTAGCAGTATTGGAACACACAGTATATCATTTTTTAACCTCAACCTGAAGCTTACAGATACCTGAACCCACAGTTATTTCCCTATAGTGTCCATTTTTGACCTTACAGTTAAGTGCTTTTGTAGATTAATGTTTTCAAAATCATTATGGGGGTCTGCTGAGAACATAATCCCACCCAGAACGGATGAGTGTAATCACATTTTTGTTATTGAGTCATTGGCCAAAATCCAGAATCTGATTATACTTTACTTTGCACAATAGTGGTTTTATGTTATATTTCATTTCAACGGCCTAATCTGGATTATTGAGAAAACCGATACACAATAATACAACCAGGCACAATAGAAAACCTGAATACTTTGTGCACCAAGGACTGGCATTTCTGTGATTCATTAAACAGTATTTGTATTATTGTCATTGTCATGTTTTACAAAAAAACAAGTAAATTGCATTGTCAGCACAAAGTAAAGAAGTAAGGTCTTTCCCACTGCCTTTGTGAGATCTGTTTTTCAATTACTTTCCTCATATAACTGCAATTCATCAATCACTGTACTCTGTGAAGTTGATATATTGTAGATAAACTACCACGGCTCCTCCTCCCCAGTGTCTGGGATAGTCCCTTAGCTGTGAGCCGAGGTCCCCAGAGTGGATGTTACCATCAATGATTGGTCAGTCCCCATTGTTTCAGGCACTGTCATTGGTCAAGATTAATAGCTGCTTCTGGTTAATTATTCCAGGCCTGGGTATTGGTCTGGAGCTGAACCTCAACTAACCCCTAACTCTTCCATCAACGTACAATGACTTTATTTGGAGTTCCCCATTCACTGCAGCCGGCCTTTAAATCTAATAATTGCCGAGTTCCTTTTGTCTCTTTGCTGATGCCGGCTATTAGCAGAGCAGCGAGATCGTCTTGGGCCAGGTCTGGACCACGTCAGTTTTGACGAAGCTATTCTGTTAAAGTCCTGCCCCCCCATCTTGTCGCCCTTCTTTCCCTTTCTAAGAGGTCTCTGAAGAACCCGCAGACATCAGCAAATTCTCAGCCCAAGGTGAAGAAGGGAACAGAAGGAGAGTGAGAACAGAGGAGGACCGACCACAGAGGCAACCTGTGCTTCTCAAGGTCTGCCTGAATGGGTGTTTTTAGGTATTCATTGTGGCCCTCTCTTTCACCCGCTCTCTATTCTTCAAAGTGCTGGCGGAGCCCTGGCTTGGCGTGGGTCTAAGCTTGCATCCTTCGCAGCAAGAGCTCTGCGGGCCACACTGATGTTCTAATCATAACCCGGCGGCAGCAGCTTTGTGTGGAGCGTTGGGAGAACTGAGGACTGGCTTCCTGCCGCTCACGATCCCTTTGTCCCACTGGAAGGTGCCGCGGCCAGGATTAAAGCAACAATAGAGGTCACCCCAAAAATCTCTCTCTCTCTCTCTCTCTCTCTCTCTCTCTCTCTTTCTCTCTCTCTCTCTCTCTCTCTTTCTCTCTCTCTGGTGTGTCTGGAGGGAGAACTGGGGGGTAACAGCGGGAAGTTTTTTTTTGTGTTTCACTAGATTTATTGTAAACAATCAAGTGATTTTATTACCCAAAGCAATTTATGAAGGGTGAGGGAATAAGTGATGGCTGGCTTGACCCTGGAGAACTGGTTACAAGTCAATCAAACCAAAAGTGGATATGTGGTTGTGTGTTTGTTTATGAGCAGATTGGTTTGTGTTAATGTGTCTGCAGTAGTGTGCATATGTCTGCCATTGACTGTGAATACTTGCTGTAAAGTGGATACTGTAAATGGAAGGGTGTCTATGCCCATATGTTTGTGTCTATGTAGATTCACCGGTTTCAGCATGCATGAATGTTGCATGGAAATGCAGCCACAGTTGACCACAGATACAGTACGACAGGTTGTGCTCCTTGAGCTGCATCAGAAGATAATTATAATTGAAGTATTGAAGTAATAATCCTGTGACATTTTCATTTTGTAAGATCCCTTTAATGATGTCGCACAGCAATTATTCTGTCTGTACAGTCATGAGAACTTTAACATTTTCCGAAAAGAATCTTGCAGATAACCACTTTAACGTGGCATTACACTGCAGTGACACAGACTAATTTCTGCGTCTGTGCAGGAGCTTCAGACAACCAAGTGACTTGAAAACCTGTGGAGAATACTACTGTTCTCCACCCACGCTGTCTCGGGTTCATCCACAGAGACTCACAGAGATGTCACAAAAACATCAGGGGAAACAACCCATGATGACATGATTACATTTGCAGTAGTCAACCTACTCTTTAGGGAGATAACAAGAAGACAAAGTTCATTGTAGAATATTTGGTCAAAGACAATCATTATGATACAAAGTTGGATATGTTTTTTGAAAATAACAGGAAGACATTACAATATAATTCAAGTCAACTCCAGAAACAATTCCTAAAAACTAATCACTGAGTCTATCAAAGCCTCTTTGAGGCAGAAAGGGTACTATTTATTGCAGCATTGGATTGCAAGATGTCACGGTTGTTGAGGTTATTATGTTGAACAATTGCATTAGCCATCAGTCACTGATAATTGTTGAAGGATAAACTGCGTACAATCTCAAAGTGTACACAGCATGCATCACAAATTAGGCCCAGTGAGAGTGTAAAGAAGAAACCTTCGGTAGAGAGCGTTGTATTCCTTCAGTTGAAGTTAAAACTTACAATAATCTGAACTCAAGTGTAATGAAATGTAACCAGCGCCCCTAATGAGACATGAGCCAGTTATCTTTATAGTTTGTGCTAGTTTTCAATCGGCTCCTCTGTGAAACGCGTGTGCTGTAGTCGTCCCCCGTGACACTGACGAAGTGTCAGATCATAATGATGACCCTGAGGATGAGCCCACATTCCTCTCCCCAGCACGCTCCCTCTCTCTCGCTCTCACATCTCCACCACGCAGACCCCCAGCCATCATGTAATAAATGTTCAGTGCCATAATCAATTTGCAATGCTTGGGGAGCATCTCTCTTGATATAGCCTGTAAAAAAAAAAGGGAAAGAGAGAGAGAGAAAAGGATGACACAGAACACAGAGGACAAGAGGGGTCCCTGTGAATGTGTCGAGAGCGCGAGGCGAAGAAGAGGGAACCGGGGGGTCTATTAGAGAAAAGACTTCCCGTGGCGTAAATAGTATTCATGGATGACAGAGTGGTCATGGGGGATAGACGAGGGTCTTCTTCTCTGTGGAGCTCGAGCTGACTCATTCTCCGCCTGGCTTTTCTTCCTGACGCGGCTCGCCAAGGGGCTCCTTTGTGCCCTAGCAGCAGGTAGCAATGGAGTGGCAGGTCAACTTTCAGGGCCAACACAACTACCCCCTTCTCCCGCTGACCCCTGCTGTTTGTTTCTGTGTGCAAGTGTGAAAGCGTAATATTATGCATGTGTGTGAGAGGAATTCACTGCAAAACATAAATTTATATATATATATATCATTTTTAGATAAACAATTACTAGTACATCTTTGGCAGATATTCTTAGTGCGGTCTTCTTTATGAACCCTTTGAATCTCATCTTTTTATGTGACACACTTTATTTTTTGTGAGAGTTGCCTTCACAGCCAATAAAAAGCACAAATCTAGTGACGGTTTTATTTGAATTTGTATCAATGATTCCTAGAAAAGCGGAAAGACATATTTCTCCCACCGCTCATCTTTGACCCACAGCAGCCGTATTTTTCATATTGTAGGTTTACTCACCGATCGGATGCTACTTATCCCAGACTATTTTCTCTCTCTCTCCCCATGGTAACTCAAACAGTTTTCCCAGTGGGTGGTTCGCTCAGCCTCAGGGCTGCAGAATGGAGTTGCCCACGTAGCACGCAGCCTAATCGAATAACCGCCCCAGCATGGCGCCCAGCGTGAGTGTCGTCCCCAGAGGGGTAGTTGACCGGAGGCTGCAGGTACTTTTCATTGCCGCCTGGCAGGCCGGCTCCTTTCCCCAGCGTCCCGCTGCTAAAAATTTGTCGGCCCCCTCTGGGTTTCTTTTCTGGGAGTGTCAGCTGTGGGGCCCCTGATGGGAGATTTGTTGATATGATAACTCGATTAGACTACAGAATGGATGACATGGTGGCAGCGAGCCAGTCAGCAGCACACAGGGAGGTGTTGACTCCTCTCCTTAACCTCTCCTCAGGAGCCCTGCGCTCAGCACCTGCCCTCAGCTAATCAGCCTCACTGCCCAGTGTGGTGGCCGGAGGAAAGGTTGAGGTCAGTGCCTGGTTAGATGTGAATGATGGTCCAAACTTGCATTGGCCTGCAGCCCCTTTAGCCTCAGGATATCTAAAAACTTTCCCTCACGGTAGGCATCTGAAACATCGGAGGTGTCTCTTACTATGACCTCCATTGAAATATCTTGAGCCGAAGCAGACAGACATTCAATAAACTTTCTATTTAGGTCAATATTGTAAGTGGTTACAGTTGTAATTGTCTGTCATGTGAGGTAGGCCTCTGTGATCGCATTACCACTGGTGTGTAAAAGGATGCACAGTTTCTAGTTGAGCTCACTGTAGAAGTAATTTACAGTAATTACGTGTGAAAACAATTCTACATTCTATCATTCATAATAGCAGGTCACTGCAGAGGAGTCTTGTGATCTTGTTCAGCATGTCATCTTTCTACAATGCTGTTAACAACCACAGTTCAGCTACATTTCACAGTTGAAATCAGATGGTCTAAAATTCTCCAGGGTTTCATTAGCTGGGATCGTAGGGGTCGTAAAACTTTCCTCACAGGTTTTCTTTCAGATGCACAATACCTTCTCTGTATCTCCTCCAGGTTATTTGCTACAAGGTGCACTGGGGCCACTCAAGTCAATTAAGTTCACATCTCCACTTTGGCCAAACAAGGGATTGTGGCGATATGAGGAGCGCTAAAGACCAACACGATCCTCCCCTTCCCAGCCCAGGCATTGAGGAGCAGCAAAAAGGACACCAAACAAAGGGCGGCCCCTCTGTGTCTCAATGACTCCTCTCTTTGTTGCCTTCTTGGGCCCCATAAAGGAAGAGGGACGCTCTTGTTTGCCCAGGAGGTGGTTTAATGGCCCCGGGTAGAACAATGGCGCCACATTCAAGCCATCCAGAGGGGCTCATTATATGGGGCCGTCCCAAAGCGCAAGGTCCCTGGACGTTCCCAGTGGAGCGCTGGGTGAATGGTGGCGATGGGCGGGGCGGGCCAGGCAGGGCATACAGGGGGGAGAATAGAGACCATTGAGGTGACAAGCAGGTTCCATCTGCCCCCAGTGCCTCCTCACCTTGCATCACGACAGCTAGGGGCCTCTCCATGCACAAAGGGCAAATTTAGTGTGTCGGGCTGGCTTAAAACGCTCACTTTGGAAGAGACCATTGAGGGAAATATCAACACTGTAGACCACGGACCGGTGCATTCAGCCTCTCCTGCCCCCTTCCCATTGACAGAGTTCCTTTTTCTTTCAGTCCCTTTCTCCTTTTGGCTCTATTCAAGTCCCACTTCTCTCATCTCCCAAACTCTTCAGTTCAGGCCATTTTTCCCATACCTTGCAAAGGGGCGGATGACAAGAATTAAGTTAGTTCTGGCCCGGCCCAAAGGTTTTGTCCTCTCTGAGCTGTGGCAGGTAACTGTGGCCATGATGAGATGGATCATCAATCAACAGCCAATCCTCTCTGGTGATGTGACACAGGCAATAAGGACCCCAGAGGTCAACAGACGCCACTAATAGATAGTTTGTGGTCGATCACTAACTCTGTTTCTGGATGTTGGTGTGTGTGGAGAGGTTTGGCAAAGTGATGGCATGCAATTCTTGCAAGCTCATAGTGCTCTGAAACCTTTTCTTCTTTTTTTAGGTTTGTCACAATTCCAGTCAATTTCAGGTTTTATGACTCAGACTTTTAAATTAGAGATGTAGAACGTTAACATCAAGTGGTTATATGTGACATAAATAGACTGACCTTTGAATTTTCTTCAGGCCGAACCTGTCTTGTGCTGAACAAGATGTTCTTCAAACACTGGCTTCCAATACATTTATTTTTAGACAGAATAATGTAATGTAAGAATATAAAACCACAATTTGTGTTTGATTCAGAATTATGATTTCATTTAGAACTTTGTTTCAACTTTTCAAAACGACTGGCTTCATTATGCATCAAATTGATTTTATTGTCGTGCAGGTTTATTAGTTCAGTTTTCTCTAACAAGCTTCACAGATAAACATCTTCATGTTCAGACCACACAAAATATATGGAGCTGCCAAATACACTTTCAGTGAGCGAGAATCTCCCATAAAACTAGTCTTTAAAGTTGACATATTACAGGAAGTTTGATTTAACACATGTGCTTCGCATGTGGAAGCTGCTCAGTAAAATAACTGTCCTCTATTAATAGTAACTCAGCATAGGGGGGGTGAAGAGCCCAAGGACACCCTGATGGTAGTTAATGAGGAAGAGTAGAGTTTTCTGTCTCGTCTTTTTCACAAACAGTCCAGAGATAGAAACTACAGACCTTCTGGTCTCACCTCTACATCTTAAACAGCTGCCACAGGCTACTGCTACAGAGTTGGCAACTAAAGTTGTTTGTAAAACAACTAAAAAACTACAAAAGCATTTGCTCTGTTTCGAAAACTGAATGTAAACAATCACCTTTAAATATTCAGATCAAGGAGACAAAATTAAGCTCAAAAATATAACTCATTTGTTGAAAAAATTGATATTTATTGAGGATTCTTTGTTTCATTGAAAATCAAAAATCAAATTAAGTGTCACCAGGAAGAATCTAACTCTTTCAACAGTCATATATTGTCTTAATTTGATGTGTCAAGAAACGTCAACAATTGTCTGCTTTCATTGATTGTGAAGATTTAAACTTTCGACTAGTTGACCCTTACGCCTGGTTTTCTGATGCCTCTGTGAATTAGAGCGCATTATCTAATCTCTCATCAGCAGTGACACATCTGTCCAGTAGTGGCTCTCAGACACATATAAAGTCTATTCAATGTTGATTTTTTTCATGGGCCTTTTAACGATGAAAATGATGATTAAGCGCTCTGAAATGATTTTCTCAGGACCCTTCAGGTTAAGGCCATGGGAACAGAGATTGCAAAGGCATCGACACAATCGTCTATGCCTAAGAGCATATGCCTGGGCCTGAGAAATGCTCTGTCTTTGCGGCCTGTCTGAGGGACAAGGCCTTCATGGTCAACACACCAGTCCCAGCCTTATAGTCTCCAGGACCGCATCTCCCAGACACCCCGCTGGGCATTTAGCAGCGAGCCCTGGAGCTCCCACTGGGCAAGCTCAGCAGGGGCTGTAGACGGCGGGCAGGCTCCCCGGGGGCCAGATTGCACCCATTTTGCGCCAGGCTTTTGTGTATGTGTCTGCATATGTGCGTGTGTTCTAAAAATCTACATCTCTGCACACATACTTAAGAATATATGTGTGAGTGAGTATCTGTGTGTTTTCCCTATTAGGCCCCATGAGTTTGAGTGGGAGGAAGAAGTTTTCCACCAGATGCCTTTGCTCCCAGAACTCTTAGCGGGGTGCCGGTGAAGTCCCGCTGGGCCCCCACAGCAGGAACATACATCTCGCCGCAGGGGACGGCCATCAGCCCTAATGATGAGTCACATCAGTCTTCCTCTCAGCCTGGCCTGACATGCTCAAGTATCTTGTTCATGGTGGGCATATCCATGGCGAAAGAATGCGTATGGTAGGGGTGCTTTATCAAGCCCTGTGGGAACCTGTGTTCACGCTCAGCGGTGGAGAGCATTTAAACACTGTTCAGCGCTGTTGGTGCAGTTTACTCGCTTGGCGGGAGGTTGTGATCTTATTTCCCTGCGCATGGTTTCCTTCCTGTCTGCAATTGTGTAATTAAGGTTTTTTTTATTTACTTCTCAATCATTGTCCTAAAATAAGCTGATTTAGAATGTTATTCATAGGATTGTGGCTGCTTGCAAACTGTGAATCAGTAGTCATACCTCTGGTGGTTTGAGCAGAAGTTTCAGGGTTTTATAGCTTCACCAAAAATACAGAAGTACTGATGTAAGGAGGGATAAAACAGCCTGGAGGTTCGGTGTTGAGTTTTGGTTTCAGAGAGCCACATGAAGAAAACGGGCAAAACAGGGTGGCAGGTGTACTTTGAAATCGCCTACGAAGGCGACGCAGTCTTCGGGCCCAGAACAAAAACGGCTGTTTTTGTTTTTTCAGCGATGATACCAGCAAGACTTCCAAAAAGGAGAGTAGGACATCAGAGGTCATTCTGTTCTGCCTCGCTAGCACACATCTCCCCCACTTTGCTTTCAACATCTCCATCACTGGGAGCTATCCGCTGCTGCCGATTATATAATGACAAGAATTTTACTTCTGGAGCTAAAGCACATCAGACAAAATGAAACAAATGGAGGAAAGAGATGGAGGAGCAGAGGGAGGAAAACAGAATAAAAAGACAACGGCCCATGCCTGGCCATGGATGACTCCAGAGGTTGTTTTTGCATGAAAGACTGCTTTTTTTTCTCTCTCTCTCTCTCTCTCTCTCTCTCTTCCTTTCTTGCTTGTTGTGCGGAGAGCGAGTGATGCTTTGCTTGCCTCCAGCCAGGAGGTAAAACTGAACTGCAGAGCCAGGCTGCCAAATGATGAAAGACTCTGGCATCCAGGGATGCTGTGAGCCTGGACCAAGAGCTCAGAGCGAGAGAAAATGCTCGCTTTTCAACTTAACACTTTTTTTCCTACTACATTTCTTCTCTCTCGCTTTTTTTGGTGTCGGTTTTTCCATCATCAGGGCGAGCAATTTCTCTTCTTTTTTATGAGTGCTTGCACCGCAGCCTTGGAGCAAGAGCTCCTCGTGGGAGACGGGTGGATGGATGGAAGTAGTGAGGAGGAGGAGGAGGAGGAGGGCAAAAAAATGGGCAGATGTTTGTGTGCATGTGTGTGTGTGTGTGTGTGTGTGTGTGTGTGTGCGTGTGTGAATTGTAGTCTAAGCGTGGGTGTGCAGGTTTTTTGTTTTGTTTTTGCTATCAATGCTTCCATACCTGACACCCCCAATCCCCTGTTTGAACACAGTGATCTGTTTTCAGAACTGAAATAAAAAAGTCTTTAGTTTTTCCCAAAATTGTATTTCCACATCATCCCAACATTCATAATAATAGCTTTTGAATTAATTTGTTCCCGAAATACACAGGAGGCACCCTGGTTAAATAACACGTCTTTCCCCTACTTCTTCTTTCCAAAAGGTTTTATTTGCAGGATCCTGAAAAAAATGATGTCATTCAGAAATACAAACACCGTTACAAAGATGGCTTGTATTCATTTTATTTGCAGCCCGAACACACTAAACATATCTGTCATTTCTCTGTTGTAATTTCAACTTGTTTTATGTTTTTGAGACTGTTCCATTGAAGCCATTGTTGTCTCTCATATGCGTATACCTGCAGTTCACGACAGGTGATTTCACCTCTCTGGAGTTCTCCTAGTTGCCTCGTGTTGCTTTGAAACCTCCCATATCAGTCTTCAAGACAAAATGCCTCAAGCTTGCATTTAACCTAATATCACTCACTTTTACAACAATGGACTATAGAGTTTAAGTCTTTTGAAAAATAGCTTTCAGTTCACATGTTTTGACGTGCAGTGGCATTTTCAAACATGGCTTATTGCCTTTGTTGTCTTCTCCTTTGCATTCTCCAACATGGCATGTTTTAATATTTCATTGTCAGTTTTTTTGTCCTATGGGACGTTGAGAATTTCTGCACTTTTTCTTCCAAGAATGTGTTTAATTTACCTCACCTCACAGCAGCACAACGGACTGCCCCTATGCACAAACTGATAACTGACAAATAGACCCTTTTCTGTGTCTAGAATTCACACTATGTGAAGCATTCTTCCTTCTTTGTGTGAGACATTTAGTGGCCCCGCAGATAGACTAGCGTGTGTTTATTTGAGAGACTGTGTTTGTACACCGTGGCTGAATTCAACCACAAACACAGTGGAATCCTCTGATTCTCAGGTCAGGCTGCGAGCGCCATGCCAACACTCCGGTTCCCTACAATAATCCTGTCTCAAACAGAGGGGAAATGTGATGCAAGTTGTCGGCAACACCATCAAGATTGTATTTTTCTGTCTTTACAGTAAAGCTACTCCCTTCAAAATTCCAGCCAGGGGTGTAATCCTCCATCTTACACCATTCTCTCTATTCATCACACTTCATTTTTCATCCCTGTGTGAAGAAGGGAAGGTGAGGAAACTGGAGGAAAGACTTGTCTGTGTTTGTATGTGCAACAAAGAGACTGTCGCCCGCAACACAATCACAGAGGGAGTTAGAGAAGAAAACAGTATGTCTATGTGTGTGTGTGTGTGTGTGTGTGTGTGTGTGTGTGTGTGTGTGTGTGTGTGTGTGTGTGTGTGTATGTGTGTGTCTGTATCTGCCAATGCAGACACAGAAACACACAGTCTGTATAGTCTGTGATTAAGGCGGTCTGTGTCTACAGCTCCATCAATATACTGTACGATTCCTCAGCGTGATCTAGTCAACCACCCTTGTTCATGCACGCATGTAGAACAGTAAGCTCTGTGTGTGTGTGTGCCTGTGTGCGTGCCTGTGTGCGTGTGCGTGTGTGTGTGTGTGTGTGTGCGTGCCTGTGTGCGTGCATACATGCGCATAAAAAGGAAAAAAGCTCCAAGTAATGGCCAGAGTCCAGATCTAAAACAAAATCAGTCTCATATGTGGAGGCTGTGTGTGCTTCTTGGGGGGGGGGGGGGGCTGTAACCTGGGCCTGTTTATGTACCACACTATGTCTGTGGGGAGGCTTTAAATTGGAGCCATGCTGCAGGGGATTAGGCCTGCACTACAAAAAATATCCATTTTAACAAGACTTTTAGTCTTGTCATCAGTCTGGGGAACTAATTCTATTACAAACAAGTCTGTCAGTAGTAGTGAGAGCAATGTAGTTTCAAATATAGATTAAGTAGTTTACAATAATAACCAGAAGAATATACACATGAACTGATTATAAAGCTACTCCTATACGAAGTACTTTGGTTTTGAAACAATCATGTCAGGTGATTTTTAATATGCTGTATGTTGTAGACCAGTACAGGTTTTTACTGTGAACCTGGAAAGAAAAATACTGTAAAGTATAAATGTGATCAGCCTTCTTCCACCGTAAAGAAGGTTAACTTAAGGATATTGGGTCATGGTAGTGGTGCTGGTGACATCCAACCCATGTTGGTCCAACCCATGTTACTGTAACAACAAAGCAACTTTATGTCACATGACGTCTTTCTTATGTTTTTCCACAGTTTTCCTGCTGCACTCAACTTAAACCTAAAAATTGCCCTCAAAATTATGCTTATTATTTTCGGTGGGTGAGGTCTTAGACTTGGATCAGTCGTAGGGACATAAGTAGTGGTGGTAGGTTCAAATAATGTGTTCGTGGGATTGGGAAACCGGCAACCAGTCACACAGCCATCCAGCAGAAGCCAAGAAGGATCAGTGCAGTCCTCCATGTGTGGCGGATGTTTTCCACAAGCAAAGCAGCCAGCTTGGCCGCAGCTGTCCAAACCGCAGGCCCTGGGAGAAGATGAGGAGGAGGAGGGAGGGCTGGGGAAGGAGGAAGGAGGCTCAGGGGGGCAGTGGGGAGGGTGGCGGGCTTGGCAAAGGTCAGACAGGCTGAGGCGGCCGGGAGTGTGGGAACTGTCCGGGAAGGCATGTGCGAAATGCTCCGAGACGAGGTATCATCTTACAGCCAGACCGCCTGAGGGAAAGTGCTGTGTGCCTGCATGTGTAAGTGTGTGTGTGTGTGTGTCTGTGTGCGCTTGCTTATGCCTGCTGCATGCCTCTGTGTGTTTGAGTGTGTGTGTACATTTTGGAGGATACCATGACTCTTGGGGAAAAGAAGGGTGAGCATTTTTTATATGAAAAGATAGGGAGTGAGGGAAGGAAAAATGGACTCAAGCACGGAGAGGGAAGGAAATAACTCTGTACCCCCCTATCGCACACACACACAACTGTGAACATTCCTGCTGTTGAACAGGGTTGTCTTTGAGTGCGAGTCATGTCAGCACTAAAGACTGTGTACAGAGGTATGTAGCACATGTGTGTAACATGATTTCATGTCAGGGGAGCACTGACAATCTTAACCGCCCCATCAGTGGGAAATTAGCCTGCTGCACCATTAATATTGTTGTGGTTTGGTGGAGTAATGTATGGCGTGTGCTGCTAAACTGTGTGTACGTTATAAATTGCTGTGGAGAGCCTCAGTGAGCTCCTCAAAGCTGGGGCAGTCAGATTCCCTCACGTTTTGGGGGAAACTAGCTTCATAATGATCCCTGTTTGTCTGCATGCTGAGACACACTGATGGTTTTAATGAAACGCAGACATCCTCGGTTGAACTTTAGTTGCACTCAAAGATGGGATGAGAAGTTTCCACACACGAATGCACGTGTTAGCACACACCCTGGCGGTGGTTGACTTGCAAGCCTGGCTTGGCTAAGCGTCACACTCACAACGAGCAGGTGAGGTGAAGTCTGATCCTACGGTGTCGATGCCCAAACATGCTATGCTAACACTACACCCCCCCCCCCCCCCCCCCCCCAACCCCCTTCCTCATGTGCCCGAACTTCTTAGAAAAACTCAAAAACAGCCAAACAAACCCACATCTCAGCTGGATGGTGTTTCACACACCATCTCAACTTTGTGTGTGTGTGTGTGTGTGTGTGTGTGTCTGTGTCTTACTGTCATAACCGTAAGTGTGTGTGTGTGTACCGCAAACTCCCACCTTTTTCTGCTCCTCCTCCTCCTCCCATCTTTCACCAGGCCAGGCCTTTGAAGAAGACTAATCCGAGTTATTTGCTTTCCCATGCTTGTGTCAGGTCCCGCTCTGAATTGACTGTGGAAAATACACTCTAGTCTGCCGGCCGCTCCCTCTGTCCCTGATTAATCCGAATAGGATGTGGCCGATGGGCGTACATAAAGCAGCCTGAATGGTGGGTAAATATGATCTCACCGCCGTCTTTTTATCCACAAGGCAACACTCTCACTGTTTCTCAAAAACCTTTATGTAGCCTGACATCCATTCAGGGCTTGTTGCATTCAGCCCGGCTCAATGAGAGGTCCCCAAAGAGCGCCATGCTCACAATGGGGCCCAGTTCATTACAGTAAATAACAGTGGCAGCCGTCGCATTGTTTCTCCAATGCAAGTTGATTAAGAACACTTAAATAGGTCATTGTTTTAGTCCCCTCTCTTCCTCTCTGGGTAGGGAACCAAAAACGGACCCCGGTGCCGCCGCCCCCCCCCCCCCCCCCCCTACAGCCCTCGGGAAGGAGGAGGGGGGCAGCTTGAGAGAAAGAGGCTTTAAGCTGTTTCACGGGGAGAAAGGTGAGGCCTGATGTGGACTGCTGGGAGAGCAAAAGAGAAAGCTGTGTTGGTTAACAAGTGTGTATGTGGCCTGTTTGAGACAAGGGAGAAAGTATGTGTGTGGGAATCGGCTGCATCTGCTATCCAAATGTATTGAATGTGTGCAGATACAACATGTGGCAGCAAGATTATTTGTGTCTACATGTTTCAGTGACATGCATGCTCATTTATGTACACCATTGTCCTGTATTACTGCATAAGACATCTCTTTCATGTATGTTTGCATGTGTAGTCTCTGTGGATGTTTCTCAGACAGCCAATCTTTCCCAGTGTAGTTCCCCGGCGTTACGCACGAGTCATCCCTCTCCCACAGTCACGCGATGGCCGTTTGTGGGCGCCTGCCAAGGCCTCTGCGGCCTCCACAAAGCTGTGCAGCATTTTCCGTTCCCAGGGGCCCTCGGAACTCCAGCCTGGCCTCAGCACACCGTGTTTATGTCCTGTGTAATTGCAGACCTCAGTCTGAGCAGGAGGCCAGCGTCTGTCAAAATAGCCATGTGTTCCCTTCAAGCAACGCCTAAATCACATCAACTCCCGCAGTCAGACCGCGTTTCCCACAACCCCCTGCCTGACGAGGCTGGAGGCCCCCAGGCCTGCTGATTGGATAAGAGGGAAATGGAAATGGAAATTCCACTAAGAGCCATACAACTACCTCTCATGCACACCAAAGCTATAGCTACAGCAGTGTAGTAAGTCAGAACACTTTCACACACACGCAGACACACGTTATATGCACAAAAAATCCAAACACATTATTTCTCTTTCATAGCCCCCAACCAGCTATGGGCCCCCCGTGTTTGGTCCCACACCTTGAGCAGGCAGCCGTGAAATGGGGCCCTGTCTGGGAACTGTTGGCAGGCCTGATGGAAACAGCAAAAGCGTGGTCCTCGTTAGCTGGGATGACGCTAGCTAGCCTGTCGTCTCTGGGGAGCATGCTTGGCTGCTGCTGCTGCTACTGCCAGGAGGCTGAGAGAGGAAAGGTGAAACATAACCAGCTCTGGGGCCAAAGATTGAATCAGAGGCAGCTGTGAGCCAATTACATCTTCATAAACCAATTATTAAATAGCTAGTTAATAAGTTGATCTGACCCCAGACAACACCTCGTTCTCTTGTTACAGTATCAGCAGCTATGACAACAGCCACTGACCTCCAGGTCACCCAACCCACTGACCTATTCTGACCAGCTAGGCCTGACCACATACTTCTCCTGACCTCCAACACGTCTCTCTCCTCCCACCCTCTTTCTCTTCCCCTGTTGGGAAACAGGGGCAGATCAAGGGGTGGGTGGGGTGATGGGTGGGATGGTGACAGGAGAATATAAGGAGAGGGGGAAATTCCTGAGTGCTTGAATCTCTTCACATCCTCCCTGGAATCAGGGAATCCAGCTCACATTCTGCCCACACAAACCCAGCCCCTGTGACACTCCTGGAATGCTGAAGCTTTTATTTTTCTTCACCAATTTAGGTAATTACCGCAGCGGTCACGGTGCTCAGAACAGAGACCGTGACCCTGGGCGGTGCACAGTGACAGCCCGTGTTGCTGAGGCGGCGCTCTGCTTTGTGCTGCCGAAAACAAACCTGCCGACAAATTCATCACTGACTTCTCTGCAGCAGCCCATATTTGGTGGCTATAATGCCTGCCAACTGGTGTATTGTGTCGCACCAGGGATACCAAACATTCCCATGGAGTGTGTTGGAATAATGATGGCGCACCATTGATTGTGTTTAATGTGAAAATTTAAGCCAGCCCTTCATTTGCAGTTGCTTACTTAATGCTTATATTCAAGGCAGGCACAAATCGCAGGAAGTTTGAATCCATTTATCCTTATTTTGCTTCTCTGGAGAGATTATTTTTTGGGTTGCTGGTTGTTGCAGATGTTTGGCACCTAATATGTATGTTAATAGTTCATATAGAATAGGGACCCTCCCTAGCTTCTTGTTGTCTCAGGATTGCTCTAATAATTTCACCCCTTTCTGATATTTGCATTACAGTTAATGGACCCACAATAGCCAATGAGCCAATAGCCAACACATGAAATGGCGGCCGTGAAGCTGGAGTAGCAGGTTAATGAAACAACTGTACAAATGAAGCTAAGTCGGGGAAAACTCACAATAGCACGTTTGCTTATCATTTCTAATCTATGATTGAGATTCCATTTGTGATTGTAGAAAAGAGTATCCTTGAAAATGTCTTCTTATGTGTGTGATGCAATCTAAATTCAAATGGGATTTTAAACTTCATTCCAATGACTTTAGTGTTCAAAGTCATTCAAAAGCAAACACTGTTCAGGAAGTGTTTGCTGACCTTGTACAATCAAACATATAGTGGCTGAACATATTCTGTGGTTGTTTTTGCCTCCAGGTCTGAACTGCCAGCAGTTAGAGCTATCGCTCACATCTTTGCTGTGTCATCAAGTACTAAATAAGCAAGACTGTTTCTTGTTTTTGTTTTTTTGAAGACAGCTGATGTCTTGTTTTTTCTACCCAGTAAGACCAGTTCATATTTGGATCAAATGAAATGAAGTGCAACATCAAGATCTAAAGACAATCAGTGAATTCAGTGCATGAATGGGAAATGGACATTACTGCAGAATGACAAAAATGTATTACGTTTTTGCCATCTACAGAGCAGAAAGTGGATGTAGATAATACACACAGCCATTTTGATCAGGATCCTATGTGTCAGAAGTCAATCCAGACTGTATTGTTAAAAGCATGCTTTTGAAGCAGGTTGGACGTAAACTCTGACACCACCCTTACATCCAGTGGCACTGACGTAAACCTTATATAGGCCTTGACAACAGCCATATATAATAGTCTTCAAAGGCATGGTGGTGGTATGTCTGGAGTCCAACGCACGCTCATGCCCTCGACCCCGCATGGGTCTCACAACACTCCATCTGTGTGGGGTTCAGGTTGCACCGTGTCCAGTAAAGATCTTGTTTCACTGCAGGTGTTCCATCAAAGTGCTTGCTGGTGCACCGCTGGACTCAGACCCCGGCGCCGTTAAATGCCTGACTGGCTGCAAAGAGCCAGCCAGTCATTAGACTGCACGCGTGTGCCGGGGCCCGATGATGGGGCCCACCGCTGTAGCACATCTGATCCTTGTGGCCAGAGGTGTCATCCAGAGGATTCACTCAGACTCCTTGAGGGTCCTCCTCCATCCTCCTTCCTCTCCTCCTCTTCCTTTTTGTTCCCCAGTGCTTGTAATTGAAAATGTATTTATTGCAGGGCCAGAGGCTGGACTGGGGAGAGGGAGGCGCTGCAGCTTATGAAGATGTGGCTTAGGTGAGGGCTGCAGGGTTTGGCTCCTCTTCAGCACCACCAACTCACCCACACAGTCAATTTCTTTTTCTCTCTCTCTTTTTTGGCTGCTCTCTTTGTTTACTGCTCCCTCACATACTTCTCCCTTCTAACTCCTCTCTGTTTGCGTGTCCTTTCTTTTAGCATCTTGCCTTTCATTTTTGCTCTCCTGTCGCTTTTTATCCTTTGTCTCTCTTTATCGTACTTGATTGGGCGTGTATAAGGTCCATTTCTAATGCAAATGGTGCCGCTTGGATTGATAGAAGTTATGTGCTGCCAATAGCAATTTGTTCAAAGGAAAGTTTTGTCCACTTTAAGTCCAGTTTTGCTTTTTTCAGGCAGTTTTAAAAACACGAACTCCACCAAAAAGCAGGCTGAATATGTCTGCCACGTGATTTGGGTCGTTTACAGGTTGAAATGTGTTCAATTTCTGTTCATTTTGTTTGATTTGATTATTTCAGAGGACTTGAGATTTGTTTCATAAAATGTGTGCTCTTTGCTGTACATTTTAACAGCAAACCTCAGGTAAACCAGTGACGTGAAAAAATACTATACAAAAATATAGTATGTTAACTTTTATTAAGGAGTGTCGGAAAAACAGCAGTGAGAGTTAGAGGATAATCTATCCCACATTATTTTCAAAAAGAAAATACTGATGCAGGAAGTGACTTTGTAATGTATTGGTAAAATTGATGCACATATTTTTGTCATGCCTTAATCCACTTTAATATCTTCATCTTAAAAAGCTGCACAGAGGATTCTCAAAATATCTCACCTCACTGCTTGGGACAGTACAAAAATGTGTGGATCACACAGATTTTCAAAAGTATTTGTGAAAAACCTTACAGGCAGATTGACAGTGTGACAAAAATGGAAATATTAGGGTTGTTTATAGGGAATACCCCCCCCCCCCCCCCCTGTGTAACTAGACAGGGATCTCTGGTAGTCTGAGCACTCTACTTTTCTGCTCCCCTTTAGACTGCAAGACAAAAATGGCCTTTCCCTCAGTAGACCCCTTGAGAGGCCCTCATAGAGTCCCCCTCTCATTCCCAGGTCTGGCTCGTTGAGGAGCACAGTGCATCCACTGGGCCCCACAGCTTTATCAGACCTGTGGACAGGGAGGAGGGAGGGGAGCGGTGGTGAGGAGAGGTGAATGAGGTGCTGGGAACTTTCTCCCCCAAATCCTCTTTGTGTTTGTGTAAGTAGAAAGACATAACCTGAAACATATGTCATATGGGTTTTGGTTCAGTGTCTACAGATTATGCTGCCCACAGCCCTGTTCCTTTCTGAATTTTTGCCAGGATGGTAAAATATCTCAAATAGTATTTGACACTAGCAGCATCCTCCTCCTTTTCAGTTGTTCAGTAAACTCTGATTCATAACGTTTATGGCTTTTGATTTCAAGCCTTTGTTTCGCTGTTATTGTAGTGAGTTTATCTGATAAAATGAGTAAAGGATGGTTGAGTTTACTTTTTAAACGTCTGGGGTTAATCTGGGTCAAATGAAAAAAAGCAACTGCAATGAAAGGTGTCCTCTAAACTCACTAATGCCCATTTCTTTCTACCTCTAATGCAGTTAAATTACAGATATAATTTCAATTTTATTCTAAGAAAATCTGAAAGGATCTCCTCCAGGATTTGCACTTATTTGTACCTGTGTGGTCGGCACCAGGAAAGACCACAAGGCATCTTTCGTATACCCTATTATCTCTTCTCCCTACATCATAAGATGGCATGAACATTTCTGAGAGGAAGGCTGCAAAATGTGTCCCTTTTCTGGAGAGGCTCTAGGAGGGCGGATGTGCGGGATGGCAAGAGCGTGCCTTGAAATCACCCACAAAGAGATTCAAGGCACCGTAGCCTTTGGCTGGGGATGGTTATCACTGACATCTGCTGCCACTGCCTCCAAGACATGCTGGCTGAAACACCAGCACTCCTGGAATCTGTCAAACTGTCAGCTGCAACAGGAAAATAAATAGAAGGGAGAGATGGAGTTATAGTAAAGAACCTTGGCTAACTGAAAAACTCACCCCTGCGAATGGCTGATTGGTAGCTGGCCTGGGGTACGCATTTTGGCAGGCAGCAGCATGACAATGGCGTTTCTGAAATAAGATTGAGAGCCTGAGCTACGATGAAACGGTGTCGGTTAGCATTGTCTTCGTAGCGATTCCTTGACTTCCCTATGACAAATCCCAGTAACACAGACACTTGGCAGACCAAAGTGGGCCACTTTGTGCTATAGAGGGCCCTGCACATGAGAAGCCAAAAGGAACCTTTAAAAACGAAGCAAGATGTAATGCAGCTTTTTTATGCTCATTCTGGGCCTGTGATAGCTGCAGTGGCATGGATTTGTATCCCAGCTACACTGAAAGGGCTGCTGAATTGGATGGAGCTTTAAAGTGAAGCAAGAAAGCTCTGGAAAATCGGCCCTCAAAGGCACATTTCAACTGGAAAGCGTTTCTTTTAAGCTGTCACTCCTTGGTAGTTGACAATCCTATTATGGCACCAACTCATTGTAATTAAGAGGGAGAAGAGATATATGGGCAAAAAACACATTCATCGGACCATCTAAGATACAAAGAACTTTGTTGTTGTTCTGTGTTTGTGGGCAAACGCAGTGCGGGGCAGCCAGATCACCCTATTTGCATTGACATGTGAGTGATGCAAACGGTATCCAGAAGCCAATTTTTCTTTCTCTCTCTCTCCGTCCCTCCATCCCTTCTCTTGCGGGCACCGCTTTAAAAGGACGTAATGGAAAATAGGTTTTATGGCTTTTCTTCTCTCCCGTTTTTAGAGGTCAGAGAAATGGAGCCTTCAAAAGAAAATCCTGAGGAGGTAACGATCCCTCACCTCATCAACTCTTCTGCTAAAGTCTAAATATGCTTTGCACTGAAATTGCACCCAAAGCCATATATAAAGCGGCTGGGAAAGGATTGTGACCGGCAAGTCCATACACTGCCATTTATTTGCCTGATAATAAAAGGATTGTATTTCTTTCTTCTTCACCCTCTGCACAATGGGCAGCTTTTGAAGCAGGAACAAATGATAGAGTGGCATCAGCTACCATTGTAGTAGGACCGATGACAGTAATACAAAGCCCCCTGTGCATTGTAGGTAAGAGGTGTACACGTGGCTATTTGGCTGTTCTCTCTGGGGGCAATGAAGCCTGACATATGAACTCTCTTTTACTGACATGCTCCCACATGATTGCAACCATGCTATTTAAAATAGCCTAGATCTTATTCATCGAACCTTTAAATTGAGAAATTGTGCTCAATAATATTTTCATCTGTGTCTTGCTTTTTATTTACCATGTACATATATAGGGCTATGAAGGTAAGGGGTCAAGTCTAGTATGTGTCTTTGCATCTGATACTCCCTTTTACCTCTTTGATCTCCATTCTCTGCCCCTTCTCTATGGACCTGTCTTGTGTTACAAATGAAGGTGATGAGAGGGTCAAAATATCAAGGGCCAGACTGCTGACATACAAATACGTAGAGATACTCCTTCAGTGCTTCTCCACACCTCCAGCAGCTGTGTTTTAGGGCCATCACTCATCCTCCGAGAGCTCGTCTATAGAGACTCTGCAGCTGCCTCACAAATCCCCTCAACGTCATGATTGTTTAGTGGAGAATTGTCCGTATTATCTTAATTTCAGGGCTTTCAAATATATTTAAATCACTTTTTGTTTGTTTTTTTGGCAGTGACTAACATGGTCTTTTTGGATCTGGTGATTATTCTCCTTTTGAATGTGTGGAATAATGTATGTAGACGGAAACCTATTGACAATTTCAATATGTGATTGAATGTCTATATTAAATCTATGGGCAGAGGCAGATGATGTTGCCTTGTCCTTTCTGCGTAGCGCAACCCTGTCTCCTAGAAATGATGTTTATATGCTAATTTGATTTGCCAATTATGTTTTGACAGTAATCACTTCCATGGATTATGTTCAGTGGCATTGTGGGCATTGTGAGTGACATGATATCACAAAGACTACATGTTTGAATATGTAGTTGTGTAACTTGTCAAGAAAAGTAAACATAACTGGGAGCAGTTGGTGTGGTCAGGGCATGCCATTTGAAGAATTTGAGTGTTGTTTATGATACTGGTGAGACAATTATATACAATCCAGGAATTAACATGAATGCGTCCAAAGGCTTATCAGATGCTAAAACACTACACAACTTGCAATACTCACAGACAAGACTTTACAACACAAAACTACAAAAAATATGTTGTTCACATTACAAAGTAATCTACTGCGCTTACCGGATGAAGTTGCGTTGCACCAAAAGTTGAGCATAGTTCAAATTGTTTGCCATAAAAATAGTGCATCAACGGACTGACTCCATTCAAATGACTGAATGGCTGCATTTTTTTTTACGCAGGACTGCTGTTGGTCCGAATGCAGTCTAGTCTCGTATAAACACAACCAGTTCAGATCTATTGCTCCTGATGACCTGCAGTATTAGGTTATCAGTAGTAGTGTGTTATGGCATACACTAAGACACACACACACTCAACCCTTGCCAACCCCATCCATCACTAGTCTTATACAGTGCAAACAGCTGCATATAGCTATGCAATAGTGATCACATCTGTCCAGGTGACATTTAAATATTTATTACATGAATATGAGGTAATCAAACAGGCAGCTGCTCTATTTACAGAATTCTATTAACTAAAGCTATTTCAAGTTACTGTATTGTTACTCAGCAACGGCCTGCTATAGAAGGCATTGCGTGACCGGGCCTTTTCAATTTCATTTTTTTGTTTTCTTCCTCCATCACTAGCAGCCGTGACTGTTTCCTGTTTGTTGAATACACTACAAAAGGTATCCTGAGGAACACAGAGTTTCTTCCTGCGTCTCATTGGCTTGTTTTCGACAGTTTTTCATAAATTTCGAGGAGATTACATTTTTCAGTGAGAGAAAACCGCCTCAGGAAACTGCTGGAGGCACTCTGGTTACCACGAGGCAAAGGAAGTCAAATGAAAAAAGTGGAATTACTGTAGTTTGACATTATTTAACCATTATTAAGTTAAAGACCCCCAAAAAATGTGCATTTGAATAGGAATGATTCTGTCCCATGCTTTTTTGTCCATATAAACGGCTGATCATTGTAACCTTGATCCCTATAATCGCTCTCCACTGTACCTACACATAATGGTCCTATTACCTTAACCAACCTTCTGGGCCAATCACAGCTCTCCACCCTATAATCCTCAAGTGTCACGAATGTGCTGCTGTATGGAGGCCCAGAATGTCTTGCAGCAGCCCAGCACGCGCACATACGCTCGCATTTAAAAAACACAAACACACAGGTAGTATTTCTCAACAGGAGGCAAGCTGGCTCAGCTCCCCCTCTGTGCCTGTGAGCTTGTCTCGAGTGATTTACATTGTGTGTGAAAGAGGGCGGTTGGCTGTGTCTTAATGCAGAGCACCGTGAGGGAGGGAGAAGTAGCCCGTAATGAATTGGTGTTAATGAGCTGTTAACTCTGCCCCAGCCCAAAGCACCACAGTAACCCCTGCTGCTTGGCTTTCAAGACAATACAAATATATATATACAATCTCACATCCACGCACACCTACACACAGTGGAATGCATACGTTTGCTGAGAAAGACATATTTCAGCACAAACACCGGTCGTTCAAGTGCACATACAGACGTCACGTCACCCACAGGTTCTCTCACTCACTCATACACATGTTCACTGTCACGGGTATGTGCGTGCGTGCACACATACTTTCACAAGCACCCCTGCACACACGCACTCTCCATCCCAACACATACTCAGTCAATCAGCTTCTCACTCCCAGGCTAAACGGCCCCTGGCTCAGAGGCAGTAAATCTTCCTCATGCTGACATGTACTTGTGGATGGCGTACACCCAGCCGAGCTGCTGAGCAGATCAGAGTCAAATAACATTTGCAAATGATTCCCAGTGTTTGTTTTTCCCTCATGGAGCGCCAGGTGGACGGGGTTTACCATGTTCCGTTGTGCAGGACGTTTTTATCTCGCATCTAGTAACGTAAAGTAAACTACCGTAACGTGTAAGCGTGGATTGTTTGTTGCAGTGTACCTAACGTTAATTCACAGGACAGTAAAAGAAAAGCCACTCACCCTGGCGAAAACCAAACGAGCGCTATTGTAAAAGCACCTTGGAGCCGAGGTTGTGCTCACAACCGCTGACAAAACAGTTTTATGCCTCAATACTTTGAATGCTTTCATTTGTTTTCTTGAGTAGAAGGATGTCTGGAGGACAATAGTTGCTTAACGTTATATCCACCGCCATAGCAGGAAAGTCTTTCAATTGAGTTGAAAAACCGCTCCCCTTCGTAACATGGGGACGAGGTCCATCATGTTGTGGGTTTCTCTCGTAATATCAGCACAGTGCGGACTTTCCTCATCGTCATCGGAATGACGTCACTGTAAAACTTTGATATTCTTCTGGCTTTGATATTTCACACACTATAACCCCGAGGACTTCATTCAGGACCTCATTTCAACAGACTTCTCTCCACTACAAAACTGGTTAATTGGTTCTATCGAAGAAATAATGAGAACAGAGTCTATACGATGTGGTGTTAGATACCATGGAAATGGTATCTAACACCACATCGTATAGACTCTACCATGGAAATGGTATCTAACCCTAAACCAATGTTTACTACTGCACAGATTCCTGAGATCAGGGAGCTATTTAAAAAGGCTGATCTTGATGGAGGTGGAGGACTGGACATAGAGGAATTTTGTCACGGACTGAAGCATATCTTCAATACAGAAAATAGAGAAGAACTCAATCGCTTGTTCCATAAGATTGACACAAACTGTGATGGAACTGTGGACTTTGGTGAGTTGCTGGAATTCCTGGTTTGTAGGAATGACGTTTCAAAAGGCTTCGATACAATCTTTCCCAAAGATATCAAAGTGACACATTTGAATCAAGAGAGAAGAATTGTTCAAGTGCTATTCTGTCCTGACGAAGAAGAGAAACCTGAATGTGAATCTGCTGTTCAAACAAAATCCATCAGGACTTACCAGAGAGGTCAATACATGTCCATCAGCTTGAATGCTATGTTGACCTACATGTCTGACAGATTTGACACTCCATGTCAAAATATGATATCTGCGGTAAATATATGCTTTTCCTGCACGCCCCCTCGTCTCAGCCGGCTGGGGCGCTGGAGAAACTGCCCAAAAGAGGCGGGTCTATGAAGCAGTTTAGCCAATGATGCTTTAATTCTGATTAAAGATATAAATGAGTGACATACAATTTAGCCAATCAGCGTCCTCAAATAGATTCAGCTTAATTCTGCCCCAAACTGCGCGTTCCCGTCCGGACTAGTCTCTACAGCGCGAGCACTGCTCCTTCAAGACCCGTTTGAGAGGAGAACTTTGGCGGAGAAACTGCAGGTGACAGAGCTGATATCAGATCAACCTGACCTCACAACCAGACAGCAGACTAGCGGGAAGGGGAAGCAGTACATGCGAAGTGTGTGGCTCAAGGTGGGGCCGGGCCGCCACTGTGTAGAACATATTTAGTGTCGCTGATATGACAGAAACCGCAGTGAAGAAGCACAGAGGGGAGGCAAACAGTACCTCTGCCTCAATGAAGGGGGCGTGCGAGAGCCCACGGGTCGGGTTTATGTTTGTAGTTCCGTTACTCTTCTTGTACACTTCTCTTCTTCCTCTTCTTCTTATATTTAGCTTTGACCGCAAACATTGAAGATTAAATAGCTAAGTTTTAACAATTCTCAAAAAACAGGGAAATATCAAATCATGAAAAATGACCAAATCAACAGCAATTCAACGTCGGACAGGTAAAGTAAACTTTTATGTGTTTGTTGGTCTCTTTATAAATCGTAGTTGTTACAGATCATCGCGGGATCTCGCGATTTTCGCTTCTGAAACGCTCCCGATGGGGCAGGTCGCAGATCGCGGAGCAGACGCTCCTGGTGCAATCAAATAGCCTACTATGTACCTTACCTATGTGTGTGTAAATAATGCTGATATGAAATATGAAAAACAACCAGTAGTCAACGTGCAAGCTGCCAATTGAATGGTGATTTAAGATAAGATAAAATAAGATAAAATAATCCTTTATTAGTCCCGCAGTGGGGAAATTTACAGGATCACAGCAGCAAAGTGGACAGTGCACACAAGATACATAGTAACAAACAAGAGCAGCAGTAATACAAATATTAAACAGTAAAGATTATCAACTAAGTAAAACAATAAACTCAAAACATATTTTGTATTGCACGGTGTAATTATTGCACAGATTATTAGTGTTTTTTGGTGTTGTGTTGTTAGTGTTGTGTGGTCAGCACAGCTGTTTGTGCAGCCTGACAGCAGCAGGAAGGAAGGACCTGCTGGAAGGATTTAAGCTACTCTATATTGGGTTCATGTATTTGTAAATCTGACTCTGAAAGAGTCAGTGCCTCACCAGCCACGAACCTCACCGCACGTCACTGTATTTCACATAAGGTCAAGTGTCAGACACCAGCAGAAAAGTATTTCGACTGTATTTTCAAGTAATTTCCACTAACATTTCTAGCACTCATATTGTCCTCTGTTGTAAACTCAGGATTTTCACTTACATGCAATGCTACAGAATTCATGCTTTACTATTTGTGAGGTCCCATTTTTTCCTGCAACGTGTTTCAGGTTGTACTGGATCACTCTCTTAACTTATCATTTAAAGGACATTGTTTCCAAAATGACCGTCATGTAATGTCCAACTGTTGTTGACCTGAATCCATGGATTCATCATCAGGATTACTTTTAATGCCACAGTTTTACTGATTCTATACTTAATTAAAGGTCCACTTAACATTGGGCTTTTTGTTGTAAACTGCCAGCTGCCTGCAGCGCATAAAACTACATCAAGTGTTCCATCTTTCTTCTCCCTAGTCAATGTTTGTTGGCCTTGAACAGTGCTTATGATATTTTCATAAAGATACCTTATGATGACATGCCGTCTTGTAAAGCCTGGGGCACTTTGGGAAACTAATAAAACATTCTCTTTGTTGAGCCAATTCGTCACAGAAGTGCATCTACTGCATGTTGATACAGTTGATACAACTTTATGTGTGACATCATCAGAATTGCAGTGTACCATTAGTTGCCTGTATGCCTCTGCACAAACACAATTAAGATCCCTCCACGTTTTCCTCCGTATATAAATGAGAGTGAGCTGGTGGCTGTTGAGGCAGGATCCCAGCCTGCTCTCTGCCAGGAGGACAAAGGCGCTCTCTCTGCACCCGCACAACGCTGACTGAGAGCAAATCGTCCCAGAGCCGATGCTGAGCCAGATAAGCCTGCTCTACCCTTCCTCACGCTGTCTCTCTCTCTCTCTCACACGCACACATATACACACATATTCAGTCTTGACGCCCGCTGCATGCTTCTGCTGTGAGAAATGAGGGAAAAAAGGGAGATCTGCTTGCAGTGTTTCACTCACCTGAGACTGTGTGTGTGTGTGTGTGTTTGTGGTTTAGTGTGTGTATGTGAGTGCATTCTACTGTTCTGAGTGTGCATGTCTACGTGCAAAGGAATGCCCCCGCTACAAGCCTGTTGGAGGAAAGAGGCCATTTAATGGAGGATGCTGTTAAGTGATTTTAGAGGCATCATGGAGATTTAGGGGAAGGAAGAAAGATGGCTGCCCGCAAGGTGGTTTGATAGTCCCTGACAGCGCTGGCGCTTTATAGCCAGCAGCTGGTCCAGGTGTTAGCCTGAGCACACACACACACACACACACACATGCACGTACACAGCGCCTGCCTCATTAAGGTCGGCCCTAACAGGAGGGCTTCTTTGCGGTTATAGAATGGAGTCAGACGCAGTGTGTATTTTCAGCCTGTCTGAACACACATTAAACCGCTAGCTGTTTGCCTGGGAGGGGAGGAAGAGGGGAAAGGAAGGAGAGATTGGCTTGGTTGTCATGCTCAGGCATTCAAATTGCCATTTGTTGTGGCATATAAAATACTCCAAGGAACAACTGGCACATTTATAGTTTCTCTTCCCAACGCTAGGCAGAGTTTTACAGTCTGATGTGTATAGTCATCACGACCACCACATTTGTGTTGTTGTGTAAGTGACCTTTTACGGTGCGGTCTCTATTTTCTCCTTTCTTCCCAAACCTGTGTGTATTACATTAGCATGAGCATTGACCAGGCTTTTACTATGCAGTGTTTAACACATGCTGCGGCTCGAGGAAGTCCACACTCTGAAGTCCCTGGATATTTGAAGTGGGAGGGGATTGTTGCTGAGTCATGCAAAGAAAATGGATTTATTTGTTTCCGGTTTTGTAATCTCTTAATTCTCTGAACTAGACAACGACGAAAAGAGTCATTTTAATGAAACACTGATTAGATTTGTATTCGGGGGCACCTCATCAGCAAACCCTTCCTCTATGATCATAGTAATTATGTGTGTTTGTGAATGTGTGTGCGCTTGGGGGGAGATCTCCACGTGCGATGATTGTAATTTGGCAATAAGTAGCTTTACCAACGAGGGGAAGGGGGCGGGGTGCTGGATATAAAGAGCACCATGGGGGAAGGAATACAAGAGATTATCAGTTTGGAGGGTGCTGCTTCACCTCTTCTCCTCACCCCCCCCCCCCCCCCCCGCCATGGATCTCTCTCTCCTTCAGCGAGGCCAACATTCACTTCAGGTCAGCCATATCTAATGTTGCTGGACCTTTACTGGCACAGGGTTACAGAACAAAGGTGCACCCTCCATTCATGTCGTCCACTCTCTTACCAGGTCTGCTAATGAACATTACAGACCGGTTCACTGAGAAGCTAAAGATGCTTACCGCTGGTATTCACTCCCCCCGTGGTTTCCCAGGAGGACGGCCATCCTCAAAGAAAGTGCTTTCTTTTACAGGCCTTTCACTTCATGGAGTGTCCATCTTCTTATCGTGCATGTAACAGGAAATGGGATGTCTCGCATCAACTGTGTTACTCTCTCATTGTGTGTGTGTGTGTGAGTGTGTGTTTGTTTCTCCTTTCATCTGCCACTGAGCTGATGTTTTTTTTGGGGGGGGGGGGGGGGGTGAACAGAGAAAGCTGAATGGAAACACAATTTTTTTCAATCTTCATTACTAGTGCATGTTGCAAAATTAGATACTTGTGCCAACTTTTATTCACTCATCTGAGACTAATTCGTAGAGTTTGGCATATTTGCTGTCCTCAAGCCACATGTTTCTCTGTATGAACGTGACAGTGAGAAGAGGGGACAAGAAACGGGCAATTTCTTTACTGTTTTCTTCTGTTTTTCATGAATATATTGTCATGTGCTGATGAAGCCAATCACAATATGTATTGTAGCGTTATTATCTAAAAAGCTAGAGCCCTTATTGCATTGAAATTAAGATGCATATAGTTCACACTATATACACTACAGTAGAGGATACATCCTGGAATTCCTCTGTTCAGCAGGATAATCATTGTCACCGCTTATATTCGCCATTCTTGACTTGTTGTCTAGTGCAAGGACAATAACGAGTGAGATAAAACACCATTCAGGCTGTGAAAAGTCCAGAGGTACTGTACCAAACATAAGCTCTCTCTGTCTGCTCAGACACCCACAAAACGTGTGCTTTGATCTCAGCATGAATGTGTCTATTTGTGTCACTTCTAAAAACCTTTGACAGGAAGTCCGACCGGGGTTGTACATTTGTTGAGGCAATGAGTTTTGGGGATGTGGTTTTTCTGGAGGATTTAGATCTTAGATGATACAGTCAGCAAACAGACTGTCTTTGTTTGTCATTAGCCCTTTTTCTTTGATGGTTTTCGAATGTTATGCGTTTTTGCATTCAGATGTGAAACTGTATACTCACCCTAACCAAGTTGAAAGCCGTAAATGACATCACAGGATTATGATAATCTGACCAAAGACATGAAGAGACAGCAGAAGTATGCAACTGATTGATCAGCATGCAGTGGCATTATGGTCCTGATATTTTTGCATTGCTTTTGGCAGCGAAAAATACATGCTGTCGAAGTTTAAACACAGGCACGTCTCCCAATATGTAACTACATGTGTGGGCGTGTGTGTCTGGATGCAGTATATAGAGGGGAAGCATGGTGCAGACATGCAGGAACATGACACAGTCCCTCCAGCGTATCCTCTCAAACCACAGTGAAGCAGCATTAATGATAAGCACCTGGATTCCCACAAGCTCTCAGTTAGGCCCCAATTGGCGGTAACTGATAAATTGGGATGAGTGGAGTTAGACTGTAGGGCCCAGTGAATGAACCCTTTTCACATCAGGATGCAAAAGAGAGAGATGAAGAGATCCTTTTATACTGGCAGTGTGTTCACATGAGAGGAGACCACACGCTTGAAAGAGAATGAGATAGAAAAAGAGAGAGAGAGAGGGACAGTGTCTTTCCCAGACAGCCCATGAGAATCCAATACACTCCCACGCGTCTGGGCTTGTGTGTGGCCGCTGCACACACACACACACACACACACGCTACACGCCACATGTGTCCGTGTTCATCCCCTCTTCATAACATCAACCCTTCGCTCTCTCAATCCGGGCCACACTTCCCGCCGACTTTGATGCGTTTTTTTTGCTCGATGTTGTACGACAATAATCTTTTTCACCCCGCCAAAAGAGTGGGCCATGGGAAGAAAGGCCCTGCTCTCGAGGCTTTGCTTCATCTTTTGCTCCGGCTCTCCAGCGAGACAAAATCGCTTTCGCCGGCACCACAGTGCGGTTCAACTGCAGCTGAAAAGAGACGGGGACCAAATCCCTCTCCTACACAACAAAACAACACTGTAGCCTTTTCAGTGTGACTGCCCACAAGGAAAGGGTCCTTTCTGTTCGTGGAGGACACAGTGTCTATCTATCTATCCACTCCCCACAGATGTTGACACTGTTTGTTGCGGGTTAAGATGCCCTCTAAAGACCATTGTTTCCCTTGTATCTTCTCTGTTATTGAGTTTTTTTCCTCTCTTTCGAGGCGAGGGCCGGAGGTAGAGAGGGGAGAAAGCGGTGAAAGACCTCCGGATGGCAGTCAGCGCTCCGGGGGGCCTTTCTGCCCAGAGAGACCCCGGCAATGGGCTTCATTGTGGATAGCAGCAGGCAGCCACCAAGGACTATATGCTGGAAGTATTGTGTTTCTGGATAGACCCGAGTCCCTCTCCAGAACAGGGGCAAAGGTTAGCCCCCCTGTGGGCTGCTCCATACCTGCCCTGCCCTGTCTCCCCCTTCCACTCTCATAGGCCCGCGGAGACACAGCTACATACAATGGGAACCAGTCAACACACTATTAAGGAGACTCTTAAGATTGAGAGGTAGCAGAGCGGAGAGACTAATTCAGTGCGCTCTCCACTTTTCGATGAATAGGTAATTTGATTAATGGGTCCATGAGAGGGAATAATGAGCAAGGCAGGTCAGAGGCTCCTCTCTGCAGATTACAAGTCCACGTCTCAGCACTTCAGCAGGATTAAAATCTTATCACAACTCAAAACAAAACCCTTTGATGACATCTCAGCTATCACCGTTATTGATGCGGGTGTGAGTCATAAGGGGGGTGTATGCGTCTATGTGTGTGTGTGTGTGTGTGTGCGGGTGACTATGTGGCTATGTGGATGTGTAAGTAAGTGCATTTTTAGAGACAACTGGACGGTGAAAGAGCATGTCAAACATTTGACTCTGTGCTGAGCCAGATCTCGCCCTTATCGCCTTATCTGGACACCCCTGTGCATCCAGGGAATGCTTGCTGTCATGCCTCCATGCACCGTCAGAAAATGTAATCTGCAGTGCAACCCCTATACAGTCTTAAACAACAGCCATTCACTTGCTCTGTGGCCTGTTATGTATGTTCATATATGAATTTGCCTGTTTATATACAGTACAGTAGTATTTGTCAGCTGGGACCTCCCAAGGATAAGCGGATATTGCTAATGGATGGATATATCTATCTAACTCTGGCTGTGAAATTGCTATTCATGAAAATACAACACAACACTCTTGTTCACATGGGACCATATTAAACTTGTATGGCCCGTTTTATTGCTGCTAGAATTTTGAAAAGCTGCGTAACACCGTTTTGATCACTTTCATTCAACGTTTTTTTTTTTCTTCTTAGCAGTTCAGATTTATCTGATGGTTTTATTAGTTGTTAACACACTTGAATGGCTCCGCAGGGTTAGGGAAGCTGCATAACAGTGAAAGTGCTCTTTTCTGGACACAGAGAGTCATTTAGCAATGGCACCAATGTGCAGTGTTTATGACCTGAGGATTCATGCTGGTACTCATCACTGATTGGTGCTGTCAGTGGTGATGTATGAGTGTGAAGGGGCATCTCTGACCTCAGATTAACAGTACATTAACCCTCTCCCTAGGCGAGGCCAGCGTGCCTCTTAAACCCTGACCCCCTGTCCCCTCACACCACCACAGGGGGTCCGCAGTCTCTGCTCTCCGTTAGAAATTCTGCAAGATGCCACATTGTGTTCCCTCTGGACTATTGTGTGCAGCACTAAATAATGTGCCGTCTGCGTCCTCCAGTTCTCATGCTTACTTCCAGGGAATGTCCGATGGCTGCGGGGCTGGAGTTGTAGTGTCCAGTTTGAGTGTCATCCCAGAGGGGAGCTGGACCACGAGCTGCAGGTAGCTTTCATGGCCGCCTGGCAGTGTCCTGCTGCTAGAAATTTGTTGTTCCCCTCCGGGTGTCTTTTTTGGAGTGTCAGCCGTGGGGCCCCTGATGGGAGATTTGTTGATATGATAACTCGATTATAGGCTCCAGGATGGATGACATTTTGGCAGAGGGCCAGTCGGCAGCACCCAGGGAGTCACTGACTCGTCTCCTTAACCTCTCCTCAGGAGGCAACAATTAGTGGTAGTAATTGGCGAATTAGCAGTGTTGCTACAAGTATTCTCTGCTTCCTTCTCACTCTCTGTGGGATGTGGGTTGACTATAGAAGCCGAGCCGCTGAAGACTTCGGCACCTTCTTCAGTCAACAGTTCTGCCTCAGTGCATACATTTCTTTGCATTTCATGGAATTATTTCTCCCACTGTGTGCCTCTGAAAACACAAGTTACTGTCCAAATATTTTGTTGCTGAAGGGAAGATTGGCCATGGGGACTGCTTTTTCTTATTTCTCACGGGCGCCATTCTTTACGTGGCTCCCTGCCTGCAGTTCAAAAGAGATCATTCGGTTAATGCAGCCAAGGTCTGCATTTCAAATCCTGGCCTTTTTGTCTGAGAGATTTGCATCATAAAACTCTGCTCACAGCTGAAGGTCCTCTTCAAGTGTTTTATGCTTTTAAAATGTTAAGATTGTGGCTAAGTGGAGAGCAGCGCCGTCCTTCACTCAGAGGACCGGCGGTTCGATCCCCGGCTCTGGCTCCGCTAGTTGCATGTCGATGTGTCCTTGTGCAAGATTGCTCCCGTAGCTGTGCCTACGGTGTAGAAATGTGATGGAATCTGAATTGTAAGTCGCTTTGGATAAAAGCGTCTGCTAAATGACTTTAATGTAATCTAAAGATGGCTAGCTGAAATATACATTCACTTTCAAATAAGGCCGTGACCTCCATCTCCATTGTTGTCTCATGGTAATGTGTCATAACTTCACAATGTCAGTTCATTACTAAAGGCAGAATCTGTTGGCATTTGTAGATGCGGTGCAGGTGTTACCTTTGAGCCGTGTTCCCTGAATGATGACAGGAAATGACTTTTACTTCAAAGTTGAAACAGTTAGAAACAGAAAGAATGTTTCTCAGTTATACAACTGATGTGATTTTCCATTTGGCCAATGAAAAGCTGCCAAATTCTAACATGAAAGTCACTTTGGCCGTGGTTTGTGCGTGCCGTTCCCAGAGTACAATCGGAGATAAATAACAGTCATATTTCATTTAAATGTTTTATTTTACCGGTATTCGGGTTTCTTTTACTCAAAGTCAAGATTCTTATTTTGATGATTACTTAAAATAAACTACAATAGATGTGAAAATATGACGTTTGAAATGCATCCTGGTAGATACTGTAATGTGATTTGTTATTATTACATTACATTTCCGAAACTGATTCACAAAGTAAATACTTTCAAAGCCCCAAACAAGAGTACACACAACTCAATTAATCATAACTGAAATATAGTAAATCTGTACAATTATCTGTGATTAGATTTGAATCTAATTCCCTGATTCCTGATTTTGTGTTTTGCTGCTCTTTGCGAGACCAGAAAGATCTTACAGGCCCCTTCCAACTTAATTACCTCGCATCATCTTCCACTCGGGTCTGTGGAGCTTGTCGACTCTGGTGACCTCTGACCTGTCATGCATTGTAGGTTTAGCCTGACGTATTCAAGGTGTTACCATCTGTGCCGTGCCCCCCTATCCCTAGTCTCTCTCTGAGGACAAGTCCTCTGTGTCCAGGCCCACTGGGCTGGAAAAGTTGCTTACAGTGGACTGTTTGTTTGGCTTTGTAAATGTCTCGGCCCTGGAGAAAGGATGGAGAGAAGAGAAGCAGGGCTCCTGGAGGACACTTGTGTTTTCTATTTTTTTGTTTTTCCTCTCTTTTTGGTTAACAGTGCTCCAGAGGGCTGTGAGTCTCTGCACCTACGAGTTAACTTGTTACCCAGTGACCTCTGACACTATGTGTACATAAACAGAACAATAGCTGTTTCCAAACTTTACGTGTGCTTGTTTGTGTGTGTCGTATATGAACTGCCTCAAGCAACCAATATATTTCAAAGCGGAGAGACCAGCGGTGGTCAGAAACTCATTCAAATCTTTTTCCTCACAGTAAATTAATACATGTTATGAATTCAAAATAATCTCAAAACACACATTTTCATGCTTTAGTCACATTTTGTATTACATTAAAAAACAGATCAGTTGATTTATAATGTAAAATATACAGCAATCTTTTATGATAAAAAAGAATCTGTTAAAAAAACTCCTTTTTAAGAATTAAAAGTGTGCTTTTAAAGGAGCATGGGTCTCTTTCACTGGATCAACACAAACGAGAGATGATGAAAAATAATAAAAAATGTAAATGCTAAAAAATGTAAAAACAAGAAAGAATATACGGATACACTTTTGAGGTAATCTAATAAATAGGTTTCAGAAATGTTAGAATTTTCTGAACCGACTGTAGCCTGTAGTCCGTTGATTGACATTTAGTTGTTTTTAAAGATCAACAGTTGATGGCAGCATCTTGTAACAAAGAAGTTACAAGAGGTTGCAACACATATTCACAATGATGTGTCTGTACATTGAATGTTTAGCTTGTTTTAGCACCTAAATTAACATGTGAATATGTGAAACGGACTGAATTGGTAAACACTAGCTTATGGATTCATCTGGTCAGTGGTGGAAGAAGTATTCAGATATTACACTTAAGTAAAAGTAGCAATACAACACTATAAAAATACTCCAATACATGTTAAAGCCCTGGCTGTTCTGCATCAGAAGCTAAATGTCCTTGTGAAGCAGCACATTTATGTTGTGACTGATTGAGGCTTAGACATTTCTATATAATGGGTGGTTTCATCGAACATTTATATTAAATCTTAATCTACAAACTAACTGCAGCCGTCAGTACAATGGAGTGGAGTGGAAGTTTAAAGTAGCTTTAAATAGAAGTACACTACTCAAGTAAAGTCTTATGCGTACCTATAGTAAGTACTTACTTTCCACCACTGGGGTGTTTCTAGTGTGTGTGTGTGTGTGTGTCTGTGTGTGTGTGTGTCTGTGAAGCCTCTACCAGGGTCGTTCTCCAAGTTAGCAGTGGTGCTTATTGTGTGAGTGGGTCTGTCAACCACAGGGCCCTGCTGCACGGTGTGGTGACTGGACTCAGACTCAGTGGGAGCACCGGATGTCAGAGGATCTTGTTCCAGAATTTAGAGCAGCGCCGCCAGCAAGTGCACAAGTGCAAATCCGCCACTGTCATTCATTTTCCAGCCCTTTGCATGCCTGACGTTTCCACAAGCAGCCGCAGCTTTCACTGTGTCAATCCCGCTGACGCGTGACTGACGCTCGAGGGCGACTGTTAATTGAGAACCATCTTTTGAAGGAAATTTCAGTAACCTCTGCGCGGTTTGAATAATTTCAGACGACCAGTGTACAAATCAACAGCTCAACCAGCTAACACATGTCCCAAAGCTTTAACGGATGGCTTTGTGGCGTCCAAACGCACACACACACACACACACACACACACACACAAGACGATCTCCGTGAGTGATTCTGTAGTAATGACATTACAAACCAGATGAGTTGGCCCAGAGGCTTTGTTTTGAAATGCTGATAGTGAGTGAATATTTTGTTCCTCCCTCGCAACCATTGAGTCTTACAGTGCACTGTGGTATTGGTGATGTATTTAATAACATGCAGTACATGATGCCTCTTGGGAGGCAGTACCAGGGACTTGGTATGGTTTGACTGAGAGTATCAGAGGAGACGAGTCAAAGATATTACTCTAAGTAGGAAGACACTGCCACCTAGTGGGCAGAAGTCTGCAGAAACGTTTACTGCTGAAAAGCTTGAGCAGACTTTCCTGGAAAAATGATGTCAACTGTGACAGGTTATACTGGAGAATCAAATGAAACATGTGCATCAATCATTTAAAGGGACATTTTACTCTTTATAGCCCAAAGCCTATTTCTTCCTGTTTACTTTTACACCCCAATTTACTTGAATTACTTATTAACGGGCTTAACCCGTGACTGTCTAAGGGTTCACATATATAAATAGAATATATCATAATTTAAAAAAAAGTTGAAGCATTAAATTCAGTCAGTTTTCTGCCCCCATTATGTATAGTTGCACACAAGTGAGCCTTTGAGCTTTTTACGAGTAGCAATTGTGAAACTCTGAAAGCAGTATTGGACAAGAAATTCAGTGAACGTGATTACAAATCAGAAAGGGATTTCATAAACACGAGTTAGACCAACGTTATTAAAGAAGACTGATTCACAAAGGTGTAAAAGTAGGAATGCTGTGTTCTTCTGATAGGCTCCTAAAGTGCTCTCTTGTGGAAGAACTTAATAATTGCGTGCATGTGTAAGCAATTCCGTATGTACAGTATGTAACGTGACATGACGGAGAGCAGTGCAGATGATCTGCTGCAGCAATCACCATTTTAAACAATGTATCCAGTACATAGATCATTTTGTCTCATGTTGTCTGCTGACAATAATGCCCCCCCCCCCCCCCCAACATTTGAACAAGCCCCTCCCCACACTGATTCCTTTTATCTACAGTATGCGTGTGTGTGTTTGCTTATTGCGCCATGGCAAACAGTGGGAAACGTAATAAGGTGTTGAAGAGCAACAGAGGAGCAACAGTCTGATCTATGACGGTGCTGGCCCAATCACACAGGCTAAAGGCTCCCTCTCTCTCTCACATACATAATGCATCAGTCCACAGCGGTTCATACTATGGACAGTAGGTCATTGCCCACTCTATACCCACTTTATTTCCCCCTTTCTCTCTGGTTGTCTATTAGTGTAAGTATATCGTTTGTGTTGTACAGCAGCTCTCTTGCTGATTATATGTTGGTCAAACTCCCTATTGGTTTTGTCTTTTAATGTTTCTCCTTCGACTTCTTATCTGCTTATCTCCACTTAACTTCTTGTCATGGTCTTTTCTAGGTAGTGTGTTCTGGAGGAGAAGCAGTTCCTGACCAATAAGACCAGACAGCTGCAGGACCTGACCGATAAAAAGAGCACACTCACAGGAGAGATCGGACACATGAAGGACATGCTGGATGTCGAGGAGAGGAAGTTTAAAGTCCTGCCGAAGAAGGTAAGTGAGTCCAGAGGTTGCTGGGAGTGACTAGCCCACAAAGAAATATCCCCCGATAGCATATCAGTGTTGTGTTTTCAGCCTGTTCAGTTTATAGTTGGGATTAGGGTTGGTTCTACTCGACAAATAAAAACTCTGTCAATGACTGTAATCTATTCCTTTTCTGCACTACATTCCCCAGGAAAAACTAGTGCTCATTGAATTAAATCACTTCTATGCGGTAACAAAGAAGTGAAGATATTTGATCATTGGCTGGTTTGTTGACTGTCACCACATCACTTTACCCGGTTAAACAGCCATATTAAGGACTTCTAGAAAGGTTAGCTATTTAGACAGGGCCTGTGGCCTCCTGAGGTGGACATGGTGGCAATTCCTCTATAGACCAAATACACACACATAAAGGTCCCCTCAACCTCCTTGTTTCCTATCATGTCCTCAAATTAGATCTCCCCACATGAGGGGGCCTGAAAACACATAAAACAAATGAAATGTAGTTGTGATTTATCAAACGTATATCTCTTTGAAATGTCTCATTAACCTAATCAGGATAAAATGAGGTGACGCGGTGATAGCAGTACAAATGGTCAGAATTCACTCTTCTTGTGATTTATAGATAAGACCTGTTGTGAATGGGGTGGCAATGGTTTGTCATTTTTTTAAAACTGGTTCCCCAGAAAAAAGGTTTGGGAAACACTGCTTTAAGACACCTACCTCTCCTCACACATACTCCCAATCTCAAAAGCCCTCTCTCTCTCATTCTTCATGTCCATCCATCCATCCATCCATTTTCCTCCGCTTATCCGGGGTCGGGTCGCGGTGGCAGCAGGCCAAGCAGGCTGACCCAGACTTCTCTCTCGCCCGCAACATTTTCCAGCTCATACTGGGGGATCCCGAGGCGTTCCCAGGCCAGCTGGGAGATATAATCCCTCCAGCGTGTTCTGGGTCTTCCCCGGGGTCTCCTCCCAGTTGGACGTGCCCAGAAAACCTCCAGTGGGAGGCGTCCAGGAGGCATCCTAATCAGATGCCCGAACCACCTCAGCTGACTCCTTTCGACGCGAAGGAGTAGCGGCTCGACTCCAAGTTCCCCCCTGATGTCCGAGCTCCTTACCCTATCGCTAAGGCTGAGCCCGGCCACCCTACGGAGGAAACTCATTCGCATTTAATGCTTTTTTTTTTTCATTTTGGAACTCAAGACAATAAAACTATAACATTTCTATGTAGATTTTACTGCATGAAGTCAATGTCATCCTTCATATCAGTGACATGAATATGAGCTGATGTTAATGCTTTATTGTATGCATATTATATTTTTCTTCCACATGATGAATGTCAAAGATTCCATGCGAGAAACACTTTTTTTGCAAGATTGAAGGAACTGTTTTTTAGAATTTAATTTAATTTGTATTTTCAGTTTGTTTTCACTGTATATTGTTTCACATTTCTATTTTTGTTTTAATATTGAGTTAAAACTTTCAACATGCTAGCCTTGTTTTGTATTTTTTATATTTATAAAGTAATACAGATAAGTTGTGTAGTACTTTAGTATTTCCCCCACATTGGACCAACACTCTCCAATCTTACAGCCTTTGTGAAGAGACAAAACCTGGCTGAAATGTAATACCCACTATCCCAGGTCTGGTTCACTGTGTGTTTAAAACTAGGGCATTCTAATGTTCCTTCACCTTCTCCAATGCTGCATTTACCTTTTTACTCACCATGACAAAGAGGACAGCTTGTTTCGGGGCGCTGCAGTTGAAAAGGTGGACCATAGTTGGTATTGGTAACTTGCTTTTCTTGTTGCTTCTTGGAACAATACGTGTTGGTAAGCTATTTACACAGTAAAATGAATTACAAAACAATGTAAAACTGCTTTGTGCTGTTTGACAGCGTTGTGTGTCTTGCTGACTTTCTATAACACCAGAACAATTATTGTCATTCTACAGTTAATTTGTACTTTGCATTGTTCCCCATATTTGACAATGATGTAAGAAAACTGTTTCTAAAAGTGCCGCGATGACCATGAAGTGTTAAAAAGAAAACAGCCATTTGTAATTTAGAATTATTTCTAGGTCAAACAAGACAAAGTTGTGTTTTGCGAAAGCGAGCGTAACAGCAGTTATGAACACGTCCAATTAATGCCAAGCTATCTATAGCCAAACACAGCGTTGACTCCCATGGAACAAGTTATTCTCTCTCTTCTAAAAGAAAGTTGTTCTTGGAAATGGAGAGCACAAAATGAAGTGGTAGCACACATGTTGGGATATAGAAAAGTGGGAAAAGTTAATTTTATGGCACTGAAATTCTTGAAAGGCAATGAACATCACAATATCCACGTTTATTTGTAAGACAGGCATTGTTGTTTATTTAAAGCTGCGTACTGTATCCATAAGTACCTTCACTGCTATATTCTTCTAATCAGTGTGTTGCTTTTTTCTCATCGGAAGTTTCTAATTTCTAATGTTTCAAACATGCCAGTTTACAATGAACAATGAAAACTAATAGGATTGGAGATGCTGCAATGGTATTCTGTTGGTTTAACCTTTACCAAACAAAATGTCTCAGGTTCTCAGTCTAGGTCATCTGAGGATCAACCACTCCTACAGACTCCACATGACGCCAACATGACAGAAAACAATGTCAGAAGAAGAAGAAGCAGCTCTCCCTACACTGAGAAATCTGTTTTGCCTCCAAGGTTTCTGGCCACGTCTCATCTTTCTTCTCTTAAAGAGCTGGTGTCAGACAAGAAAATCACAGGTTGCGAGACTTTACCAAACCTCTTCACTCAACTCAAAACAGCATGATGAAATAAAAAAAGAATGTTATCTGTCAACTGAAGACAAGTTGATCTGGACGGAGTACTTTTAACAAACACTTTGTCTTGTTTGTTTCCCTTTGCTCCAGTGTCAGATGGGTACATAGCAAAAACATCAGCAATATTTCGCATTGAAAAAGGTCATTCTGCACTAGTGTTTGTCTAATTTGAAACTTTAAAACAGTGAGTCATATCAGCTCTAGCAGTGATTATATTGTTAGGGAAATTCCCTGAATCAAAAGCACTTTAACAGTCCACCCTATAGGTCGGAACACTGCACTGCAGCTGTAAAGCCTTTGGTGGTGGGACACAGTGCACCATTTTCAACCACAAGATGGCAGCAAAAGCATGAAAACAGATGTGACGCTTGAGGGATTTTTTTTATTTAAATGTTGTTGAACAGGTGCAGACACTTAAAGACAGCAACTGTGACCATAAAGAGAAAAGAAGACAGGAGGCAGCAGAGTGTGTAGTAGTGGGAGCTTTACCACAGCGCACACATCCCTCCATCATTAGTCACTAAAAATCTTCATCATTTTCCTTTTTCTTTGTTGTATATGCTCGTGATTTATTAATAACAGAAAGGACTTTGTATTGCTGAGTATGAAATGTGGGCTGACTTGGAAAACTCTGGGATGTACAGTATTACCAAGTTAACGATTAATTAATTTACTTTTCAGAAATGAATTAATCTTACTGGTCAAATTACTGAAGAATTAAATTTAAAAAAAATAGTGAACATCCTCCAGCCACCCAGAGACAAAATAACTGATTGATATCTGACATTTGATTAATGACCAAAATCACCAATATACCAGTCAGTCCAATATATCCCAGAATGCAACACTTGTTTAGCCCAGGTCTGAATACGTACGCTCAAAACAGTTGAGCACATTTCAATTGATGACAATTGTGGATTGACAATTTCACCAAAGCTCGTTTTTATATTATCACTATAAAGCAATTCATTGAGAACTTCTCTCTTTATTTTGCAGTTCGCTTAGCTCTCCGTGTCTCTCTCACCGGTCCAAGTGAGCTTCTTGATCCTCAGCTCCTCCTTCACCTGAACAAAGAGGTCAGTAAGTTATCTAACACACTTAAAAGAACTTGAAATGCATAGAAATGGGAATTGTGTTCTTTAAAATGTTTAAAAATGTAAAAAGTATTATGATTTCAGAGAGAGCTGCTATTCAGCTGTCCCTTGTTGTAAAACGATGTGTGGTGTATGTAGTTTGGAGGGATTGTACAAAGTTATGTCTTTATTGGTGAAGATTAAAAAGAATATCAACAGTGTTGAAGAAGCGAAGCAGTAACCCCTGTCAGTCAGTTGGACTGTAGGCTAATGACATGAGTTACTGTTTACAGAAAAGCCAAACAGCAAACACAACGCCCAGCTAACCAAAGTTCAGCAAGTCTAAAGGCCAAAGGCCCAAACCTCTGTGTCGGCTTTGATCAGATTTTATGGTTTCATCATTTATTCACAAGTAATGAGTCAATGAGTAATGAGTCAATCCCACACAGACTGAGTAGATGAAGTCGTTTTATTTTGAAGTCATTGAATTTCAATTCATGATCAGACAAACAGCAGATTGTAATTAAAGACATGGGTGGATTAAAGGATTAGAGTCTCAAGAACTCAGCCTGCTGGTGTAGTGGGGGTTTACGGGTGAAAGGCATTTTTGATTTGACAAAGAAGTCAAAGTTGACTGCTAATTGTACATGTTGAAGTTAGTGCTTATGACTGTTCTCTCTTTGTTTCCTCTGTTCTATGAAAAGCCAGGAATCTACAACATTGGAAGGAAGGCAGGACTCTTTTCAATGAGAATAGTGGGAATAAAGAGAGTGACCTCCGCACGCTGATTTCATCATCTAAAATCTATCCCACAATCTCTTGGATTATTTATGAGAACATTTTTTTTTTCTTCTTTGTTGTTGTATGATGTTTAATGTGAGTTTAACTTTTGTGTTTAGTTTAGTCATCCATTAAAGTTTTTTGTTGATATTCGACATACTTTTTAATGTGTGATTGTGTTAATTTTTGACCTTTTTACTTTTTGTTTTCTGTCACCCAAACATAAACAAACAAGCAGTCTAGGGTGTGATGCTTCATAAGAGAAGTATACGTTTAATGTTTCATTAAAAAAGGATCCAGAAAAGATATAATTAATATTTTGTAGGCTTTTGTGGCTCGTTGCTATGAGTATATTCTGTTTTTCCAGGTATCCCGCTTTCCTGAATATCTATTTTATTGTGTGTGAAATATATGACGAGCTAGCTTTGTATCTGTATGTAAAGAATACGGGTGTGGTCAGCATTATTTTCCCCACATTCCCTTGAGCAACTGGACTTGTGTATACTCGGATATGGTCGATGGTGTTTCAAAGTGTCATATTCATCTTCCAAGCATACTCCTGCCAATGGGGTGATCTTACAGGAACATAACTTTGAAGCTCTGCTTCCACTCTTTATCGGCTATAGTTCTCAGTTCTCCCATTTGTCTTATGCTATGAGCAAAATGTTCCTTTAGTCCTCCTGGAGAATTCGGTTGATTTGTTCAGTTGTGTTTCGGTGGTTTGGGGCTTTGGTGAGTCTTTACTAACTCTCTCAGAAGGGGCGGATTTCCAATTTGGACTTTTTCTGTCTCACTTGTAAATAAGTGATTACTAGAGAAAACATTTGTACTTTCTATATTTGAAAAAGAAACGCCTACATGTTAGACATTTGGTTGGAAACAACTTTTCAAACAAAGTTTTACATTTAGTTTAGTCATCCAATCAAGTTTAACTTAATTATCTTGGCACAAGCCGATGTTGTATGTACAGTCACGACTGTTGGCCCCGCCCATCAAATGGACCAGCCAATAGACATCGACGCTGAGTCTTAATGCCCGCCCTCCTCACTGGTGACCGTGAGGAAGTTGTCCTTAGGAGGGAAGTGACTGGCTTGACAGCTCGTGGTAAATAAAACGGATCCGCGCAGACGTCTTCGCGCAAGGATGGCAGCCTTCCTGGAGTCCACGCTGCCAGAGGAGGAGAGGGAGTTTCAGAAGATTATAGCTTTGATCGGAGGCAAAGAGCGGATTTATTTGGTGAGTGATTCCTGTACAAGTAAAGAGGTCGACGGGGATGACGCTGGAATATTGCAGGAGTTCATCAGCGAAATGTTCGCCAACAGCAGCCCGGCGAACAGCAAAGCACAGACCCAAACCTCTCCGTTAAACGGTCACGGAGAGACTGCCAGTGTGGACCCCGTTTGCGGCAAGCCAGAGACGGTTAAAAGCAATGAAATGCCTTTAATAGTGAGGCCCAAGGATTTGGATTTGAGAGCCTGTCCGGGGGAAGAGGAAGAGGACAGGGACAAGGTGAAGAAGCCAACGCGCGTTGGCAACGCTCAGAGAACAGCAACAAGGAGGGCGAACATCTACAGCCTAAAGCGAACCATAGACTCTCCTATCATCATATTCATCTTCAGACAGACATTTATCAGCAAACAATCCAACGAACTGTGCTTAAAAGAGACACTGAAGGACGTAAAGGCACGCACGAAACGTGCCAGAAACGCCCGACCCGCTCTGATTGGATTAATACGCACTAGACAGGAGAGCGCCGAGACGCACCAGTGTGCTCAACTGCTGGAGCGCCTGATCCGCTCAGTGTTCCACAAACAGTCACCAGAGACTGTATGGGTCGGCAGTTTCATCCCGAAGACAGAGGCCAAAATGCTCAGCATCAAGAAAAACGCCTGCAAAGTTATATCCTCCTCTCAAACAGCAGGTGTAATCACATACATCATCCACGTTCTTTTGTGTTTTACGCGTATCAATCCACTGCAGAGAATATATGCCTCCTGCAAGAGTAGGCTTTACAATAATGTAACTCTTTTTTTTTTTTATCTCGTTTGCTCAAGCACACGTCAGCATGTGTAGATCTGTCAACTTGGAGTTTGAACCGTGGCGTGTTTAACCAGGCCACCGTGGTGTGTTTAACCAGGCCACCATGCAGATTTGATGATGCATAACATATTAGATTGCCAAAATTAAGAACTACAGATTTTGACTCGTTTAAAAGCACATTAAAGGGAAGACTACTGTACAGATATATAACAAGCCTACAACTCATTTACATAATTACTACCGATTCAATTAGAATAAACATAGAAGTGACTAAATGAATATGATAGGTATTAATATTATAGTAGGCGCATTTACCTATGATAAGATCATTGTACGCGCAGTAATGAGCACTGCAGTGTGAGAATAGTTGGCAAACACTGTAGTGATTTGTGTTAGTGCACTCCACTATGTAGGTCAATCCACGAGATTCACATTTTTCTTCCCAGGCATGGCTGCAAAGGCCCGGGAACAAAAGGAGCATTCATGAAATAATCAGACCCTTAGATAAGCTGCCAAATTGTTAAACGCCCATTATTGCCTTTCAGATAATACCGGGGATAGAAGGAACCCGCTTCTCTGGCCATTCCAATGTTTGTTCTGGGCTCAGAGAAGAGGCCAGATCACCAACTCCTCAACCGGCAGGCAAAGAGGTAGCATTATCGTTCCAAAGTTCTGAGCTATAAAGACATTTCCATTTCCACAGGATTCTTTCAACTCGTCTTTTCTTCATCCAATTTATACACTAACTTAGTTCAGGGATGCAGTGGACTGTAGCCTAACCCAAAGCACTACATGGGCAAAAGGCATGCCTACAGGTTGCCAGTCTGTCACGTTGCCAACAGCTAACCAAAGACATTAGCACATTTATGGGCTTGTCTTTGAATCCGATTTTATGCAGTGAGGATCAACAAAACTAAAGTATTTTGCATTTCAGTAAAACACTGTCTAACCTTTTTCAGAAATTTAAGAAATATTTTTGCTGTCATATATATATATACTTAAACTTCCACTGCAGGCAAATTGTATCATATAGATTTCAGTAACAATGTTTTCATGTTTGTTTTTCAGGTGACACTGGAAGTAAAGAGGAAGGCATCCCTCTGAAAATCAGTTCGTTGTCTGCTGGACCTCATGTGAGTGGAGAGTCAGCTGGAGGAGACAGCTGATGTCATGACACCTGGCCTGCAGACAATCCTGTTTTAACTGTGAAGAAAGAGTTAGCCTCGTGGTGCTATAGAGCCTTACTACATGTTACAGTGTTTCTTCATAGTGCTCAATAATCCCACTGCTGAGCTATCATGATTGTTGTCAAAATATAAAGTCAAATCTGTCCTGCTGATTTACACATCGTCTCTGATGCACAATGCTAAAATGTGTATGTATCGGCTGACTCAAGTAACTTGTTATTCAATCATATGAACTGTATTGCATCATTTAACACCACTTTTGAGGCCTACAGAGATATTTGTATGTTATTTTAGTACATGTTGAAACCACAGTATGGCTAGTTTAAAGCAACAGCTTATGGCAAAAGTAGGCCTACTCCATTAATATGATGCATAGAACAGGGCTGGATTGCCAACTGGTTCTTAGAACTCCAGTGGTTTCAAAAGGCTTATTGAGTGTTATTTGGAATATACATCACCAAAGCACAACATTAACAGGTCATAATAAGGGTCTTAAGTGAGTCTTCATTAATAGAGACCAAGCAGCTTCTTTTTCCCGCTGAGGTGCCTCAGGAGGTCAATCCAGCGATGATGAAGTACTGTGAATCTTTTCTCCTTTTTAATGTTCATTTATTAGAATGATGTGCCTTAGATGAGTGCTGATAACAAAAGCATTATCTGCAATAGAAGTGGATGAAACTACTTTTCACTTTTTATGTATTTATGTAGATTATTCATTTGTAAATAAACACATATAAGCTTTTGTGAGTGTGCAGCTCTCTTTAAATGGACATTCACTGTCAATTATTTTAGACAAAGTGTGTGGAAATTTGGTTGAAAACTCAGTATCAATTCCTTAATTAACACTGTACTGTCATATATGTATTTATTATTAATGAAATGACAGCCACATTGTACCTTTGATTTCTGTAAACCTATCTTGGATGTAGGTCATGGATCCATGTATAAAGAGAACGTAGAATCACGATGGACCACCTACTTCTTCTACTATGTTGATTGTATGGCCACTTCCCCAAACAAGATCTGTCTATCGTCTAAATACAGCATGTAGTGAGGCATCACTCGCAGAAGCGTCTCCATCACATTCATTATAATTCCCATACAACAGTCATCTCCACAGACGTCCGTGCCAAAGAGCCAACTGATAGACCCCCTTTGAAAAAGCCAGTCCATAAATCAAATATTTTCAACTACTATATCTCCATAATTGTTTTCCATAAGTGCAATGGACAATTGTAAGATAGTATTCTATATCCTTGGAGTCCTACGTATTGATCAGACCCAGGGGGATACAATGGATCATTCTATATATCTGCGTTTTAATCAGGCGTAAAAGAGGCCAGCCAACACTGAGGTCCTCTGGAAGGGGACTTGCGGCATTGGACAAAAAGAAGGTAGTGGAGTCTGCGATTGTCCCCACTGTTGTGAATTTTCAGATACGAGAAATCTTTTCTTTTCATTATTTCTCCGAAAAATCGCACGGAATTCCACTGTTGAACAAGGATCGTGGGGCTGAGGAGGGAATAAAGAGCCAATCATGATAACATCTGCCGGTAAGTCGTAGAAAGTGCTTTTATTTTGCTAGCTGCAACTGTAGCTAGCCGCCATTGATTTAGCTGAGTCACACGGCTAATGTAGCAGTTGTCAGTCAGTCGTTAACCGGCGATAGCTTATAAACCCACCATCAGGAAGGAAGAACACCTTGAAATGTGACTTTGCTAAATCTAGGCGACGGTTTTGATTACTGCAAGGCTGTGTTAAATACAGTAATTTGCAATAAGTTATCGTAACGTCGATGCTAACAGTCAAGTCATCAGTAGCATTGCACTATACAGGATCTTAGCTCTTCAGCCTTGATAAGATAGTAATGTTTTTATATACAGGAACATTTTTCATCTTCAAAATAATTCTCCAAGAATTATTATACTATTATAATACACTTTTGATCAAATCCTGACTTCTTATGATTATGGACACATACTGTATTTGAACCTAATAATGTGCTAATAGTTTTTGTTTCTCTCCTTTTCTAGCTGGAATTATTTCCCTCCTTGATGAGGAGGAGCCACAACTCAAGGTAAGCTCTGGTTTGAGAGTGCCTGAAGATGGCAACCTCCCATACAGAGATGATGTAACGTCAGGTCATATCATGTCAAACAGAAGAGATTACTTGCGAGTGTGTTTTTTACTTGTTTGTAAAAGCACACATTTTAGGACACTGGCTTTCCATGGGAGGACACTCACAGAGCCATTAATAACGCTCTCAAACTAATTTAAATGTATTAATGTACGGTATATCAGATTAAAGAGTGGCTTCTGGAGGTTTCTTTAGATGTTTGGAGTGTGGCATCTTGCTCTCTATGTACCTAAAAGGAGGCACATACTGCATCATGGCTAATAAATACTTCCAATGCATGATGGGTCAGGAAGAAAAGGGTTAACACAGCAACATCTCTTTTTCGAATTGCAGGAGTTTGCGCTGCAGAAGCTAGATGCCATTGTGAATGACTTCTGGGCTGAGATTTCAGGATCTGTAGATAAAATGTAAGTATTACTATTGATAAGCAATGGACACTATAACCCTATCTGACATAAGAATGTTACATCAGGCAGCAATAACTTCAACTCTTTAGTTTTATTCTTTCTACGTCTTTAGTTGGGAGAAAGATCTAGAAATCTCTCTTGACACACTGAACGCACAGGGTGCAATGTGCCTCATAGTCACCAGTAGTTTACTGAATATTCTTTCAGTGCTCATGAAGCAGATCTCGGCGTCCTTCGTGATTTGTTTTTTGTTTTCCTTCTTGATCTGGTTTGCTGGTAAAAACTGCTCTGTGGGACAGAGAAATACAATTTAGAAGTGACTTAATAGTTAATGCAAAAAGATCTCTCTTTGGTCAAGATTTTCGGCGTTGTGTAACCATCTGTTGTCTTCTCCCAGCGAGGTCCTGTATGAGGATGAGACGTTTCGGAGCAGATCGTTTGCTGCCCTGGTGGCCTCTAAGGTTTTCTACCACCTCGGAGCCTTTGAGGAGTCTCTGAACTATGCTCTCGGTGCTGGAGATCTCTTCAAAGTCACAGATGATTCAGAATATGTGGAGACCATCATTGGTGAGTAATCAAACAGAAACGCATGATCATTCACTTAACTGCCTCTTTAGTGATGATGTGACATTTCTGTTGTTTGGCTACTGCTGTAACCCTCATACTAAAGGCAGTGTGAAGTAAATAACATAAACGGGGGAAAAAAACCTCCAGCTTTCTGGTAGGAAAAGCCAATTAATGACATGGAATAAGATTTTGACTTTAACTGCTTCATTTAATTCGGAAGTAAAATGGAGGCCCTCTGTTTTTTAGCCAAATGCATCGACCACTACACCAAGCTGCGGGTGGGGAATGCAGAGATGCCAGAGGATGAGGAGAAGAAAAGCATTGACCCCCGCCTTGAGGGCATTGTCAACAAAATGTTCCTGCGTTGCCTCGACGATCACAAGTACAAGCAGGCCATTGGCATCGCCCTGGAGACCAGGCGACTTGACATGTTTGAGAAGACCATCTTGGAATCAGTAAGTCCCTCACAGCTGATTTGAGATAGTTTAGGAATACTCTACTGTTAGCTTTAACGCTCACCAGGATAGCCTTAAGTCTTGTCCAAGAGTCTAGCAGACTTTGCATGAAAATGCCCCAAAACTTTGATGGAGATAATGAGAATCACTTTATTCAATTACAGTAAATGTTTGTCATAGCGACATCGACATATTTCACAGTACAGGACGGTGATTTTGATCACTGCTGTTGATTGTACATTGTTATTTCTTCCTTTTCATGAAACAGGTTAATGATTTTTGTTTTGCTTCTCTTGTCATGCAGAGTGATGTGAGTGGCCTCCTTGCCTACAGCCTGAAGGTTTGCATGTCCCTGATGCAGAACAAGAAGTTCCGCAACGAGGTGCTGCGGGTGCTCGTCAAGCTCTACATGAACTTGGAGAAGCCTGATTTCATCAATGTCTGTCAGGTAACAATCAGATCCTCAAATGCACATAATGCATCATTTCTCTGACCAACTTCTCAGTGTGATGTTTACATAAAACGATTGGTAACTAATGTGATGAATAGTTTCTGTTCAATCACTATTTAGTATAAGATCTTTGATTGACTGAGTTAATCCAATACAAACCCTGATTTGTAAAGATGCTTTCAGAACACAGTTTCTTTGTGTTTTTTAAATTAGTAACTATTTTTATTTTTGGTCATTCAGCCCTAATAAGTTGTCTGGACATTCTAACATGTTCTATTACGCTTTCTACTTTTAAAATAATGTAATACTTTCATTGCTTGTAATGTTTAATGTGGGTTTGTTTTACTCTGCTGATGCTCCTATAATGTACACTGAGTTGTCCACCGAGCTAAAACTAATGCAGTCTAATAAAGCAGTCCTGGAATTATTCCTAATAAATCTGCGACCAAGTGTAGTTTAGCATGAGTTCAGCTTTATACTCAAGGTGGCATCTTATATCTTTGCTTAAGTTTACCAGCATTAGCGCTGAGTCATACCGACAGCTATTGATGTGCTCCAATTGGAAGCAATATTTTATACTGATTAAATGCATTTCTCTACTTTCATGGAATTAGATTTTCCAAAAAGGGGAGTCTGAAGCTAATCCCTCTCTAATCACCTTTTCCCCTCCCCTCTCTAGTGCCTGATCTTCCTGGATGACCCGCAGGCTGTGAGTGACATCCTGGAGAAGCTAGTGAAGGAGGACAACCTGCTGATGGCCTATCAGATCTGCTTTGATCTGTACGAGAGCGCCAGCCAGCAGTTCCTCTCCTCCGTCATCCAGAACTTGCACACAGTTGGAACACCTATCCCTTCAGTCCCCGGCTCCACAAATACGGGCACTGTGCCCACACCAGACAAAGACAGGTGGGCATGGAAACACAACAAGGACACACTAATACCAGGGCTGAAGCACGGTGACATGTTCACAAAGGCTTAGGGATTTTTCACAGCTAACGGTTTTGATTTAAGCTCTCTCTAGACAATCTGTTTAGGCTTTCTTTGAGGCTATGAGTTGCTAGGAGAGTAACCAAAACTTCAGCATTTATAAGCATGGCAGGAAAAGATTAATCTCAGTCTGCAAGTCCTAAGGCACTGTGTGTAACATTGAACTTACCAGTAGGGGGGGGTTCAATACGCAAGTTCAGATTCAGAGAGTCAGAATATTTAGATGCCCTACAAGCTTTGTTTCTTTAGTGTGTATCTGTTTTATACCTTTTCTTTGTACCTAACTAAAGAAGTCAACACGAGAGTTTGAATGAAACTGTACACCGGCTCATTTGAGTCGAATCTACTTTACTTATGATCAAATGATTCAATTATTTTGTTTGTGTGTGTTACAGTGATGCAATGGAGACAGATGACAAGGCGGGCAGCTCCCCTGCTGGAAAGCCAGTAGAAACGGTACGTTCTTTGGATCGTTTTGTGCTGTAGCACTCTTTTCATACCAGTTGCTGCCGGTAACTTTTCTGTGTCTAAATAGAGCAACTTTGGTTTGGTTTGGTTGACGACTCATCGTATTGCTTCTCTGTGTTACTGTAGAAAGATGAGCCCAAAGACCAGAATGCCAAGATGATCAAAATCCTTAGCGGGGAGATGGCCATCGAGCTGCACTTGCAGTTCCTAATCCGAAATAACAACACAGATCTAATGATCCTCAAAAACACAAAGGTAATGTGGGCTAGCAACAAGACGAATGTTTGTTTAAATAGTCCGACAAACTACAGCTTCCTCCTGACTTTTTATGTCTTTTTTTTTTTTTTCTCCGTCACTCCAGGATGCAGTTCGAAATTCGGTGTGTCACACAGCCACAGTAATAGCCAACTCCTTCATGCACACGGGAACAACAAGTGACCAGTTCCTCAGGTGATTGTGCTAGCAGAACTGAACTGTATATTTCATAGATTGCACATATAGATATAGAGAAACGTACTCAAAGTGTCATTTGACCAATGATTTTGTTTGACCGTGTAGAGAAAATTTGGAATGGCTTGCAAGAGCCACCAACTGGGCAAAGTTCACAGCCACAGCAAGTCTGGGTGTCATCCACAAGGTAAAGCTATGTCGCTAATCTACAGCAAATTAAAAAAAAACGTGCTGAATTCCATTCCAGATTTAAATTTGAACATAACATGCTGTGTTTTTCAGGGCCACGAGAAGGAGGCTCTCCAGTTAATGGCGACCTACTTGCCCAAAGACACCTCCCCCGGCTCGGCTTACCAGGAGGGAGGAGGCTTGTATGCTCTGGGACTCATTCATGCCAACCATGGTGGAGACATCATTGACTACCTGCTCAATCAGCTCAAGAACGCCAGCAATGATGTTAGTGTTTTCGACGTTTACTTTGAATGCCGGTTCTTTTTCAATTATATACGAGAATGTTACGAACAAAATGATTGCTGAAAGAGGGGAAACATGTTTTTTGAGTCATCAAATGAGACATTTTGACTCTGAAAAGTATCATGCTTTAGAATCAAAAAGCCTCAGCTGGAAGTTTGTAGCAGAGACCAGCCGCTAGTTTACGTCACTGTTTCAAGCGCTTAATTTATGTTTCAGTGTTCCACCTCTCATGGTCTGCTTTTCTTCTTCTGTTTCACAGATTGTCCGTCATGGTGGCGCCCTCGGTCTTGGCTTGGCAGCGTTGGGAACAGCCAGACAGGATGTTTACGACCTTCTCAAGTCCAACCTGTACCAGGATGATGCTGTTACTGGTGCGTCAGCCTCGGACAAAATGCATTTCTGAAATGCAGGAAGGGGGCAAACCAGTTTTTGGTCCTGACCGCTCTGCTTACTAAACATAATCCTTTCAACCAAAAAGACAAAAATCTTTAGTATTATTATTCCGATTTGGCAAAACAAATATAGAGAAAAGGTTTCTACTACGGTATGAATGTTAATCGACCAATGTCTCTGATATGCAGTACTGTTAAATAACATTTAGTTGTGTACACTACGAAACATGTTGATGAGCTAAAGGATAAAAACAACAAGCCATGCTGACAATATCGTGTAACCCCTCAGGTGAAGCTGCAGGCCTGGCCCTGGGTCTGGTCATGCTGGGCTCCAAGTCAGCCCAGGCCATTGAGGACATGGTGGGCTACGCTCAGGAGACGCAGCACGAGAAGATCTTGCGCGGTCTGGCTGTGGGAATTGCTATGGTCATGTACGGACGCATGGAGGAGGCGGATACCCTCATTGAAAGCCTCTGTAGAGACAAGGTAAGGCCGACAAGCCACCAGAAAGCACGTCGGGGATCAAGGATCATTTATTGTCCTAATGCAACACAGGGATGCACAGTGGAATTCAGCTGGTAATACAATAAACTTTTACTTTTAAATTTACAGCAGCTACAAAAACACATACACCATGGAATCAGTTGTTTTATTTCCCAACAATAAAGATTGTTTTTGTGGCATTGGTGCAGTTTATGCATATAATGACACAAGCTTGATAAATCCAGAGAGAGAAGGATATGAGGAATGTATGAAAAAGATCGTTCTTACTAGATCATTGCTCTTCATAAAACCTTCCTAAGCAATGTTTAGTTCCACTGTTTGATGTATTGAGTCCTGTATGTACCCCTATAGCCCCGGGTTATGTGAGTATTTCATGTCACGTCACACACACACACACACGCGAGGCTCTTCCTCTTAACGCTGTGCCAAGAATCCTTCTATACCGGCTAGATGTGCGTAATGACTCAAACTTTGTTGATCGTAGTTGTGACTCCATCCACAAAGTCTCAGAGCTCTGCTTTCCTTCACTGTCCCCATAGGACCCCATCCTGCGGCGCTCCGGAATGTACACAGTGGGCATGGCCTACTGCGGCTCCGGTAACAACAAGGCCATCCGACGCCTGCTACATGTCGCAGTAAGTGTTTCTGTTTCTGGCCCTCTAAACAACAAATTATTTCACAAGAGTTGAAGACGGGTTTATCATTTTGGCTGTGAAGCGATGCCAAAAGCCAGGGCTGCATAACTGTGGCTGGCAGCTTGATTCAAATTAGATTAATATGGTGATTAGGATTGTTTATATAATCCATACTAGGCTCTATTGTGATTCAGCTTTAACATAGCACATCGGGGGTTTTCCTTTCAGTGCAAATGCAACAAACTTCTGGGGTGTGGACAACTTGTTGTCCTGTAGGTGGCACCTTATACAAGCTGAAGTTATTAGATGGTGTGATAGAGGAGCGTATTTCTTCATGCCGTGAACTGAAAGGGCGCTACATTGTTAAAGTGAGCTAGTTAATTGCAGGATTTGATGAGTCTCAGTATCCTCTTTGGTTACTTGAGTTCTTTCATTCTCTTACTTAAGGTGAGTGACGTGAACGATGATGTCCGAAGGGCTGCCGTCGAGTCCATTGGCTTCATCTTGTTCAGGTAAGGACCGGACTTATTTACTTGAGCTCTAAACACTCTTTTCCTCACATCCATCAGAGGACTTTCTCTTTTGAAGTAACATTGTGCAAATTGGAGACACAGTACTGCTTTTTTGTGAACCATTGCAATCCCCTTGTAGTATTTAAAAAAAATGAAGCATTTGTTTTTCATTATTCTTGCTTCTGTCGGGCTCTTCTTTAGTTTTGGTACTGCTGATGAGATGTAGTTGAATATTAACACCGTGTCTCTGGTGTGACGGGAGAATTAAGATGGCACTGTTGTGTGGGATTTACAATGACTCCCTGCTATTCATGGAAGGTATTCCCGTGTCAGAGGAAGCTGGACGTACTGTCACTCACACATTCTCTTCCCGAGCTATTTATACTGATTTACCAGAGCGCCCAGCCAATGCCCAAATATCAGGGTGTACATTTTAAGCCCAAACAAGGCTATGTGATATTCTGCGTGATCAATTGGCCGCTAGATAAACTTTGTGTAAATCTTCGCTGTGTTTAGAAAGACTTCTCAACCAGAACAAATCAGTTCTCCAACTTCCTAATGGCTGAAGGAGAACTCCCTCCACTCCCCCGACATGCACACAAACGTCCGCTTTAAGTTCTTTTGTCTTAAGTCTCTTTTCTTACAAAGGGACGTTCGTTAACAATGAGACTGGGTCGGTCGAGGTAATAATAAAGCAGTGACGCACTCCAAACTCTCATACCAAGCTGGTGGAGCGTTATCCAAATCTCTATATTTTATTAACTCTTGTTTCTTTTATGTTGTTTAAACTATTATTTATTTGGATGTCCTCCATATTCTGGTTTACCAAACGGCTGCTGTTAAGCATAAAGGGACTGTGAATGTAATGCTAAGTACACTGTTCCACAGTTTTCTGAGTTATGAGTATTCTGGTATTTACTATTTGCTGATCTTAAAAAAAGAAAAACGTACTGTTGAAATAAAGAAGCATAATAATGTAGATATCGACAGTAAAAGGAAAACAATTTGTTTCTTTCAGAACAGCAACACAGAAAATATCTTGTTGAACACATTGAGGTTTATATTTCCTCTGGATTTAGTTCTTTAATATTTACAGTCTTTTATTTGGAAAACTTCTAACATGTCAAAACATCAGCCTGCAATACACATACAAGAGTGCTCCTCAGAGGTCCAGCAGATACAATAAGTATAATGTCAAGAGTGCAATGTATTTTATGTGTCTGCTGCAGAAAAGATTTGAAAGGTAGAGTTAGGTTTGTCTTAACAAAAAATATATATATATATAAGCATGTGGTCTGAGATGGTTAACAGCATATTCAAATAGCCCAACGAGAAAGGATCAGCATAGGAATACATTGTGTGTCTGCACAGAGAATTTAAAGGTTATCATTATGTCTTCATTCCTAACATGTTTGTCTGGCGGCCAGAAGTTTGTCGACTTTTGATTTTTCATAGACGAGGACGTACTCCTGTGTTCTAGTGTACCTGTTACAGGTCATCACACGGTTTCATATCGTTTGAAAACTCAAACTCTCTTCTGGTACGCTGTGCGCCATCTTTGAGAATTCACATTATTCATGTGGCCCGTCTTAAAGGCCCAGTGAGACATGTTTTGACCATAAATTCACATATATAACAGTAGAGTTTGACTTATGCATGACATGTGTGTTTCTGAAATGATCATAATTGATAATATTGCCTTTTCTTTTAGTTGACAGTGAGCACTGGCGTTAAACTATTTGTCAATCAAATTGAGAGTAACAGCAGATCCAGAATCATGCATGTGTAATGTTAGTTGTGGGGCTTCATCTTTTAAAGAGATAAAAAAAAAAGGTCAGACCGTGAATATGATCCATTTTAAAGTGCTCCCTTTTTTATTCAATTGTGTGGTATTTCTATACACAGCTAACATGTTCTTCCTGCTTACGGCCTTCATATTCAGTCAGAAGCATTGTGTCTAGCAAAACACCGCTGGAGGACTGTACGGGTGCTTGCCGGCTCCTCAGTGGACTTTGGTAGCTAACCATGCCGTTCTTCATTCCCCGCTTCATGAACAGTTTAGAGTTTTCTGCCACGGAGGATCTGAATGAAATCCGTGTAAGGGTCCGATCCGCGTTTGATGCCCTCGGGTGCCTTCCTGGACCATGACTAGCAGAGGTTTTGTAATTGCAGGTCATGTAACGCGTGAACGCTTGCCTGAAGGTTTTGTTGAATAGGGTGTAGACCAACGGGTTGATGCCGGATGACACATAACCCACCCAAACAAAGATCTCCATGAGGCGGGCTATTACACGAACATCGCAGCTGGTGCATAGCACAGAGGTGATATTGGTGATGAAAAAGGGGCACCACATGACTACGAACAGGAGGAAGACGATGCCGAGCACCTTTGAGGCGCGCTGCTCATTACTTAGAGTCTGCATTGACTTCTTGCCAATTGTCGACATTCTCCGAAAGGATATTTCGTCTCTCGTGGGAGAGTTTGTTGCGTCCGCGTATCTCTTTTCTTGCATCCTGGGAAGTCTGCTGTCCAGATTGTGAAGTTGCTCTGCTTGAGGTGGACTCTCAGCCTGTTCCCTTTGAAAGACCGTGGAGACCGTCGGGTAGCTAAAGCGCTGAGTCACCTTTGACCTGAGCAAATACACCTTTTTGCGCAACACCTGGACCGTAAGCAGGTAGATGACCATCATGATGGTCAGCGGGATGAAGAATGCCGCCAAGGAGCCAAACATGATGAACTCGTGGAAGGTGTCTGTTTTCAGCATGCATGTGTGGTTACTGTTGAAGGTGACGTTGTTGGGAAGATGGTGGTTCTTAAGCCCCTTAATCGGAATTGGGATGGCAATACCTGGAAAATGAGAAGAACTGTTAGTATTTCCAAATATTGATGATCTATTTTTTGGTGGTAATGATGAATTGTTTTGCTTTTGATTTTTTTCAACAATAATTACAGAAGTGTTTTCATCTGAGGGAAAAACATTCCTGTGTTAAAGTCTAATTCTACGTGTATGATGGTAGTCGTAGAAATAAACAAAAGATTCATGTTTAATTAAAGGACAGTTTTTGGAATAACCAGGCATGTTCTGATTGGAGGATTTCCTTTTGCATTTTAAACACCAAGTAAACTAATCATCCATGGCTCGCTATGATCCTTCCTAATACAAGCAACAGTAGAATAGTTTTTACTCTGACTGTAGTTGAGTTCCGTCTGATCTTCTGGCTTTGGTCGTTAAATGAAGCTCAAATTAAATGAAATCCATCAGCCAAACCGAGTGCTTTGAGTGGACCGAGTGCTAAACATTGAGCAGTGATGCCTCAGTGAATTCGGCCATATTTTTACACTCTAGCGTTAAACATAATGGACAGAAGCTACGATTCCCATTCTTAAAACAAAGCACTTTTTCACCGAGGGACACATTTCATTTGCTTTGGATGCACAAGGCACATTGCCCTCTGGACAAACTCCAGTTGCTCATGAATTTTGACTGGGTTGTCCCCTAAAGGCTGGCTTCATTCACTGTTACTGATACAGTGTGAGAATACGGTCCCATCCCCTCAACCACCCCACCTCCTTCACATAAACACTGCAGCTGGCAGATTGCTGTTTTATACCGTATCTACTTTTATTGCATCTGGCAAATATTTCTTTGTCTTTTAATCAGGTCTGCCAAGAAATCCGACTGTTCCTGAGAAATGACTAATCAAAGTAAAGACTCCTGCAGAGTTGTAGAAGTTGAGGGAAATCTGAGTTGTTATGCTTACAAATCGATATGAGCCACACCAGGGCAATCTTCACCATCGCTTTGGCTCTCGATTTGTACTGGCTGTGTTGGATTGGCTTCTTGATGGCAATGTAGCGATCCAGTGAAATGGCGCATAGGTGCATGATGGATGCGGTGGAAAAGAGCACATCGAGGAAAAGCCAAATGGGGCAGAGGGGCTCCGGAAGAGGCCAGTCAGAGTCTAAAGAGAAGATGAGAAGCAAATTAGTTCATCACGCTCCACAATACGCTGTCATTCTTTTTATTTGCACATCACTTATCTGTGGTTGAGTCTCTACGATGTACTTGTGTGGGATAGTTTCATTCCAAAAATAATTTGGTCCTGCACAGCACCAGTTATGGGAGATGTACCACAACGGCGTGGGATTAGAAGTAGCACTCATGCAAAAGATTGGTGTTTGTTTATCTCTGTGAGGAATGACTTTACTGGAAAAATGAGGGTTCACTGACTGTTTACGGAGCTAAAGGCTCTTCATGTAGATGGGCCGCAGACTATGCTCAACAGTAGTGTTTATTTTCACTTCCAGGCATACAATTGGCAAGTAATTGTTCTGGCATTTGTCCTGTGACACATTGACATTGTCGGAAATATTCCTTTGCATAATTATCTTTTGGTATGCCAACCTCCCCTTCCTTTCCTTGCACCACTTTCTACTCGCAAGTGGATATTCTGAGTCATTTTGATTAGCTTTCATCTGGAAGGCTGATTCATTGACAAAACACGTACCAAAGATATACTTCGAGATGTGTTTAGTCCCAATGCCGAATTCAATAAACAGTGTAACTTGTAAGGTCCGAGTAGCTATACAAGAGTGACATTTTTATTTGTTTAATTGGATTTAGAAACTTTAAATCGGTAACCTTTTGGTTAGCCCTCTGCAATGGGCCCAGCGCTAGGTTTTCATGTTTTTACATTGTGTTTATGTGAACATACAGTCAGGAAAAAGGTTCCTTGTGAAAATGTAAGATTGTTTCACAGAGGGTATTAGATCTCTGATTACACAAGGTCGTGGTCAGTGGATAGGAATTAATTCTATTGCTTTGTTGTTGTTGGTTTACTAAACTCATCTGTGGTTATTTAATTATTTTGTATTCAGTCTGTGTATTGGCTGTTTTTTCTCCATAGATGACTGTCTGCTGAAACCATTCTGTACGCTGTGGTGTTATTATTTCTGGCTTGTATTTAATGAACCAAAACTCATTGCCATATAAACATACAGCAGCACAGAACGGAGAGGTAGAACAAATGTATAATTAATATGGCGTGCATGAATGCTTTTAACACCTTTACTGCACTTATTCTCAACCTAAGGATTAGGGTTTTTTTTTTTCATCAGGGCGTGAGATAAATCATTTGATCCCAATGTGGACCGCATGTAGACGGATTTATTACAAGTAGAGATGCAATAGTAGACGAACCGCATGGTCCTTATTCATGGTGCGTCTGCATCAGGGAGAGATGAAAGCAGCACTTGTGAGCAGACTTGTGAAGGCCTTTCAGAGCAACAGTTCTCATGCAAAACATGATTTTTCTTTTAGACCACAGATCACGCTATCCTCCACTCCCATCTGTGTGAGAGACTTCATTATGATCTGTTGAATTAATGGGGAGCCATTGCGCAGTGTTTTGCAGTTGAGTTAATGCGTAGAGAATAGAAGTCTGAACCGGTTCCATTGCAGCTGTATTTACGCAGCACTGTCACAGGAATTAAAATAAAACCGTTTTTATTTCTATGGGTAATGATCACACAGACCAGTAGTGCTGTGCGACGGCCACCAAAGCACTGCCAGAGGAAGTAGCATGTTTATTTTCCGTTATCTCTCGTTATATTTCATCTAGAATAATTTGTTTAGCGATAGTCAAGATTGTATCTATTGTTGCTCACAAACTATTTTTATCCTCCCTCGCTACCCGCAAGTATGCTTGCCTGTTTTCCTTTTGTAGAAAAGTTAAATACACATTTTCAATGACATGGGGGACTTTCTTTGTAAAATGTCACCCCACAGACGCTCTTCACACACACTTTAAATCATTGCTGTCCTTTTCTAGTAATGGTTTATGGGTGTTTATAGGTCTTTGAGGGTAATGTCATTTATCATTTCATTAGAATGTTGCCAAGAAATGTATCGGAGAGATGTTTTTTTAGGTGGAGTCAAGTATTTATTGCTATTTTTTAAGATAAAACGGGTTTTCCCGTTCTTAGCTTACCGTAGAGAACAGTGAGGAGGGCAACGGGCATCACGAGGAGTCCCACCAACAGATCAGCCACAGCGAGCGACATTAGAAAGTAGTTGGTGGCGTTCTGCAGCTTTCTTTCAAGTGACACGGCGAGAATGACCAGGATGTTCCCTCCGATAGTGGGGACTATGACCATGACGATGAGCAGGGCGGCCCATTTCAGCGTAACCTCGGCGTCTCCTCCAGACCGTGAGCCGTTCGCCTCGAGCGCAGCGGCGACTGCTTGAGACATGGTGCTGCAGAGGGCACAGCGGGCCTTAGCGCGGGTCGGGGCTCTGATCCTTCTGGTGTTGGACACTCGGTCAGCATGGTCACTGTGTCCCTCAGGCAAGGACGCAGTGTGGGGCGCGACGACTCGGGGTCAATGCACAGGATGCTTCATCCCTGTTGCACCGGACGAACCAAAAGAAGTAGCTCAAAAGCAGTAGAGGATCCACTGTTTGGAGGGAATATTTAAAAAAACAAAAAACAGGTTTCCACTTCAAACTCCAATGCTGGCAATAATCCCGACACGATTAGTACTTCCGCGGTGAGATGCTAGCGGGGGTCCTCACTTTCCCAGGGAGTTGATGCTCTTGTCGTCCACTGTGCCACTTAAAAGAACAAACAGGTTTGTTAAAGGAACAGCAATACCGTGTTGCCCGCTCGCTTTGATTTGTCTGAATAATGGTATAATGAGAAACAAATATAAGATGAGAGAAGGAGGGTCTTTACCATAATGTGGTAACAGTAATGGCCGCCGCACTCCTTTTTCAATATTTGGAAACAAGTTAGAAAATATACGGAAAAATTCCTCAATGCTTTTTGCAATTTCTGTTTCTTTTTTAACTAAAGAACAGATTCTTTAAATGTCTATAGAAACATGATTCTATACATACACACGATAAGTACAAAAATAATGCAATCATTGTTTTTATAAAACTACTACAATAACGTGAGATATTGAAGTCTTTTTATGTATAAAAACGGAAATGAAAAATCTCCATGAAGCTTTAAATTCAAGGTACACGGCTTGCATCACTCTGTACTCATCAAGTCTACACAGGCGTGCACACGACTGGCCCTGGAAGCGTTGACAAAGAATCAAACTTGATCAAGAATTAAAAGACAACACTGTCAATTAGCATTAAGATGCTTTTGCTTGGTTTCTTACCTGCTCCTGAGGGTAACGTCTGATGTTCATTTAAATCCTTGACGATGTCCAGTAACTCCTTGAGTATTTTTCCGAGCCGCTACTTGTTCACTTTCATAAACACTGAAGCAATATTTAGTTCTAGGAGAACAGAGCAGCTTGAGGCCCGATGCATTTCAATCTCCGTAGCCTTCTCACTTTAATATCTTTTTTAAGGTCCCCTATCTCGCCGTTACATTTCCTCCCTCCCCAAAATATAAACGTGACGGAGAAAGCCCTCTCTCAGCGGTACAACCTAAATCTGTCTCTGTCTGAAGCAGTCCATGATGTGGAATTTGTTTTTCTTCCACATGTTGGAGGAACCCCCAGTCTTGCTTCGCATCACCGACCGCGATCATTGGTTTAAAACTTTCAGATGTTGTGGCTCCTCCGTCTCTCTCCCATTCCCGCTCGCTGCATGTCGTTCACAGCCCTGCGAGCCGCCCGCGCACTCTCCCGTCTCGTTCGCTCTCTCACTCCTCCCTCCCCTCTCTCTAGCTTGTGAGTCGGACTCTGTATAAAACAGATGAATGTCTTGGTGCTGGCAGCGTGCCAGAGGTTCTGGGAGGTAATTTCCCTCAACACAGCCGTCCCACTGTTTATATTTGTCACTTTCTGTTCTCTCCTCCATCTGAAGCGAGCAGTGGTGGTGGTGTGGATGTAGTAGTGGTGTGTTGGAAGAAGCCCTCTGTGTTGTAAGGTGCTTGGAAATTGTACTTGTACCCCCATAGCGGTTTTTACTTCATCCAGCGTGAGCTCATTAAACTCGGGGGAAGTCATTTAAACACCCATCACATTTTCTTTCTGATGATCACTTTTGAAATTTAGACCCCGTTTGTGTTTCCTCCTGATCTTTCTGCCAACGTGTTCTCAACGTTTAGCTTTTAAAAGCCGATGCAAAATGTTAAAAGATGTTGTAATAAAATATCCCTGGAGTTTACAGTAACCAGATGATGATTCTTCTCAGGGAAATGTGTGAAATACTGCCAATAGCTCCCCACATAGATCTGTGTACCCTGAGGTCTCCCAGGAAAGAGTCGGCCATAGAACAAATGCTTCAGTGGAAACATGCCTCCTACTGTGCTTATGGTGCTAATACCTCATTCGACGGTAATTCCTATACGGGCTCCTTTTTGTTCACCCATTTCAAACGTCTTTAGTGTGTTCAGTCCCAGGAGTTTCTACTGGAGCTCTAATGTCAGAAAAAGGCGGAGTGCATGTCTTAAGTTTTGATCGCTTTAAGCTGACCCGGTGTGATTTACTGTGAAAAATCACCCAGCCCACCGCCACAGTTTCTTGATATGTATATTTTGTTCATGATACAAGGTACAGCTAAAGGTGGGCTGCTAGCAGTGTGCTGACTTCAGCTCACACCACATCAAATGCATGACGCACGGGCACATTTTTCAATGATAACCAACCTTGCTGACTCCTTAGTTGACGGATCTACACTTTCAAACTGCTCTAGCAATCCGCACGTATTGTTGTTGTGACACTTTTATTAGTAATATGTTCTTTTCGAAATTAGCAAATTGTCATGATTTAAAAAAAATAGATCTGTTGAAAATAGATCCGTTGATACTTGCAGGGCTTCTCTCTTTGTTTTTAAATGTAATTCTAAAAGCCGTGCAGCCTCTTTGCTTTGTCAACACAACATTGTCCAGGTACTTTCACAATGTATTTGGGTGACTGGTTGTAACCGACAGGAAGCAAGCTCATGAGATCTGCTCTCTTACAGTTCGAGTGCATTAGTAACTGGAACAATCATATTTCATGTGTCAAAATCGACCTATAATTTGTTTAGCTAAGCTTTATTCCGGCTTTTTTTTTTTTTTTTTTTGCCTACCTCTCAATGTGTGTGTTACTTCCCAGGGCAGAGGGAGTTATTAGGTTGCAGCTGTATCAGCCTCTGTCACTCACCATTATACGTGTGAGGCATGCACATATAAGCATACAGTCCATTAACCAGTCAAGTAAAAGCCTGGAGCATTTTTGTAACCTTTTAAGTAAATATTTCTAAATTGGCTCGTATGACCAATAAATTACAGGAGCACTGTACACCGCTGAAGGGTTCATTGTCGTGGTGTAGGAAATGGTTATTCGTGTCCAAAAGAATACATTTAAATGTCCACAGCAGGCCGAGTGTGCTTGCAAGCGTTACATGTAATCTGTTTTAATTATAGTTTCTCTTCTCACCTCTTTGAGTTTTCAAGTAGTTCAGTTCATTGTGTGAGGTTTTTAAATCCATTACACATTATGAGGATGTTTAAGTTGGGCTTGAAATGCATATGTCATTGCTTCACTGCCCTTTCAAACTAAACAAATGCTGGATATGGATTTCTTCTCTCCATCCGAGTTCTTCCATTTTGCCGGTTGTTGAAGGTAATTAGCTTATCTTTTTACTTTGAAAGGGTTGAGAAGGCTTTAGATTAAACGATTTGAAAAAGCCACTGCAAAGTTTCCTCCCAAATTGTGCTTCAAGCTGCTGTAGTCAGCACAAAGAAGCTTGAACTTTTGATGGCCCGGTTCATACTATAATTAACATACCGAATGCCCAAAATCACAAATTTGTCTCTGAGGGTTTTACGGTCTGGTCTGGATTGAAGGCATCAGCAGACTACCAAAATCGAATAAAGTAGCCCCAAAGGTGAAATTGAAAGATGATCGAGATCTCCCAATGATTGCCATTTGTGATCTTGCTTATCCTGTAGAGCTTTTAATTCCAAACGGACTAGTGGAGAACATGCCACTACAGTATATCGATGTACAGGAATCTATTGAGGCTATTTATTGGTTCAAATCAATAGAGCCTAGTATTTTCCGTTTCCCCTCCTTATTGTACATTTAGGCAACGCTGTTAATGGTGCGTTGAATGGAGACAGAGGGACTCGATCGTCTTGGTCACCTTCTCTTCTTTCACTATTTAGGGGTCAATAAAATGTAGCTGTAGCCATTGCAGTAATGTTTTTGTTTTATACTCTTTCTTAACTTGCGTTTGAAGTTTTATTTGGTTCAGTCTAATAAAATCTGAGCTAGTAAAAGCAGCTATGCTAGAAGTCCTTTTCATTTAGCTTATGAACTGACAAATGTATTAAGCTCAGTTGTTCATTTTATTATTTTTCTTCATTTTCTGTTTTTATCCGTTTAATTGCTTAGCGCTGCATCATTAAGCAAATACACAAAAGCAGCTGTTTTAGAAGCTGAGGGCCAAGTATAGCCGGGTGATGTAGCCGTGGTTCTTTTTCTTTCCTTTATTGGATCAATGAGTGTTTAGTTGTGTGAAACTACAGCAGCCTCCTCAGTGGGAGGGAAGTGTTAGGTCAGTTCATACAAAGTGACATTTTAGTGAATTGTGGAAAGTAAAACCACAGAGATTATGTTGCTGGCTTCTAGACTGTCTGGACTTACAAAACTCTTTGTTCTTATCTTTTCTTATTTTTAGTGATAGTAGCTTGTAACTACAACCAGTCTGATTCACTCCTGATGGCTGTTTGAGACCAAACCGTTCTGTGAAATTCAAAGACTCTGAGTAATATTAACAATCCGCACATCTGTGAGGCCAAGGCAGCGCTGGTGTTATCAACGCCTCCATTCACAAGCGAATTGTCATAACATTCTTTATTATAAAACGGATTGCCTCATCCTTTTAACTACACCATTTTTTGTAATTAACATTTGGAAAATAAATGTATGTAGACCACTCCTTTGCACATTTTAACCAACATCCACAAATATACTGTTTATCATGTATAAGAGGTGGAAAGAAATCATTTATACCCACAATATTTTCAGTTACGTCATTCTTAAGTATGATTTGGCTCACTGACTATATTCTCCTTATTTCACAGCTGCACCAATGGCAGCAAATGAATAAGGACATAAATCAAAGCCCCACATTTCATACCCATGCTGTTTCACTTTTCTCTTCTCTCTACACTTTGTCTAATAACAGGGAGTCTATAGACGCAAAATGCACCTGTGGCATAAACATTTTTATGGTATTTAGTCCTTTGTGCCATGTTGTACAACTGGCACCATATTGGTGCAAATACTATCCTTTTTGAAAGATGGCCTAAACAAGCATTCCCCATCATCTCAAGAGGTCTACAGTTGTTATGGTTCATGTGGCTCTTTTGCTCAAGACCACTAAGGACCTTACGTCTTATGGAACAAATCAGCTCATCCATCACTTAAGTGAGGCTTTTGGTCTTCATATTCTTGTGGGCTTAATGGGCATGCAGTGTTTTCCCACAGGAGTTTGTGAGACTATGCTGGGTGGAAGAAACTTTTGTATGTTATCTCAAGTACTGTACTTGAGTGCAATTTTAAGGTTCTTGTACTTTACTTGAGTATTTCCATGTTATGTAACTTTATACTTCTAGTCCACTACATCTCAGAGGAAAATATTGTACTTTTAATTCACAAAATGTATTTGTCAGAATTAGTTACTACTTTGCAAATTCAGATTCTTAATGCTAAATATGTATCAACTAAGAAATTATAATTTATTATACTGAAGTGTATATATAGCCTAATTATTAAGTATATAAACTAGTTAAAGTTAGCTTCACCTTTACTAGCAGCAGCATTTAAGTGATGGGAATATTAAATGTGCAAGATCCGACATTTGGAGCGTTTCCATTGCCTGTCAACGTCTCTTCACTGAGAGGGCCAGTCAGCCAACACATTGAGTGTAAACATATTTTTCGGTTGATCATGAATCTCTGATGGGATGAAATAGACCTGAGGCAGACCGCCACAGTCTAGGTCCTTAATGGAAAAACACTGGCATAGTTTGTAAAAAGCTTCCTGCACACGTGTGCCACAGACCAACGATAGTTGGGATTTCAGAAATTGATTGCATCAGCTGTACTTGTTGTTGACATTTTCCTCAACCTGGTGTCATTTTTTCATTTGAAAAGAGCAAATGATTCTTCGTGCTCTTTTTCTCAACTCTGTGTCGTTTTTAACGGTTAACTTCAATTCTTGACTCGCTCTTAATTTCTCTCCGTCTCTCTTAAGGACCCCTGAGCAGTGTCCCAGTGTGGTGTCTCTTTTGTCAGAGAGCTACAACCCACATGTGCGCTGTGGGGCTGCCATGGCCCTGGGTATCTGCTGCGCTGGGACAGGCAACAAGGTGAGTGCCTTCCCCATAACGTTTTTATGTTTCTCTCATAGTGGTGAACTGCTGCAAACTAAACGCGGTGTTTAAACGTAAAAGCTTACCAGGAAGCATAGGACGTTTGCTGTCTGAACTGTTTGTGGACTTTCAATGTGAAACATGCAACTGTGTTTGACATAATCATATATATTAAATAGGCGAAAAATAAAGGCCTGGTGACTATGTGAGAATGAAAGTCTCCTGCTCCAGCTCTCATTAAAGATACTATATAAGAGTGAATCATATTTACCCAACCTAAATGATCCTAAGATGATCCTACAAGACTGTCATCTTCTTTTGAACCTCTTCTGGTTCAGGACAATTTTCAAATCATGCCAGAGTTTGATCAAAGACCATTATCTTAATTACTGAATATAGTGATTCAATAATAAAGTAAGCAGCTACTCGGAATCTTTTGACATTAGCTTTGATTTCCACGGAATATCAGCACCGAGGAGCTCATAAATTGTGGAAAGGTCTCGGTAGATTTGCTGATGAAATAGTCCAAATTGGCTCACAGTCACACGGCTGTAACCTGTCATCGCATTTGGGTTCATTGGAGTCCGAAAAGGGAGAGTGAAGAAGACGGGAGTCGGGGTGCTGCCAGTTCCTGAGTTGTCTAACGATGTGGGCTGATCAGTCTCAGGTGGCAGAGCCGGAGCGGAGTCACGGCTCATTGCGTCCTGAGCCTTGAAGCACTAAAGTGAATGTTTTTGGACCAGATCGGGCCCGAGACGTGCTGCAGCTGATCAGCTCCAAAGCACCGCTGCTTGGGTTTTTTCCCAGATTAAGACCTCTAGCACATTAGGTCCTTAGTGAGAATAATGATGTTGTGGCAAGAGAAGCGGGTCACCTATTAAGAGGGAGCACATTCCTTCGCCATCATTTATACACCTTGGGCTTGGGATGATTCTTCTTTTTTACTTTGTGTGTCGAAGGAAACGCGTAAAAGAAGAAACTGCACAGGAAAGCGGTTTGACCCTTTTCTGTTTGTTTTGCTACTTTTGCGCCGTAATGAAAATCTTAAATACTGTTCAGCTGGTTTAGTGAATTGGGTGGAAGCATTGTTCACCAAAAACCAACCACTGTTTCAGAATACCGTCCATGTGATACACTTTATATAAATATGCGTGGAAACTGTGTCGTGATAAAGTGTGTTCGGCACTGTTCCGTTTATTTGCACAAGCCTCTAGCCAGTTTTTAGCAGAATTTAATTGAATCTAATTTAAAGCTCAGCTCCCTCTGAGGCGAGAGCCTGAAGAAAACAGTCCACCACTGTACGTGGATTAAGAGGATCTTAAGCAAACCACATTATGTGTCATCCTGCTCAGCCGATTGGGTCTGACAGTAAATACTCTCAATTAAACCCCTTGACAGGCTATCGGGAACAGGATGTGGTGGACTGGTGTTGGCTTTGCGCTCCAACTTATCATCCTGGGTACACGGCTGTTTCAGCCAGCTGAGCCCAGATGAAACATGGTTTATTTTACCTCCGCTGTCACCGTCCCAGTTTGTTTCTCTTTCCTCTGCGGAGCTGACGCCTCCCTCTGAGTCCGGTGGTGTGTGTTACAGCCATTACTGCTCAGCCGAGGACAGAGGGGAGTTTAGAAATACTAGAAGGAAAGAGGTGGTCCTCCCTCTTTTTTTTTTTTTTTTTACATTCACAGTGATCATTGGAGGAAACTTAAAAAAGGCGGGGCCTCTCGTAACTCAGTTTTCCTGGGTAACCAGATATGGATGACACTAATTGTACTAATGTGTGTGGTCTGGTTGCCTCTGTTGATAACACACTTTCCTGTATTCAACTGTTGATCTGCTCATTTGAAAATGGCAAAATATAAAATGTTTGGAGTGAAATGCATAAAACTATCATTGTCACTTAAGAGGTCACTATTCCGTCTTTTTTAGGTTTCACTAAACGAGTAGCCTTGCAAAGGCGCGCTTAAAGTTTGTAGTAGCATCCGTCATTTAGCATTTTTAGCTTAGCCACCTGCTTCATAGCAACAATCCTTTGTCCCCCTTGATGCCTTTTGTGAGCGAAACAAATATATGTGAAATCGTCTTTTCGCCATTGAAATGTGGGGAATGCACAAACAGGACGTCTATCACTACCAATTTAAACGGTATGGTAACCATTCGGACTACTTTCATCCCCAAATGATGGTTTTCAGCCTGGCAACCAGTTCTCAGACTTACTGTTAGGCGGTGGGTGGCTCGGCCTTGAGACTTGAGATTTTCTGAAGTAATAAACACACTTGCTCGGTCAGTGAAATTGTGGCCAGTGTAAAATCCCTCATCTGTCTGGATCTGAAAACTTGTGCAAAGTGTATAGTCCTCCTTGCAGAATTGTGTTTGGTCCTAATTTTCATCACAGATATAAACTCAACACTGCAGAGAGTGATCAGTCCAGAGAGAGATCAATAATATTTTACATTTCACCTTTAAGGAGCTGGTCCTTACCCTCTCTTGAAATACATACATGCGAAATTCATTTGATTGAATCATTGTTTATTTACATCAAAAATCTACTTTTTCCACTCCAAATCATTTTAATATGATGAGCCATTCCTTGCTTCCCAATGTGAAAGTGGCTTACGTATGAGCAGTAGATGATTCATTACAAGACCCATAAGGGTTGTGCAGCTTGTAAATAGGCAATTACTGAAAGTACACTTGATTTTAAACCAGATTACCAACTTTTCTGCTCTGCCTTTTATCTCCACAGGAGGCGATCAATCTGCTTGAGCCGATGACTAATGACCCGGTGAATTATGTGAGACAGGGCGCCCTCATTGCCTCTGCCCTCATCATGATCCAGCAGTCCGAAGTCACCTGTCCTAAGGTAAGATCCAAAACGTTTGTGCTCTTTTGACCTTTACTCAGCAATGGCTTTGGTCTGGAAGAGTTCCTCCTGTTTTTAAAGAGTGAGGGGAAAGAAAAGAGGAAGACTTGACTAAAAGCAGAAAGCATCAGCTGTCCGTGTCATGGAAGGCTGGAGTGTGACTAGTCCTGGTATAACGGCACACACTCACCCTTGGAGCACCTCATACGTTGTCATAGACGGTTAAGATTTGCCAGACACATTTTCAAAGACTCATCTGCACAGCAACAGTCCTAAAGCTCAAGGCGGTATGCAGGGTTGTGCAAGAGGCAGTCTTTTTTTCAAACAGTGGAATGTCAGATGGTATTATATCCACGACTGTTTATTTCAAAGTCCCTCTCTTTGTAATTTCCAACTTGTAGACAGAGGTCTCGGCCCTCTAGTTTTAAAGTGGTAAATTGGCCCAATTTGACTGCTAACTACGCAGCCCAGTGTTTACTCAAGGTTTCACCGTGGTTCTCGAGATCTGCTGTTAGTGCCGGGACTCCCACAGGTATTACACCATCATCATGTGCATCAATGCTGACGTGGCTTTGGTTTGAATATTGAGCTGACAGCAGTTTGAATGTGGCTGTCACAGGCTGTACTGCGATTTGTGAAACTTGTCTTCCCCTTAATTTAAAGAGCCTCTAACAAGGAGTCAAATTAGTATTTTAACAAAGAAAATGTTGTATTTGGTCATTGGTGATGTACGTTAACATGTCCCCCCCCCCCCCCCCCCACACACACACACTATTTCAGGTTAACCAGTTCAGGCAGCTTTATGCGAAGGTGATCAACGACAAGCACGATGACGTCATGGCCAAGTTTGGAGCCATCCTTGCTCAGGGAATCCTCGATGCAGGTGAGTCTCAAAACACACGTGCACAAGACTTATTTAGCTGTTCATACAGGCCGGTGGTAGGGAGGGGTCAGGGTTTTCGAATACTCATTCAATTGTAAAAAAAAATAGGATAGTTTTATGTATCGTGTTGTCTTGAAAACGTGGCATGTTCAGTTCCACTCCTTTCCATCGAAGCCCAGGTATCTGTACCAGGACTGAAAAAGCCACTGAGCAAGAGATCAAACCAGTATGTGGTCCCACTTGCCTCTGTGCCCTCAACCCTCAGGGGGATACCAAATGACCCACATTCTTAATTACACTGTAAAACAAGTGAAGTGCTCTCACCTTTAATGTGGGTTTGTGGTTTGCTGTGTATGTCGTAATTTGAGTTCCTTAACGCTCGAGCGAACCCAAAGTAACCCTCTCCGGTTGGCCACCCCGTGCCCTGTGTCTCTGGAACAGATCATGCTAAGGTGCATTAGCACCTGGCGCTCCTACCGCTCAGCTCCGCTCTGCTCTCAGCCACATGGCCTGTTGGTCTCCCGCTGGTGATTACTGTTTGTCTGATGGTCTCTGTGTTTGTATGTATGTGCGAGTGTTTGTGGACACAAGCGTGTGTGTGTGTGTGTGTGTGTGTGTGTGTGTGTGTGTGTGAGGTCCTAGAGAGCTGCACATCATCACGTGGAGAGCTACACACTCGCGTACACACAGAGCACCCCCATATTCACGTGTATACACAAACCCTCAATGCAGGCTGCAGCAGAAATCCATTTTCTAGCACTAACATAAAACCCCGTGTGCTAAGCCAGAAAGAAACCAGCTCTGTTTACACACCGCTGTCAAAATACACTATCTGGTGTTTTCAACTTACACAAAGTGAAGTCTATCTCAAGTATTTGCACCGTTACTTGAAATAATAAGTGCTGTGTGTGTGTGTGTGTGTGTTTTTTTTTTTTTATGTTGTGACTCATTTTTTTGATGCCATATAATTGCCTCTTAATTAGCTCCGCCCCCTCCTGGAGCGTGATTCGATGGGTTATTTTAGTTCTGAGCAGGTTGGCCGCCTTGATGACGGAATGGACCTCGATCGCATATCAAATTGGGCGCATTAACCGTAATAAAGTCGGCAGACACGCCAAGATGACCCTGCGTGATACCCGTGATACCGTCCAGACAAAACCCTGACCACTGGTTTCATTTTTCACACAGCAGACCCACTCCCCACTCTCCCTCTGCGTTTCATGCCAAACTCTAATTCTCAGTGCTTAACCCGTGTTTTCGGTACAATTCAGTGCGACGCTCGCAGTTTAAACGCATTCATGCAAGAAACACCACTCCTCCTGTATGAGTGTCGGATGTGCTCAAGCTTGTGTGCCGTGAATGTTTTAAGTATTCTGGTTCTTCTACGGGATTCGCCGATTTTGAGGTGCTCAGGTAATTGTGTTTTAATTTGACGGGCGGACGCGATTAGAGGTCAGTTTCATGATCACTGGCGATAATTACCCGGGAAACGTCACTCTCTTTTGCTTGTTTTCTCACCCCTACATGGTCGTCCCCCATTTATAGACTTTCCCTCCTTTTAACTAGCTTTATACAGATCTTCTGTTTGACAGGATTTGGTTGGTTTCAAGTTGATTTTGTCATATGACACCTCATGAGGAATCACTCCTATATCCCCGTGCCTCCCTCACAAACATCTTGGAATGAAAATTGGCCCACCAAACCTAGAGTTGGCAAAAACAGCGGTGGGGTGAGTGAGTGGGGTGGGGGTGGGGGGGGGGGGGGGGGGGGACCTGCTAGTCAAGTGCTCTCAACCTCTTCAGTTTTTAAGAGACTCTTAAGCACCCAGTTGTGGCGCAGCAAGCGGACCTCGTGGCTCATTCTGGCCAACGTTCAATCTGTGGGACTGGAACGGTTTCAACACCAGTTCAGATGTCGAGATGAGGCCCCAGAGCTCAAAGCACAAAGACAGCAGATGATTTAACTGGTATTGTCTTGGAAGATCTCATTTTTAGCTGGAAGGGCTACTCCCTGGTAACCTACCTTCCTTTTTTAAAGGAAAGTATTTCTTTTGTTCCCTAAAGAAATGACAGATTTATCCTGGTTGCCTCCTACCGTCTCTTCCTCCCTTTGTCTTCCCTTCTGCAGTCCCTCCTTACTGTTTGTTCCACAAAGGCCACGAGAGGTCTGTTACTCTTTGGTGCTGCTCCAAGGAGCGCCCGTGACCCCGATTCATCGCACTCTTTTTGTTCAGCTCTGCTGACAAGCTGATACCAAGCTACGTTTCTGTTTTGTCGAGCTCACACGTTCACCATGAATAACCACACTGAGGCCAAAGTAAATCCACTAAAGGTGCTCGTTTTTTGGCACTCGCAGGCTCCGATTTCTGACAACATAATGGAAGGAGCCCTACAGACAAATGTTTTCTTCACCTTTCACTTGATCCAGTCTGTTTGTTATTGTCCCGAGTCTCATTCTGAAACCTCGCGTCACCTTTACATCCTCGAAAATCGGCTAAATATTGAGCCATGACAGTGAAAACCTTTCAAAACCTTTTGGGTCTCAAACTCTCACTCACATTTCCACCGTCTTCCGACAACAAGTCTCACTCGGTACCAGACCGAGGGAAAGTAGTAGATCTGTAGGCTCATTTCCATAATGTTATCAGACACTTACGATAACAATCTGAGCCGGTCAGGGATTTAAAAACGAGCACTTTTTAGTGGACGTAAATTGACGATGCAGAATATCGGCTGTCGTATACTGGACCCATTTCCCCAAAAATTGTTGTCCCCATAAGAAAATAGGGTCCAGGTTGAGAAACGCTGAAGTAATCTATAATTATAATGAGTAGAGGCGTCTGTTATTTTAAGGCAGCTGTCAAACCTCTTACGATGTAGATTCATTGTTGATCTCCTTTGTAGCTCACGTCTAATGATAATAAATGAAGTTGTTTCTTCTTCTATGCAGGATGCACTAGACAATGCATTCTTGGGTTTGATTGGCTCGTCAGTTAGTCCCTGTAATATTTTGCCGTGGGATCAACAGATCAGATAACCTTAAGTCAAACGACGACCTCCTCGGGGTGGTGACCGTCCTGGTCTGTGCCCTCATTAACCTCCCGCTCCTTCGTCTTACCGCTGTTGGAGCTGTTTTAACGATTACGTTCCGGCCTCCAACTGCCTTTTGCTCACAGCAGTCTATAAACGGGCGGGTTGTGTCGAGTGCTACTGGTGCTACTGGTGCTAATGGTGCTAATGGTGCTAATGGTGGCAGCGGTTTCACTCACAGCTCGCTTATGACGAAATACAGATTTCTACCTGCAGTGAAATTGTCCTCTACTGAACAGCACATGTTTTTAAATATACATTATATCACCAGCAGTCTGTGAATAATGTGGCAGCAGGTACGTTTTTTTATCAAAGAGATGTGACTCATAACAATTATCACAAGCTGTATAACTTCTAGTACGTTCACTCTACATCTTCATGTGGGGGGGGAAGATGTCTGGAGGTTTATCACAGTTGAAGTGACATTTGTTTTACAGGTGGACGTAACGTGACCATCTCTCTGCAGTCCAGGACCGGTCACACTCACATGCCGTCACTGGTCGGCCTGCTGGTCTTCACCCAGTTCTGGTTCTGGTTCCCCCTCTCCCACTTCTTGTCTTTGGCCTTCCAACCAACTGCTATAATCGGTCTCAACAAGGACCTCAAGGTACTGAAGTGGCTCGACTCGCTGTGATTTGGTGTGACATTGGGATCCTAAACAGGTGCTGTGAATTAAGGGATATTGCCCATCAAGTGTCACCAGAGACTCTTTACACGCTTTATTGTGTTGTGCAGCCCCGGCTTTACAAGGCCCTGGAGAACACAGCTGGTGTAAAGACCCAAATAATACAGCGGGGATAGAGAGCAGAGGGGAGGTGGGGACAGCAGGGTTTAACAGACTTTGTGCCAAAGGCTCGTCAGCACCTGTTTAACTACGCAGCACGAGTCTCCACAGACTTCACCTCTCACCGTTGGACGGGGGAACATCCTCTTCAGTTACAAGTTGCTCTTTAGCGTCGATGAGAATACGTGAGAAGTCGCCTCGCTGCTTCTCTTTCTGCCTCCACACTGCGGTGAAACACATAGAAAGTCCCCGGTCACACATCGTGTGCTCTGTTGGAGCAGAGGGACCGTTGAGTCATTTACTTTCAGAACACTGTTATCATTTGAAGGCTCACACTAAGCAGAAGGCCCCGGGTGCTGCTCTGGCCGGAGAACTTCTTTTGTGTTTATCTAGGTAAAGCTGACGGACCGCTTTCTCATTTTTACGTAAAATTACGCCTGCAGCTAATTAATGGGTGAGGGAGGATGTTCAGGTGTTTCTTTCTTTTGTCCAGAAAGATCAATTTAACTTCAAAACCCAACTGAGCCGAGCTCTTTCCAGTGACGAGCGTGTAAAACAGTTTGATTGATAACCACTTTTTTAGATTTAACTCAAATTACACTGGGCGGCCACTAGAATCTAAAATCATCAAATCGGCGTTGAACTACGACATTTGAGACGACGTGAAGCTGCCAAGTTTTAGAGAAGGTTTCTGACGGGCAGATCCTGGTTACGTCGTGTTAAGACGTTGCTAAACTTCTTCTCTCTTCCTGTTTAGATGCCCAAGGTGCAGTACCGCTCTAACTGTAAGCCCTCCACCTTCGCCTACCCACCAGCTCTGGAGGTTCCCAAAGAGAAGGAGAAGGAGAAGGTGAGAACGACAGATCGGCTTGTTTTTACTTTTCCCTTTTCTCAAATTATTAGTTGAGCAAAGCCGACCTCACTTCGTATTGATTTGTGCATCATTTTTAACCCTAACCCTCCTCAGTTTCTTGCCCGTTTGTATTTATTATTTCAGCGTCTCTGGCCTATTTTTCTCTCTTCCACAATCGTAGATGCTCTCGGGAGAATGTAATGAAAGGCCGAGCAGCGTTTACTTTGTGGTCGACGAGTTCTGTACATTTGAAGCCGTGTTTGTAGAAGGTCTGAGTGTCTCTGGTATTGTCTTACACTGTGGAAACATCTCTGCTCTCTCTGTGCATGGCAGGTATCCACCGCTGTTCTCTCCATCACAGCCAAAGCCAAGAAGAAGGAGAAGGAAAAGAAAGAGAAGGAGGAGGAGAAGATGGAGGTGGTGAGTTGAAATGCACAGACCTCGGAAAAAAGCTCTCTCTCCCCTCATTACTAAAAATCTTAATTTATTTCCTTGTTTGTTTTCACTCACTCACCGCAACACTGCTTTAGTTTAGTTCATTTATTCAGAGTTTTATCTACTGTAACAGAAAGATGTTCCCTAAATGAGCCCATTTTAAAGGTGGTCTGCCTAAAGTCAAACAATTTGATGATTTTAAACCCTTCCAATGTATTTGAAGTAAAGGATTTATTACATTGTTGGACTCGGACTCTGCTTTGAAGGTAGGGCGAGAGACCGTATAATATTCAGGTGTGTGTGCTCTGCAGTGCGTTATACCGGGATTATTTTTTACGACGGACCACATGGCAAAGCAGCCCCAGCGTGTGTCCTGGTAGTGATGTTTTTAGTTTAAGCATTACATACCACATGTGTGCTTTCCAGACTGCAGAAAGAGAAATGACACACTTCATTGAGCACCTGCTGGTATGCAGGTAAAGCCCTAAATATCCAGGTACTTAACGGTGTATCTGAGTCTCTTTTGCTCCTTGACCAAAACACGCGCACAGCTAGTTCTTTTCACTCGCCCACACCCAGTGTGTTCACGGAGAGACTGTGTCAGACCGGAGCCGGTGTAACGTTCAGGGTGATTTTCTGTTTGATCCGCTCTGACACGCTACATCTCGGCTCCGGCGCTGAGAGACGAGCTTGGAAATGTCCAGCCTCCAAAACGGCTCAGCTTTTTTTGGAGGAGGAGGAATCCGCTCACACTGAGGTCGGACGGTTCACAATTCACTCGTCGTCCTTTTTCTCGACAGCTTTATCGAGCTGGCTTTGGTTTTGACCATTTTTGTTTATGTTTAGCTCATTTATTTCCCTTTTTAAAAGCGTCTCTGTGGTATCCTTACTAAATGTATCAACGCTGAAATCTGTTTTGATTGAGATGGAAATAGAACGTTAAGGAAAGTACACAGGGTATTGATAAATACATGACTAACTCTAGAAAAAAAATGTATGGACATTTTTCTATAAAATCTGACCTATTATACGCAATCTATTATTGATAAAATAATCAACTTATTAACAATTGTTGCAGCCCTAAAATAGTGTGTATAACATTTAATGGTTACAAGGCTAAGGATAAGAATATTCAAGAAATTTCCTGCTGATGGTTATAATAAAAAGCCAAACAGACCAAGTACAAGTAGTACTAATACTCTCTAGTATATACTGTAGTATTTGCGGCTGCTTCTACAGTTCACACCTGAAGCCTCCCTTTAGAAAGCGATCCAGAGGAGAAAACATCAGAACATCTGCAGGAGAGGACGTAGTTCGGTCTTGAAATACAGAAGTTGTTCTTTCCTCGGCACCTTCTGCCCTTCAGTGCCTGGTATCCTTACAAATCACTGGCCGTCAACAGCAGGACTGAATCCCAACAAAGAGGGAAAAACATAATGTATTACTCATAACTCCTCTGAACTATCAAATCATGTCAAATGTGTACTTCACAAATAGATTCGGATTATAGTGGGTTTAAAAGTATCTCCTATGAAATATCTGAATTGATTTTATGTTTTAGTGGTATTTTTCTACATAAAAGACAAAGTATAATATATAATATACATACCAATAGAGAGTCAGAAATGATCGGGGATAAGAACAGTACAGATAAATCACACACACACACATTACTAGGACATTATGAAAAATAATCACAGTGGTCCTGATGCAGAAAATGCTCTTTCTCTCTCACAGGAGGTCCAGGAGGCAGAGAAGGAGAAGGAGAAAGAGAAGGTGGAGAAGGAGAAGGCGGAGAAGGAGAAGGCAGAAAAGGAGAAGGAGAAGGGAGAGAAAGAGAAGAAGGACGAGGAGAAGGAGAAGGAGAAAGAGAAGGAGAAGAAGAAAGAGGCGGAGCCAAACTTCCAGCTCTTGGAGAACCCGGCCAGAGTAATGCCGGCTCAGCTCAAAGTCCTCAACATGCCCGAGACCTGCCGCTACCAGCCCTTCAAACCGGTAACAACACACACCTGTCTGCCTGTCTGTGAAAGCGCCCCGTGTCTATTATTAATATCTGGCTCCGTTTTGTTGATATAATGTCAAGACACTATTTTCAGGTACAGCTACAACACATTTTCATAAACATTATGTTCATGAACAGTAAATGTTAGCTCATGTATTTAGTTCTAATGTATCAAAGAGCAAAAGCTTCTTAAAAGAATAACTATGAAACTACAACATGGAGATCAAGTCAGAAATCACCACAGAAGCTGCTGTGATGCAACAGTTCAACCACAGTTGAGCTGTTGCATCTAAGACTTGTTTACATACTAAACAACAATGACATTATATTTAACGACGTGAAAGTGTCGGGGAGGATTTCTATCCTTTTTTTTAAAAAATGAATCCTTTAGATCAGGATCCAGCTTGTTGGTTGATTTTGGCCTCTGTTGAAAACATCCGAGTCCAGAGCCTCCCGCCTCTTCAGGCCTATAAAGCAGACGGCTGCGGTCCTGCTGTAAACGTTGACAGTCTTCCTGCAGTAAACGGCAGGAAGGCGTGCGGCCGTCCAAGGAGAACTCACCCGAGTCCCGTTAAGAGGAAGTACTGTCTTACAATGTGCGACGTCTCTCATCAAGTGCCAAAAAAGTTGTCTTAACGTTTTGTAATGCTGCTTTCCCTTTTAAGGGTTTGTTTTTACATTCAATGGCGGGTTTAGGAAGTGGAGAGGTTTTACAGACTTATCTTGAAATCTGGTGAGTGTCCAGAGGTTTATTGAAACCCTATTACGTGGATCAACATGCGTTAATGGGAAGTTTCCAGTCTGATATGATGGGGACATTTAGGTTGTTTTATATACACTTTATACTGTACTTTAACATTTAGTTGTAAAGCGTTTTATTATTTTGCTCTTAAATAGTCCATCTTCCCAAACACTATTAACTAACTACTTACTAAAGCATGCACATGAATACCTTTTTGAGTGTATCAACCAGTGCTGTTGGCTGATTTTTTCTCGTCTTGTCACCAGCTCCACACAGGCGGCATCATCATCATGAGAGACACCAGTGAGGAAGAGGAGGACCTGGTGGAGCCCGTCTCGGCTCACGGCCCCAAGATTGAGGAGGAAGAGCAGGAACCGGAGGCACCAGAGCCCTTCGAGTACACCGACGAGTAGAACTGCTCTCGCGGCAAAGGTAACGCACTGACGTTGTGTTGTGTGATAACACACCGGACGCTGGTTCCGTGCTGTTGTTTTCCAAGCCTAACCCAGTTTCACTCGTCAGTGGCTGAGGGAACGTAAACACCCACCTGGCATCTCCAAACAGCAGCTCGGAGGGCAAACCTTCACACACACAGCTGCGTGTGTTTGTGTTGGACCGCCTCGGCTCGCCTCCGCATGTCACCGCTCGCCGCTGCGTGTGATGAGACCGATGAGGTGTCGATGACCAAATTAGGGCCTCGATGCACATTATGTCACCTCTTAATGAGGTTCAAGTGCTGTGACGGAGTAAGCACGCCAGATATCATTGTCAGGCTGACCCGGAGGCAGCAAAAGCGGTCGAGTTTTTAGAGAAGGTCACACGTTTGAAATGTGTGATTTAACTACAGCAGGCATCTCAACATGTCAGAGCAGGAAAAGGTGCAAACAATATTTGAATGCCAATAAAGTGGCATTATATTTTTGAGGATGTTTGGGTTACATTTAACCTGCATGTTTTTCCTTTCCTCAGGCATCTGAAGAAGTGCGACGTCAGCATGTTGGTCCAGCGTCTCCCCTCCGTGCATCCATCTGTTCATCCACCTACTACCTGCTTCCTCTTTTACACGTTTTATTTCCTGTTCCGTCTCCTCATTTGCCAGACAGGGAGTGTTTTACATCCTCAAATTGTATAATTTTCTGTCCGTACAATAAAAAAATGATATATATTGGAGGCTGGGGGAGTGCGTGTTTATTTGAGTGGGTATTTTCACCAGGCGTGCAGCGAGGAGATTTCTCTGATCCCATACATTTAGACTGGTTTACATTTTCAGCACTCCGCTGCTTCAGTCTGCCAGCAGTCTGTCTCTGTACAGTGAGCTGAGTCTACTGTATACATACTAAACAACTCTGGGTGGCAGGAGGGTGGGGGGGGTGGGGAATAACGTTCCTGGTGCCTTGGAGGTCAAAAGTCAGGAAAACAATATGCCCATAAGTGATAATGAACAATCCATTTAATGTCTTTAAAATGTCTCTTTTCTTGTTTTCAGTGACAGTTATGATAATGTATGTCCATTACAGTTTTGGTTCTAAGAATATATTTAAACCATGTGTTGTGGTTCAATGGTTAAACATTAACACTTTCAATACATGTAATAACCATTATTATAATGGTTAGTCTCACGCATCACTGCCTGCCTTTATGAATCCAAATGAAATGTATTCACGGTCATATTGTCTCTACGCACTTTCTAGGTTCTATTGGTGCAGTGTTGTTTCCCTCATCACTTTTTCTTTAAAAAAAATCTTTGAGTCGCTGCATCCGAGGCAAATGTAGTTTAATTTTATATGTTTAATATTATAGTATATTTTTTCATCATACTATACTGTCTTTTTTGACATACTATCATTTTTTTTTTCATGACTATTCTAAATACTATACTTTGACTTTCATCAATATATTATACTCTGGCTTTTTTAGGACTTTTTCTGACATCCTTTTGTCTTTTTCATGACTTTTTTTAACACAACACTGACGTTTTTATGATTTTCTTTTTTTCATTATATTTAAAATCACTTTTTTGACATTCTAAACTGACTTTTTCATGAATTGTTTTGACGGAAGAAAGACTTTTTTTTTCATTATTCATTTCTTTCAGTTGTTTATGATTTATTTACACATACTATGAATTTTTTATGAATTTGTTTTCTGACTTCTCTCTATGATGTACTCTAAGACTATACTTTATGATATTTTTTAAGAACTACTATATTATGACTTTTTTGTAGTATTTTCTGAGACATTTTTTTATGATATACTTTACCATCACTTTTTATTACATACTATTACTGCATGCTATACTATGAATTTTCATGCAGTTTTCATGACCTACTATATTATGACTTTTTTACCACCATTTTGATAAAATACATAAACATGATTTTTCTACATAATCTTTTTTCACACTTTTGTACACTGACTTCTTATTGATTTTTTTTCATGACCTACTTTTTAATGGAATGGATTTTTTAATTAAATTGTCATGATATACATGACATGTTATGAGCCAGCATATGATTTAGGGCTGCACTGGAATAGTGCACACACAAAATCTAAATATATTCTTATCTCACTTCCACATTTAACTGCCAAGTTGTCCACCAGCATCACTAACTTAAGCTAACGGCGCTAACCTAAGCTAACGGCACTAACTTAAGCTAATAGCACTAACTTAAGCTAACGGCGCTAACTTAAGCTAACGGCACTAGCGTTAATTAACATTCCTAAACTGACTCACAAACTACAGATTATTAAAATATATGCTTAATAGAAACTTGAGTGAGTGTATCGATTTGAGGATTATATATCCCAAAATGTATTGTAAGTAATGCAATCTATCTATATCATACATTTCTTTTCTTGTGGTTTTTGGCCTTCAACCAAAGATCAAGTTTATCATTTTGAAATGGCCAGTTTCCCCATCCTAAGTGTGATTCAACCTGGAAAATGAAGCTTGTGGTTTGGGAAAGGTTGAGGAAATGATAACACAGCCAGTTGTTTTCTGCATGAAATGTGTTGGAATGCCACTTGTTCGATTTTTAATACGTAAGACCGGTGGAAACACGTCTTAGCTTTGCAGTAAGTGGGTGTCAGAGATGATTTGCAGTTCGTCCACTTCCATCAATGAACCGTATGCACATTTTGGCCAGACATTTAGTCTAATCAACTCCTCCCTTCACATTCCCAGATATTTGGTCATAGAGGACTGTTTAATAACTATATCTACGCCACAGTCTCTCTGTATATTTCCTCATCTCGGCTGTCTAAGACCAAATCCATCATCGTTATCACTCGGCATGTGATCCTGTGAGGTGGAGGAAGAAGCATCTGCTGTTTGACTGATGCAGAACTCCACGTCCGACTCTACACATCCTAAATATAGAGACCGTTGACTCCACAGCTGAGGGATGTTACATTACAGGATCACATTCCTGGAGATGCTTTAAGGCCATGTAGTCTCCACAGGAGGGAATGTTGAGTTACATTGCAACCTCTCTCTCTCTCTCTCTTTGTTTCCATCCTCTTTCCCAGCTAAGATGAGAAGAAGTCTGCTGAAGCATTCACTTCCCGTACATGCCGTTGAAGAGCGGGTGGGGTGTAGATGTATATTAATCAGTCTGTGTGGAAAACACACACACAGCCACGTCTCATACTTCAGACTTCTAAAACATTTATACTCACATTTTTTTGTGCTGAAGTGGACTTCCTCCTCATACCTCTGTCTTGTAAACTAACATGTGATATGAATCAGTTATTCACCAAAGAACCTGGTGAAGCTCTCTGTTGTTCTCACACGCTCCTCACACCAAAACATTTTTTTGGGAGCTTTGTCTCGTCTATACTTTACTTCTACATTTAACGTAGCAGTGCTCGATGTTTTAGCTCAGGGCTCTGTTGTAGCCGCGCTAGCTCTATTCATGGCAACGCTAGTCTGTCAGTCGACTCACCACTTTTGGCGGTCCAAACTGAAATATCTCCACAACTTTTGGCCTTTTGTAGGGATCTAACTTGTGAACTTTTGCTTTCAAATTCATTACTCAAACCGCTGAGCTTTGTACTTGTGTTTTTTAGGAAGTGTCAAAGAAAGGTTGTAGCTCCAAATTCCCTAATAAGTCGGCCTTCAACGGCGAAGCACCATAGAAGGCAAAGGGATCCCTGTCCTGCCAGCCAAGCTGTGGAGAGGAGATGGAGACGGGGCAGCCAACCAGCAGCGACTAACGTCTGTCAGTAAACTGACAAACCAAACATCAAGAAATGGAGGAGGAAGAGAGGAGAAGGTTGATGGTTTGCGTGAGCAGACGGAGCATGTAGTCACCGTCTGTGGATGCAGCGGTGACGAAAGGATGGAGGGTTCAGCAGGGCGGTTAAAGCAAACAAATGGACCCACCAGAGAGCTCATTGGTCGGGTTAGTGAGTGTGTAGCCTGCGGAAAGGGTCGGAGTTGCTGGGAGCTTTTGGCTGGTAGCGAAGACCAATGAGTGATGCGCCGGTGGTCCATGATACAGCTCTGGACTGAGCAGACTGTTCTGTCTCCTCGGGATGGAAGTTCACGCTGAACAAACTGTGGTGAATTTTGGCCCCAGCGGCCTCCTGCTCGAAGGTTTCCTTAATTCTCTGACCGTGAAAAGATAGAGACCTCCTATAAGGAAGCAGTTCCATTATGCTTACTTACTCCTTTTTAGCTAGTTCATATGCCACAGGTTTGATTTTAGTGAACTTTCATACTGCAAGTGCTGTTATATGAAGCACAGTTGCTAATGTCTTTTTCGAGCCTCTTAAATATGCAAATTAGAGCATGACTAACGCTGGATTTTTGAGGCTGTTAATACAGAGTGTTAAAAGTCTGATAATATGTCAGCCAATAGTCATCGATTCAGGAACATATACATGATTTTGATTTTTCATACATCACTGATAATGACAATATAAGCCGTGGTGATGTACTGCTTGGGCTCTTCTGTGGTTTTATTGCTTTTGCCCATTTAATGTCATCGTACATAAAATGATTATTTAATTAATCTGCAAGTTAATTTCTCAATGGATTAATCATGTGGTCCAGGAAATGTCCCGATTACTCAGAGCTTATGTTTACAAGTTCAAATTGCTTGTTTCTTTCCCGACCAAACCACAAATGTTTTAAAGAAGCTAGAAAAAGATTATGTTTGTTATTTTTGCTTGGAAAAATAGATATTTTTTTTGCTAAGTTTAACACATTTTTTGTCAAAGTTTAAGAGAAATACTGTTATAATTAAATTAGTACAGTTGGTGAAAGGTCGCACCGGTAGGGATTGTGTCTGATTGCAACAGGTACACTCAGAAGCACACTACCAGCCTCAGGACGCTCTGCCACATGCCGCGGCCTGGTTACTCAAACGCTGCCTTTGACTAGTTTACTGTGTTGACGTTCACGCGGCCCCTGTGCACCCAGATAGGGCGACCGATGTCAAAACAGTCTGAAGAGTTACATAATGCTCTGTGTCGTCGCTGGCATCTGTTAGCAGCAGCTGGGCAGGACAAGTGGCAGGTCTAAGCACCGCATTTAATCCCTGAATAACACTTCATTGATTTAATACCTTCTTGAAGCCTCTGAGCTCTGTGCTTGAATTCCACAGCTGGTGTGAGTTGTACGGACACTTTCTGTTGGCTGTTGGCTAAATGGACTCGAGGAAACTCAAAGTTTGAAGAAGGGATTTACTTTATTGATTCTATTTTTTATTTTGTCATGTGTTGACTGAATGCATTTTATTACAAATGTCCCTCTCCACTCAAACACGTTGGATCAATTCATCGTTAAGTTTTGGTCTTTAAATGGGATTTGTTGACAGTGCCTTGCTCAAATGGTGTCCAGGGAGAATAGGGTGGTTATTTTCCTTCATGTTCCCGGCCGCTCTAAGAAAATTATCCGATTTTTTGGGGGTTCCCACTGTTCCAAATACGATAGGATAAGAGGAGCAATGGCTACATGCTCCGTCAGTCTGAAAGGAGGTTTCCATCCTCTGGGTGTCGGAACAGCTGGACACCAGACCTCCCCAGCTGGGGAAACCTGCTGGAAAGACTGACGGCTGACAGCTCACCGTGGCGTGGAGCACTGCTCTCTGGGGGAGAGCATTTCACTCAGAAATGAAATCTCCACAAAATGGAAAGAAAAAAAAAAAAAAAAATAGAGGCAGCCGGCTCTGCCCATTCTGGGAACGCAGGCTGGAGACAAACTAAACAAGCACTAGTTTTGGAGAACGAAGCGTACTTCTGCGTCCTAGTGAAGTTGGTGCGTGGTACAACGCGTTACTGCACGTTGTCTAACACCTCAGCCGCCACCACCTTTTTCCCCTCCTTGTCAGTGTGTTGGAGGGATATTGTGGTATGAAAGTGTGTGCTCATAACACTGCGCCTATTCATGCCGTCTGTTCATTCATCATCAGCATTTAGAGAATACAAGCAGAACTGTTTGGATTCCCAGCACAAGGCCGCTCCAAAATATGAAACGTGAACCTTTCTGTTCAGCGTGAACACGGGCGGAGTAAATATTAGCCCTGATGGCTCGAAGATTTGGAGGCCAAGGCTGTGCTGTTAGCAAAGATGCTTAGACAGAGCTGTGTTTCTGCCAGGATGAAGTCTTTTCTCTTAGAGTGGAGTTTGAGAAAGACAAACTTCTCTCAGAGTTAGAGAAGAAAAACAAACTGATGAAGTTCTGACTCGCTATTTCCTCATCATCACTATTCCACGCTTGAGTATCTCGGTCAAAAAGCAGCGATTGGGCAGAATGAAGGAGCCGGTCAGATCAGATCTGGACAGGTACTCTGCAAAAACTCGGTCTGCAAGTTAGTCAAGTAGCCTCTAACTTTGCCTGCAGTAACGTTTAACACTTTTCTGTAACGATAGAGTCAGTATACCGGAGTGAAACAAATCAAAAGTTGTCTCTTATTTCAAGAATATTCAGGCTTTTTTTTTTTTTTTTGCATTTTGTTGCAGTGAAATGATCTCATCCAACTGGCAGTATCTTTTTTTATTTGTTTGATGAAAGTAAGACCTCAGTCACCACTGGACTCGGTGCCTTGTTAACATGAATATGGTCTGTTGTTCGGTCCCTGGCAGTCTGAGCGGCATTAATGGGGCTTGGCCCTTTCAGCGTTTGTTCACATGGTGTTTTTATGGAGGGAAACGTCTCCAGTGGCGGCCCTTCATTTCTCCACAGGCAAGCAGACCACAGACTTCCTGGAAAAGGCCCGGGGGCCGATTCACTGAGCAAAGCCTGTGAGCCGGGCACAGCGGCCGGACCAGAAGGGCATCAGATGACTTTTGAATTCAGATCACAAACAATCGGGCATTTATAGACGGTAAGATAAGTATCCTATGGAGTGCACGCGTGGTGCTACCATCTTCACTAAGGAGAAGTATCTCATTTTACTTGATAATATCATACTAAAAGGAATTCAGCTTTTTTTTTTACGTTTATGTATTTATTTGCATTTCTCCCTCTTAGCATTAGCATGTACAGTATTCCATGTCTCTACATGTGTTGATTTATTTTCTTACTGCACAGGGTTTGAACAAAACTGACAAATAATATCAGATACAAAATCCAGTGTAAGAGGCTATAATTCAAAAGCAGAGTTTCTGATATAACTTCTAGATAGAAATGTGTGAAATGGTGTTTTTTTTTGTGCATCAAAACTGCTGAGACTTCCTCTTTCTGAAAGTTAAACGTACATTTCAAAATGGCCACGTGGGAATGAAGTGAAAGTCTGTTGCCTTTGGCCCTGCAGCCATCGGCAGTAAATCCACAGTCATTACTTTGCTTTTCCCTTCATCCTTCTTTGTCACATCGACAGTTCGCACACAATATTTTGTGAGATGTGAGAAAAGCAAAACACAACTCAATCACTATTGCAGAAGGTTGTTTTGTGTGTTTAAACGTGAGCGTGTCCAGGAGTATTGAGATGAATTATGATCGTCTTTCATTGTTTTGAAAAAGCGATGTGTTTTCAGGAACAGTAGTTTGAAGCAGACTAAACACACACGCTGGCCTGCTGTACACACACACACACACACACGCACACACACACGACTATAAGTCATTTGAAGTGGTGTGGGCACTACTGGCATGCATGCCTCTCATTTAACTAGCAGCAGAAATAAACACGCTGTAATTATTAAAGGTGGAATGGGATTGGGGGAATACATCCACAGATATGTATCAAGAGCGACACAGGGAGAAAATCATGATCTCACCAATGAATGAAGCCTCTGTGTATTTAGAAAAAAATATTCATTCCCATCCCAGTTTGGGGTTAAACACAAAGCCTCGGCTGACTTTAACATTCAGAGCTTTGTAGTTTTAGTTTATTGTAGTGACTTAACAGGTGCAGTTATTCAAAATGATAAACTGCTATAAACTATAAACACAGAGAGCAGAAACGCATCACAAATCAAATCCTAGTAGGATTTTTGTGAGGCTGAAAATGAACTTCAGGTGAAGTCAGGTAAAGTAAATAGATTAAAAACCAGGAGTGAACTCAGACTTCCATACAGTTGCCTTTCAGGATCCTTAGATGCAGTTTCAGGCTGCAGAGGTCAAGAGTTGTTTCCTCCAAATATGAAAGCTTGAACGCAGCCTTCCCCCTGCTGGACGGATTACACTGCTAAACTTAACCCCGTAAAGGCCTGAAAAGTACAGCGAAGGAGGAAAAAAAACATCATGAACAAAAAATAAAGAAATTCTGATTTAAATTCTAAACCACATTCAAGCATGCGTGCATAGATAAAATCACTTACTCATCATCTGCCTGTAGGACGCCTGCATTGAAAGACATTTATAGTGTTTAACAAGTCGTTTCTCTGCAAATGTATTTCTTGTCGACAGATACATTTTTTTTGTGTTTGAAAATCCTTCAACCGTACTTTAAAAATCCAGATCCTGATTCTCTGTGTCAGTGATTTACATTAAATCGTCATCGACTTATCTCATTCAGCATGATGTACAAAGGCAAAATAAGATATTACACACAATGAGCTACAAACACAGAAGTGGAAGTGACAGAGCCTCACTTGATTCAAGTATATTTTAGACACTTCATTGTAACTTTATAACCATAAATTGGATAATTATCTTGTGGCTGGCTGATGAAGTACTGCTTTGCCTTGCTCTTGAAGAACTCATTAATGATGAAGAGGAAATGCTGTGCCTTAGAGAAGATGTGAGACTCTTTCATGGGCTTTTTTGAAAACGTGAAGAAACTTGTACAGGCATTTTTTGTCTTGAATTGTGTGTATTAATACCATCTATTGTCTTTATTCCTACCTGGTTATCATTTTTGAATGCCCTAACAGAAGCTAAAAAAGAAATAAGCACACGAGAGCAGCGAAAGGACCTTTTCTTCAAACGGGCGACTTGAATGAAACACGTTAAAAGAAGTTAAACCTGTCGGTGGAATATGGCACCAGTGTGGCCCTCTGTTAGTGCAGAAGTCACATTAACACATTCATGTGATGACTTTATTGAAGCCATATTATACAAAGCTGTTGCAATTCACTTTGAGACAAAGCAATTAAAAAACAAAAAAAAGAATCAACATTCTGTGATGAATCCTCAGTCCTTATGTATTGAAGCTCTTACACGTTACAGGTAGAATGCAGTACATGTATACTGGTTTACAGACAGGCAATACAAAATAGGCTAACATTACCAAAAGGATACAAAGAACAGCATATACAAAAGCTTACATAATGATTCAAGTACCACTAACTTTATACTTCAGTTCTCTGGAGAATTCTAAATCGTCTGTACAAAATGTACAACAATTGTATCCCACGCTGTATTTGCCAAAGGTTTCCCCTGCGCTGCATATTATATGTTACTATATATATACTGTTAATGTCAAAGAGAAGATTTTACCGTTTCTTTTGAAAGACGAGAAAATTGCATCATTAATTTCTGGACGTTTCAGTGCAGTCGTCTGATGTTGTGACAACTAAATCAAACACTCGACACATGAAATGTCAGTGACTCTCGTACTCAGCTCATGCCTCTTTACACAATTACCACATAGTGGAATAATTCCACACATATCTGGACTTGTGTGGTATTTCTGTAAAAACTACAGATCCACAATTTCTCAAATGAATTTCCAGGGACGCTTACTTAAAAGTTCTATGTGTCTAATTGGTACACTTCCAATTAATTAATTTAAATGACTTGCCTGTATTGCAGAGTATTTTAAAGCACACAGCAGGTCAGCTGAACATGCAAAAAAAGTGAATGTCGTTAACTTGTGCTTGAGAGAAGGGACGATAGATGTGAATCAGCTCTATTTGCCTTCTTGCTGTTGATTGAACGGGGAGAGGACACCAACTCAACTTCTCGTTCAATCTCAGCAGAATTGGAGAAACGAACGGTTTAATTTGGCGTTGAGGTCTGCGAGAGTAGAGGTGGATCTGTAGGTGTGGCAGGTCGGCACATCCAGGGTCACGTTAGTTACTTACCAGCTCGCCCCTTGAGCATGTTGAGCAGGAGTGAACTCGAGGCCTTTAGTCCAATCTAAATGTAGACAGCACCCCCACGTCATTCATTAACATATTGCTGCGTTTTGACTGTTTTGGGGGAGGGTGTTTTGTATACGTCCATATTATTGTGGAGTTCTTTAACTCTAAATCTAAACTTTTTAATATCAGCATGAGATTGCCTCACGGGACACGGACTGCAGGTACTGACATGGACAATTTAAATCGTTCAGAGAAAAGTGCAGAAGAAAAAAAAACGGCATTTAAAAAAAAAATCATTAACATCAATAACATGTTTACTTTCATTAAAATGTCAAAGTTGTATCATCAAAACGGGTAAACATCAGTGGCGATTTAAGATAAAGGGATTTGTGCATATTGTCGAGTTTACTAAAGCAAAACTTCAATATACAAAAGATGCCGATGACCAGAAAGAGAATCAAATTGAAAACTTTTTTTAAATGAACTATTTAACAGTCTGTCATGCATGATAAAAGGAGAAAAACAAATTGTCTTTTGAATTTCTTGTGTGACACAAACGATTGAAATGAGCCTTGATGGCAGCTCTACATTCAGATCGAGTAAAATCATGAATTCGATTTTTTTAGGACTTTGCAAAGCCTTTCAAACACTGTAACACTCACTTATTGTAATAATAGGTCAGTTAAAAAAAAAGAAGGAAAGTGAGGTTTGTTGTTCACAGAAGTTCCCCTTAACTTGGGTGAAGTGCCTTTAACAAGGGCTGCAAGAAAACTATTTGATGAAGAAGGCGCTTTGGTCACGTTATGGTGACATGAGTCCAGCTACGGCAGCACTAACCAGCGTTAATGCTCAGTGATGGTGGAGGGAAAGTGGACAACGTCTTTCCAGACATCTTCCTGTCTCTCTTGGGTTGAGCAGACATGTGTATCTGAGAGCTATTGGACGGTGTTTCTGTTGTGTCAGGGTCGCTGCGGATCATACTGCTGGTAGCGGTTCAGCTTGTCCGGGTCATTGGAGGCCATGTGGGTGAAATCCTGGAAGATGTCCTGGTAGGTTTCATCTCCTGCAAGAGAAACAAGGACACGAGATATCAGCAACTACTAAAGGCAAAACGATAAAAGTCAGACAGAGCAATGGGTCCACTTGTTACACACATCTTTTCTCAATTTCCTCTAAGCCTGTAGATTCTTTTTTCTAATTACACAATATCACTTCAAAGTGAATCGTTCACCCTGGCAAAGGAGATTTACACAAGTGCTTTCTAAACAGAAGACAATATATCGTTCAATATCACGTACAAGTAGGATTTTGGTCCTAAAAATGTAACTTTAGTCAGAAAACTCTGAAATGTAAAACAAGGAAGTAGTTCCATTGATCAGGTAGAGCTGCACTTTGTGGCCCCGTGTTGAAGAAAAGGTAAGATGCTGATGTAACAACAATCCCTTCAGCACCACATCAAACTCCTCTTCCTCTCCTCACCTCACCTGCCGCAAATAAGTCCAATAAAATATCCCTCATGTCATTAAGACTAAACTGTGTTGCAGCTGAGACGCAAACCACATCATGCAGGTGACATATCAGTGATTTTCAGAGAGGACCGTTTGTATGTTCTCTCTCTCTCTCTCTCTCTCTCTCTCTCTCTCTCTCGTTTTCTCTCCAGGTGTCAACAACGTGATTGGATTCCACCTCTGCAGGCCAGCCAGTCGTGCTGCTCCTTTAGTTTCCACAGACTTCATGCCGGCCAATCAGCGGAGTGAGGCCCAGAATAAAAGGAAAAGGCCTGAAGAGTTCCCTCTCTTCGTTTTTTGTTCTCTGCCTGCTTGAACTGTGACACTGTTGTTGATAACTTGTTCAGGTTCGTGGTGGGAGGTTGAGGACAGTAGGTGAGTAGCTACCCTTTACATTTTACACACACGTAGTTCCCTTTTGTCTAGATACCTGAGGATTATTGGCTGTATTTGATTTGGTAAAGATATCTTTAGATAAGCAAGTAAAGACATTCTTTGTTTTCAGAGGGAGGAGTTAGCCAGGCCCAGTTTTGTTGCATTGATTTCTATTTATTTGGCAAAACCACTTTGTCTCATCCTCTCCCATATTGTTTGAGAACCTTTGTTTGCACGTAAGCGAGTTTAAATCAAATCACCTTAATTGTTCCTTCTACTCTTGACTGTTTCGTATTCTTTGGTTGTCGTTTTATCGCTATTCCCTAGACTCAAAGGGGGAAGTAACAGGGACAGTATCATCAGAGCAAGAAGGAAAAAGGAAAAGTCGGCCATACCTGTGAAGCGTGTCGGCGCGGCTCGAAATATGAAACGCAGATGCAGAAAAGATGGGAAAGAACAGGAGAGGCAAATGCTTGAGGGAAAACAGCAGGTGAGCTTTTTCAATCAGGAACTGGAGATCGACTCAGGAAGAAAAGACAAGCTCACAGAGAATCGTTTTTCTTAACAACTGTATTGTGTTTAAAGTGCAGGAGTTTATGTACAAAAATACAGTTGTGTAAAATATGAGAACAGAAGAAAGGCACAAAACTCTGGGGAGGAGAGTGAGGAGAAAAAACAGAAGAAGAAGCAAAACACAGAAGCGAGAGTGAATTTACAGAGAGAGACAAGTGGGAGAAATAAAGACGAGTGTGTTGTAGGAGAGAGAGAGCAGCGGTTCTCAATCCGTTTAGGTTTCAAGTGTACATTTTCCCTTTTCAGGATTTTAAACAATTTCTACAAGACCGATATTGATCATAGGAAAAATATATTTAAAATAATTGTCATTACGTCTTAAAAAGATATACACTTCCCCTGGGAGTTTCCTCATTGAACGGTGAAATGCTCAACAACAACAATCACAGGCTGAGAACCACCACTCTGCACTTCTTCCACACACTCAATCAGGTAGAAACACTCGAGTTGAGGGAACTGTAGTTCTAATGAAAGGGTGGGTTGATGAGGTCACGTCTCCTTCTCATTACTCCTGAACATCCTTCATCAATCTAATCATTCGTCCACGGAGTGGAGGCGCTGATGGAAAAGCACTCGAGCATCAAAGAGGACGACAACAAGACAAAGCGAAACAACGTGAGCATCACTCAGTGACTGGAAGCCCGTACTTCAGACTCGACCTCCGTCTCTTCCCTCTCGCGGTTATTGCCAGCGGCTCTGCTGTTGACCTTTTTAAAGCAACGACATCCAGCAATAGTCTCTGTAATTGCATATTGCACAAGCTAAAAAATTAAAATACTTAAGAAAAAAGAAGAATTCATTCAGGTCTAAAGCAAAAACAATGACCACGGAGTATATTCCACTTTGAAGAAAGAAAGAAGAAATGCAGCATTCAGGCTACTAACAGTCTGGCTACCTAAAGCAGCACATCTAGCCCTCAATAGAAGAGGCTTCACTCTTCTCGGCCACATGGACAACGTGTCAGGAGTCCCTTTACCCTACGAGCTCTCTAGAAACCCCTCAGCGTCGACTCACACAAGTACTTCATTTACCTGTGAACACATTTAACAACACCATCAATCAGCACTCTCTATTCCAACGACTGACTGCATCCTCACACTAGTCAGCCACTCAAAGCGTCAAAGTGTTCTGTCAGCACCAGGGGGCGCTGCTCTACCAACGTGAATGAACAGAAAGGACCATTTCATTAGAGTTTTGGTGCACTTTGGGGGATGAGGTGGGATGAAACCGGGGTACATTTCAATCCTGATTTTCACTACCGTGTCTGTTCATCCTCTTCTTTGTAAAGCTCCCTCATGATTAGGATAAATATAAGCTAGGACCAGCAGGTGATATATATATATATATATATATATATATATATATATAGATATATATACACACATGGTTACATTTGGACATTTCTCTAACACGACGATGAACCATCCTCAGACGGTTTGTCTACATTTGAGTAAAAACCCACTAACATTCAATACAATCAATGCAATGGCACTAAAGGGCCTTCGTCGTCTTACAATTCTGGATTTCCTGTGATTACGTTCCATGAGCAAGCACACAACCGACTAAGAACCAAGACACAATACTGTCATAACGAGAAGTAAATAGCGTTCGATGAGAAAAGAAAAGTAAGGACGTGAACACAGAGCAGTGCAGAGTCAATCTCAACTCTGCTTATTCTGTACGTATGCACATCATTTACAACATGTACAGCAAGTATACTTATCATATGGTTCCTCGAATAATGTTTATAAAAAGCAAACTGTTCTAAAATAGACTTTTTTTCTTTTTCTGACCAGGCATGTCAAACAGTTCAAATAAAGTAAACAGGCCTCGAAGATGGTTAAGACTTAAAGTGGGAACCGTACAATCGCAGGACAAGGTACAGTAGTTGCATAACCATTAATTAGGAATGTGCATAAATTACTTCTGACAGGTCATTTTAAAATGAAACTTAGTTATTTATAGACACACACACACACACACTACGCCGCTCCAGACTGGTCAGATGATTCAAAACAATGTCATTCAAAAGTCATGATTATTGCCGAATGGTGAAAAGTGCCGTCACTTTGAGGTCACTGGAGACTCCTGGCAGTTACCGGTTAGCTTTCTCTTTTTTTGCAAAGAGACACAACACTAATTTGAAAAACGGTCAAAAAAATATATATCATTAGCTGCTATAAATCACTGAATACCTCTTAAATAGCGGGAAACCGCAAAGGCTATAATTTAAACTTAAAGGGAGGAAGTACAGACTATCTAGTGAAAAGTGACACTGTTTCTTTAAATTTTGAGCTATCAATAAGAAAAGCCCAGAGTCGATGGCTTTAACCCTGTCACATGAATACAGCATAGCACCCGGCGTTGTACCACACCAAGGTGCAGCGGGCACCTGGCAGGAGCTGAGACGTTAACGTGATGCGCTCACAGTACAGCAGCGACACAGGAGCACAACGGACCGAGTCTCTCTAATCAGTGGATCAAATTTCCTTCCGCCCTGGGGTCTCTTAATAAAACAAAAGCTACCCTCCAATTTGTAATCAGAAATTATTGACTGGGTTTTAATTTGCCGTTTCCAGACCCCAACTGTGAAACCTGGGCTTTACACGTCCTCTGATGAGCCTGGTTTTACAGCACGCTGCCCCCCTGTGTCTCAACGAGAGCGGACAGTCATTAAGTTTCATCCAGCTGCAGGCTAATAAACTCCTGCATGCACTTCCTGTACTGCATCTCGGTGGGGCTGTTGGTGTTATATTGACCTGACTGGCTGTAGGGCCCCTCCGCCTCTCGCATCTCTTCGTTCATCTTGGCCAACCGCAGCCTGGGGTGCAGGTTAAGAAACAGGAAGTGACAGATTAGTCATAGGTAAGAGATACGATCAATAATCGGACTCTTAATATGTCTCACTATTGTCGGGGCTCTTTTAGAAACTACAGGCCACTGTGTTACGTCTAGAGGTAAGAGATCTGTAAACTGATTACGTAGTGACACCTTGTGGAGGAAGTTGTTACTCCTTGATTAATGCAGGCGGTTCAGCTGGGTTAGGTTTGGATAGACGCTTGTAGTTACAGTAAATGATCTAAAGGTTAGAAAAAAATACAAAAAATAATGATGAGAAGAATAAACACTCACAGTGTGACGATGTCTGCGTTGGCTGCATCCACTGCTATTATCAGGGGGGTCTTCTCATCGATGTCTGCGGCATTTTGATTCGCTCCTCTTTTTAGGAATAAACACACTTGCCTAAAACAGAGAGAGAGAGAGAAAGGTTTAGCATTGTTTTGAGTTCACACATAATCCTCTTTAAAATGTAAGAGTAAAAGCTTGGCCACGTAATGAGATGTGTAAGACAAACCCTGTGTGCCCCAGCATGGTGGCGTGGTGGAGGGGTCCTCGGCCCTGAGCGTCATGCTGGTTCACGTTAGCGGCATTTTGGAGCAGAAACTCACAGCAGACCAGCGAACCCTGAAAAGGAATCGTTAAACAATCATTAGTAAGTGCTATTATTATCTATTAAGATCGGCTGTTCCGTTCCACTGGGAATGACTTGGCTGCTCACCCCCTGCACCGCCATGATAAGCGGCGTCCTCTTCTCGTCCTCCGTGTTGACCCAGTTGACCTCGGCTCCGTGGGCCAGTGCCTCCGCCATGTCCGGCAGGCTGCGGGCACATGCGGCCCAGTAGAGCTGCAGACCCGAGCTGTACTCCTTAGGCTCGTAGAAAACCACCTCCTTACACGGCGACGGAGGAGGCAGCGTGGCAGGCATTGGCATGGGGGGAGACTCAGCGGCGTCTGAAACGTGGGAAGAAAAAAAAGAGATGTGAGATATTTCTTCTCGACAAGAAATGCAACACTTTTCAAGCTGTTGGGACAAATTCCAAACTTTTCCAGGCTGGGAAAATCATGATATTCCTTGATAAGGTTTTCCAAACCTGCTCTAAATTACTGGAGAAAAAACTTTCTTACTCTCCTATAACTCAAGAGTTTTTCCTTTTTGTCCTCCAACATAGTGAAACATTACAAAAAGACGAGGATATCTATTGTCTTTTTAACCATTTCTTCATTTTCTTGCAACATACTTATCCCCCTAAAGCTTATTTATTTTACTTAACTAATATATCTCCTGCTTTAGATTCAAATATGCAGTGAGGTCTCTGTAATGACAGAGGTGTGTGAGCGTGTGTGTGTGTCTGACCTGCATCTGTCAGGCTGTTATTGGAGGCAGTGGTGGCCAACATCTCCCTGCTCCCATCAGCGCTGTTCTGGATGCCGCTGTCTGCACTTTTTACTGCAAAACAAAGAGAATGAATCACGACTTGGAGAACAACACAGGTGTCATTCACTGAGTGTATAAAATAAAAGGAACACCTTCCTGCTGATTGTTTTCAGATCATCACACAACCCCTTAATGTAGCCCCTCAGAAACCTTATGATGAACGTTTGTTTTTTGTTTTAACGTTGAACATCTGCTGGCTTTTTGACAGCTGATCATTTTCCTCCAGTATGATCACAAGAAACAGCAGGTGGTCCTAATATTTTGTACAGTAAGTGTATGCACACAAGTCCCCGGCTGAAATCAACAGAAAGAGAACTGGAGGACAGATCCCCACCATCACCTTATGTTGCAGGTCCCTAAATAGCAAAAACATGATGAGACAGATACAAATGCAAATACCACGTGTGAGAGAAACACTTCCCAGCCCCGGGAAAAACTAAATATCTGCAATGCTCTTAAAATGATGGGATGATCCGTTAAGAAGGTCTGGATGAAGGAGTAACAGAGCCGTGGATGAAGGGCTGATAGTCCAAAGACCCAAAGCAGGGAACACAAATGGACAGCGGAGGATGGAGAAGCAAGCCAAACACGAAGCATTTAGTACTTACTGCTCCTGAGCTTGGCAGAGTTGTCAAAGTAGGAGAAGAGTGAGTCAAGCTCGTCAGCACAGAAGAGAGAGTCGCGGCGGGCCTCCTTGCCTCTGGCAACAGCTACGTTAGGGATAATGGGAGTTTGGGAATTGAAAAGCGGAGGGTTTTAAATTGAGTGGCAGGGTGGGGGAGTTAAAGGGTAGGCAGTGAGAGCAGGGGTTAGTCCAGAAGCACAGAACATGAAAGGGGGGGGGGGGGAGAAATATTGAGGAAGAGGAGAGAGAGAGAGAGAGAGAGAGAGAGAGAGAGAGAGAGGAAGGCAGGGTAAAAGCAGAGATAGTTAAGACTACCAGCTTGGTCGACACTGGCGTCTGGAGACGGACTACGAGAAGCAATGGGAGGCAAGGAGGGCCGAGGCAGATGCTGTTCACAGAGAACATAAAGTATGCCGATGGGTGGACACTTCTCCATGTGCTTAAATCACAGAGGATATAGTAAAAAAAAAAAAGGTGGCAAGACAATCACAAATGACACTGACCGTGCCATCTTGAAGAGAAACCAACAGTTCTGTATAACAGAAACATCTAATCTCTGAAACTTGTGTTCATTTAGAGATCAGGTAATCTGGGTTGATTAAAGATTAAATTTAGAATAGGAATTTGAACGAAAATAATTTAGATGATGAGAAATCTATATATAACACTGCTCCTTATCCAAGTAGCAAAAACGATGACCAAAACTACTGATCCAACAAGTTGATTTTTAACCGTTGCAGGTGAATACTGTATTTGGTCCCAGCAGCTTGTTGGACCGAGTGGTCTTACATCCATCCAGCTAAAATTCAGTACACTGTTTTTAGTGGTAATCATTTGTGCTACTGTCAGACAAGAATCAGGTAAAGATCAGTACATTTGAATGAGTTTAGTTGTCAGTTATTTCATTAAGTTCAGCGATGAGTGAAAGGTTGCAGTAAACAGACTCTTGGGGTCGAAAGCTGTGTTCCGTTATGTTCATTCTTCGACTGACCTGACTGACCGGGTCGGAGTTTTGGGGTGGGTGGCGGCGGTCTTGGGGGCAGATGCTCAGAGCTGCTGCTCAGCCTCTTCTCCTGTTTGCTCAGAGAAACCACTTTGTTGCGAAGCTCCTCGTCTGTAGGCCGGCGTACAAACCGCCGGTCCACGTATTTGGCTTTGATGTAGGCCTCTACCTCATGTCTGTCAAGAAGCATCGTTTGTGAATAAGGTGAGAATTTAAAACTTTCTACTACTTCATCTACTCAAACCAAGTTCAATGTGATGCAAAAGCTGAACAACAGCTGTAGATTGCAGATTTAATTCATCACAACGTCAAGTTGTGTCGATATAAAGATGATAATGCCTCGATTCTAATGAATTATCTCGTCAAAAGATATTCTGCAACATGCTCTGCTGTCTACAGCTTCTGTACCTTGGATCTCCCGGGTGGGGTTTTCTGGATCCCAGCTCCTCTCGCCGAGCCTCGTAGATCTGATTGATCACTCCGTTTCCAAGTTCACACATCAACTGTGAAAGGTTCAGTCAAAATAAATTAGAAGCGTTTTGTTATCAGCGCTTGATTGAAAGTAAGACTTTCAGTTTGAACTGGATGTTTGTGTATCTTTGTTCATGTACGTCACCTTTAGAAGTTCTGGCTCCCACGTATCCAGAGTCAAAGACCGAACCTTAGAGAAATGCACTCCCAGACTCCTGCAGGTCAAAGAAGCATTACAAATAAGCACAAAGGCGAAGTTCATTAACCTTTATTTTGCGAAATAGATAATGCTGAAAAGTCTTGACGACTGTTTCAACACACTTGAGTGTAGATTTGTATTTTAGCCGTAAAGTGGAAATTGTGGTCTGCAGGTTTATGGGCTTAACCCAGTATGTTGAGAAGGTTCTCAGATTATAGAATATCATATTTCTGTATAATTTAATTCCTTTAATTTCTGAACCGACTCTGGTTAGAAACTCACAATAAAGATCATTTTTTTAGGATGTAGTGAGAAGGAAAGGCTGAATCCCTGGACAATTATATATTAATTAAATCTGGCACGAATGATATTTTACTCTGGAAACTAAAGTAACAAAAGGTCGTCACAACATCCCAAGCAGGCTGGGTGAGTTTACATTTCACAAATCCCTAAAACACCAACAGTTTGTACAAAGCATTGAACAGAAAAACATGCAATGAATGCTTAGAATAATTTCCGGTTTTCATGGAACCAAAATTAACTCAAAATGAACTGTGATCCTGCAGAGTGGTAGATAAATAAATACAATGTGCTGATATTAGTTTCTTCAGTTTATTAGTTTCCTATTAGTTCCTCCTTCCTGGAAGAAACCCCTTTACTTATCATTTGAGAATTTCAATTTTCCTTTTCTTTTATTGCCATTTTTATGTGTCTAGCTCTTCGCAACCTCAACATTAAAAGACATATTATAAGGATTAATGAATGAAAAAACATTTGACTTTACCTGTGGATACCGGAGCACTGTATACAGAGGGTGATGCCCAGATTGATGCTGGCCCAGCGGGGGTCTGGCTGGCCACAGTCGCAGCAGCAGGTGTTGCCTGGGATGGCCAGGACCTTCTGCAGGGCACTCTCTCCTTTGATCGGCCTCTCCTTCGGCTCCCCACCGGAATCAAGGCTCCCTGTCGACGTGGACGACTTCCTATCAAGCTTCTGACATAAGAGAGACAGGGAGTTACATAGGATGGATGGTAAATATCTACCAACATGGGATAGAATGAAATGAAGCTAAATCAAATGTTCATCCCTGTGGTGTAATTGTGGTATTATAGCAGCCAACACTAACAGTCTAGACAAGGGGAAACTGAATGCATACTAAAGTATGGGAGACTGGTTTTACATACGTGACCACAGGTTCATTCATGTTTCCATACATGATCTATTTATCCATTTATTTAACTAAAGTATACGTGAATCCCCTCGACCATCCACTCATCATCCTGGCAGTGTGTTTGGTTCTTACCTCGCCTTCTTCTCCCTTGTCGCGGAAGGCGGTGGCGATGCTGTTCTGGACGGCTTTGATCCAGGCCTGTCGCAGCTTCTCTGAGTCTGCCTGCAACATACAGCTCCTGTTGGGACAGACAAGCATCACACAACTGCGGTCTGCTAAATGTGTGTGTGTGTGTGTGTGTGTGTGTGTGTGTGTGTGAGTACACTGCTACTCCACTTTCCCACCTTTAGTAACATATTCCACTGCTCATTAGACTAATAGGGACTTAAACTTACTTGGTGGGTGACACCACTTCGAAACAGAAACGACGCTCTATGTCCTCACAGTGTTTGACGGTACATAGCCTCAGGTCTTCCACCACCACTGTAGGGTTGTCCTGTGGGGACAGCACAGCAGCTTTGGTTATAACACAACACAACCACACACACACACACGCAAATAACAACTTTGCATAGATATTTTTCCATACAGTTCCTGATGTGTCAATCAAAGCTACAAGCTGTTTTTGTCCAACTGCTCTTGAAAATGGAGCAAAAATATATAAAATTAATTCTTCAGTGTTACACAACACAAAACAATACATTTTGACATGGACTGCATCATGTCTTCACATACAGCTGTGGTTTATTCTACAGTAAGCGTCTGTGTTGAAGTGGTTACTACAGCGCTTAACACATATTTGATTGTGGTCAGTGTGCAGGGAGTCACTCGACATACCTTAAATTTCTTCTGGTAAACTAGCTGATTGTTCTGGATGGAGAACCAACGCCTGAAAGAAAAAACAGAGTCACATGCAGCTGCTAGTGATACTCCTAAAATAAGACGCTTTGACGTGGTTCTGGTGTGGATGAGAGCGATGGCAATGTCTAGAGAGAGAGCTGATGAGTATCTCAATACAGTAAAACTAAAATGTTGCCGGATTCAGTCAGTGTTCATATTCACTTTGGAATAACATGATGAGAGGAACAGCAATCCCAGCTGGAGCTTTGAATATTTGTTTGGTCGAAAAGTATTATACAACCTTCTGGGTCAACCTTAAAAGAAAGAGGTGACTGCGGTTTGATTGTCAGGAATGGCATGAAAAAACGTATCAAAAGTTATTTGATGACGTATTCAAATTTAAAGCAACTTTAATGTCTCTATTCTAAATTTTGATGAGAGTGCTTGGCCTCCTGAATCCACTATCAGACCACTATAATGACGCTAATCCAGATCATAAAATTGAATTGTAAATGTATTCATAAGGAGACTAAATGAATTGTGTCTTTTGTACCTATTCCACGTCTTAAAGGCATTGCTGGCCCTCTTAAACAGATAACCCTCCATTGCGATGCCGTTCTCTGCATCCACATTGTACTCCAGCTTGGTGTCGTCATTCGAGAAGTCCTGAACAAAAAGAACGAGAGCAAAGACAGAATAAGTAAGCAAACATTAAATGTAAATTTCTCAAATTACCAACATTTAAAATGTGGATATTTCCCTCTGGCCCTAGTGATTACTGCTCGGCAGCTTCTCACACAGAGCTGGATGTTTCACACCAAGAACAGGACAAGATAGAAGCAACACGCGAGCACAGCTGACGGAGAATAGGGGTTAAAAATATATACAACAAAATACTAGAAAATCTTCTAATGTTGAATTTTATACCACTTTACTAAGATCTGTCTTCACAGTATTAAGGCATCCGACTATTTTACTTTCATCCACATCTCCCTGTCTCTGAAGTTGATTTGACAAGTGGCACTAATAATAATTACAGTATATTCATAATAGTTAAAACCGTCAGTTACAATAAGTTAAAGTCATATACTCAGTGGTTTGCCAACTAGACCCACCATGTCCCGTCTTCCAAATACTCTAAACACGCACACGACTTCTTAAATTAAGACTGAGGCTACATCAACAAATCCTGGAAGTGTGAAAACAAAACTGGACAGTGACATTAGAAGAGTTTACTTAGTTAGGTATTCAGACACATAGTTAGTGAGTTAGTTATTGTCTTCCAAGTAAAGTAAAGGTTTCCTACATCCTCTCTCTCACCGAGTTGTCTTGTCATGTCTTGCCTTAACTACCTGAGCTGCTGCCACACTTTCCTAACACCCTCCAAGCTTTCTCAGCTTCAAGTGACATTGAACACCATGATGCATTCATGTGTGTGTGTGTGTGTGTGTGTGTGTGTGTGTGTGTGTGTGTGTGTGTGTGTGTCCTTGTGGAGTCAGGTTACACCGAGTGTCACCATCTCCACAACCAGCCACGACTCTAGGTCCGTTACTGTAGTGAGCTGTGGAATCACCTTCCCTGTTGTTCTTCTAGCAACATTCAGAGTTGTTTTCTGACACAGAGAGAGACTCAGCTTGTCCTCTATTCAACCAACTGTGACGTGGTGCTCTGATAGAAATTATAGCCCTGACGGATTGAAATGAGTGGAGATGACCTCGGTCATTTAGCAGGTGGTAACACTGACTATTATTTCCTCCTAACTTCCTGGTAAACAACCAATGCTAAACATAAAACAAGTGGACAAATATGTGTTAATATTCTACACATTCCTATTCTCAGTGGAGGAAACTATAAAAGGTTGACTGCCTTCGGTCTTATCCTTGATGTTTACAATGTCATTTCTTAAAGTGCTTTATTTTTAATGCTTCTACAAATCAGATTTCTCTTTTAATACAAAGAGTGCTTGATCGGAATTAAGGATGAAGGCCTTGTCCAATGAAGTGCACTCAAACATTTATACTATTCTGTGTGTTTGCTTTAGAAACTTTCAGCCAGTCTTGAGTATAGATCCAACAACAACAAACAAACAAACTGTTTGTGTGTTTGATGTCGTGCATTACTTATAGTCCATGACTGCACATAGTCCCATTGCTTGGATCTGTAAATGTAACCTGAGCTTAAGTTAAACCCCTCTGCCCTATGATACCATGGTGTATCAGATGGATGCGCACACACACACACACACACACACACACACACACACACACACACACACACACACACACACACACACACACACACACACACACACACACACACACACACACACACACACACACACAATTTTCCAGCAGGACATACACTGGGACAACTGAGGTTATTTTGGGTGCACAAGGGGAACAAACTGTGTCTGTATTAAGCTTCTGCACAGAAAGATAATGGAAAGTACCAATACCAGGCATTCAACAAATCACCTTGAATATGAACCAATGAATATGGGCCACACAATTCTCTAAATTGTCCTGATAACTAAAACAAATACAGAACTCAGAACCTCAGTGGTGGAATGAAGGAAACAACCCATAATTTAGCTTTGGTCAGGGAAAACGTGACACCAACACTGGTCACCTTGATGCAGGCGTGCGTTCACTCGGACATGTACACACACACACACACACACACACACGCACAAACACACACACTCGCACAAATATCCAAACAATCATAAAAGAAAATGAAGACCGAGGTCAAAGAATGGAACATATATTGTGCAACACTCTTGCTGTCATGTGAAAACCTTTCTGGTTCTCTTGTTTCAACCACAGCTTGAGAAATGACTGTAACCTCGTGGGCCTGGGACACCCTAAACATTTAGCTGTCAAACTAGAAGTAAGGCCGTGGTTCTTAGTTCCTGAAACAGTTTAGAGATAGAAGGTTTTCGCCTGTCAACGGAGATGTGTGACAATGGACTGACAAGCAACAAGCCACTCACTGACATCAAACCAGCAACCATGAGTTCACTGCAGCACACAACAGCACCGCCAATGAGGCATCAAAACAAACATGCTGCATAATCACAGCACATCAACACCAATGCATGTGTGGCACTCTGAAATGAGGAGAAAGACGAAACATGTACACAAACACTGCGATGTGCCGAAGAGGAGGTGAAAGACAGGGGGGGGGGGGGTACGGTTACAAAGCGGAAATCAGATGGAAATCGATGCGGTGACTCTACGTACGGAGGTCGACCTCCAAGCGCGAAAGTTGCGGCAGTCTGACTCGAGCTCAGTCACGTCCTAAAATGTCACACACAGCAAGAGAACGGCACACAGAGAAAATAAATATGTATTTTTACCACAGGAATATTAGAAATCATGGATTTGTCAAAAATAAAAATGGCGTAGACACAAGAGACACACATACAAACATTGACTATTACTATAAATAGCCATGAGCACAGAGACGCATGCATGGACACACACAGACACTCTAACTCAACTTCCTTTCTTTAGGTGCACTCACCAGATACCAAACGTAGTGAAAACGGCTGAAAATCTTCATTTTCTGCCGGTTTTTGTGTTTCCCCGTTAGGCCGGTGAATCTTCGCTATCTCAAAGTCTCTCTGTGTAGCATCTCAATGGCAGTGTGTCACTCTATGCAGCGTGGCCTGTCCCTTCAACAAACCCTCACCACCTCCTCTCGTATGACAGTGCATGTCCATCAAAACTTTCGTCACTGACTCTGCTGCTGCTCCTCCTCTTCCTCTTCCTGAGGCCTAAGCGAAGGTCACCTGCGCCTGTGTGTGTGTCTGTGTGTGTGTGCGTGTGTGTGTGTGTGTGATGCTAGTGTGACTGTTGGGTTAGAATAATTAAGTGGACCGTGCAGTGGAGCTTAGACATCAAACATTTATACCGACTTCAATTTAACAGACGTGCGCTGAGCTTTTCTCCTCACTCTCTCATCTCCCTCGTGTGTGTGTGTGTGTGTGTGTGTGTGTGTGTGTGTGTGTGTGTGTTAATAAATGAGCTACTCCTGAAACAATGTTGAATGTCTGAGCTTTTGAAATGGCATTTAGTGTGTTTGACAGTTAACAGACTCCGGTAGATTCTTGCAGAAAAATAAATCAGATTATTGTCGCTTCAAACTCAATGACACTTTCTTTATGTCTCTATCTTTATGAGACAAGACCGAAAAATCTCTCTCTCTCTCTATTCATTAGCCCCATTGTGACGCTGTGACGCCCTGTGGTGGTCATAGTGCTGCTGCTGCTGCTGCTGCTGCACAGAGGCAGATAGGAAGCATACAAACACACCACCGGGTCGCCCTTCAGCTCTCGTGCGGATGAAAGGTTTCATCAATACAACGCTAATGGGAAAGGTTTGTGTGCAAGCACAAATCAAGTGGACAGAGTGTAAATATAACTGTCGTAAAGGAGGCAATTAGTAAAGGTTGTAGTGCCGAATGACACACAACACGTAATGACACGATAAAATAACAGGGGGCTTATATGGTCATTCATCAATACCAATAACCAATTACTTTAGAAGACTTCTGGCTTTCAAAACTCACTTTCTGGCTCATAATCAGGTACAAAAGAAACATTCTCTGTCCAGTGGCGTTTCACAACACTGCCAGTTTGCCCAACCTTCACACATTATTCAACCAATAAGTGATGAGGACGAAACAACGAGTCAACGGTCTGCATCATTAACGCAACTACAAAGACAAGAGGAGGAGTCAGAGACATCCATAGAAGTCAGTTTACTTTATGTACAAATGACCCTGGTCACAAATACAGGCCATTAGATCAGATCAAACTAATTATAATGTATTTAATCAGCATTGTACGTTCTATTGCAAGGTGGTGAAGTAGCTTGATGGGTTGAAGAACCATAGATTCAGTCCCTGTCACAGCAAGTACATGTCGAAATACACAAATGCAACATGCTGAAGTGCCTTTGAAACTATGCTAAACCCCAACCTGGTCACTCACATAACGTCAGCCCTGTATTATAATAAGTAACGTTTGTGACCGGCAACATTGGGGAAATACACATGTTATGGATATTTCCACTGTAAAGTGTTCCCAAATCATCTTAACACCAAATGTAGCTTTTGCTCATTTTCAAGGTAAATATTTGCAAGTTCAATGCATTTCTTTTCTAATTGTGAAATACCCATACTGCGTACTATTAGCATGCTTCACTTCATTCAACTGGAAACCTTTGAGAGATTACTGAAAAGACATACAAATACATTTAGCTTAACATATGTAAATAACTGAACCAAGCAGTATGATGCACTGTGGCTAGTCTTGTGTGATAAGGCACAACTGAGGTCAGCTTTTACACTAACTGCAAAAGGCACAGGGACACGCGTGATGACATAAATATATTAATTAGCATCATATCATGCATAATGCCAGTTGAACTCTTGATGAACCGGCTCCATGTACAGCATCTATCCAACCATGCAGACATGACACAGAAATGACAGTGAAGGGGGGAAAAAAAAGGAAGAGTAACACAGCTTACCTGCAGAGCAGCCTGAAGGGAGTAGAAAAAGAAGAGATGGGGGGGGAAAGGAGCAGAAGTAGAAGAGAAGAAGAGACAGTTGGTTAGGTCTGTCTGTGTATGAGCAGCCAGACGAGAGAGAGAGAGAGAGAGAGCGAGAGAGAGAGAGAGAGAGAGAGAGCGAGAGAGAGTGGTGGGAGGGAGACAACGTATAAATAGCATCTAGATAAATTGAGGGAGGGGAGGTGGAGGATAGGTGCTCAAGGACAGGCGGAAGTTGGCATGCGTACCATCACTGACTGAGCAAGAGGGAGGAGAGAGAGAGAGAGAGGGAGAGAGGAAAACAGATGGAGAAGGCATTCCAAAAAAATGTGAAAGGAGGGAACAACAGAGCTGGTGGAAAAAAAGAAGAGAGATCTCAGAAGATGTTCCCGCTTGCACAGAGTTGGAGACTGAAATGAACGTCACCGATAGGCAGAGAAATGAACAGAAGCCAAGCAGATGACAGCTTGGTTAAAAGCTGGCAGATGTTGTCTGGAGTCAACGATGCTGTGTGATGTACAATTAAAGCTAAGGGCAATTTACCACCACATACTGTAACATAATACCTCATGTCCTGCTTTATTATTATTTGATTTACTCGGTTGAGGGTTCATAGAGCTAAAAAAAACCTAAAAACAACAGCCTCCAAAATTAACAGAAGACATTAATCCTTTGTTACTTCTAAGTATTACATTTCTGTTATTGCCTCTTTACATTTCAGTTTTTTGTCAAAACATCTGGTGCACCTTCTGGTATGTAATATATCAACAAGTGTGAGTCAGAGGGGATTTTAGGGTTGGCGTGGGCGCTGACCAGAGACGGGAGGGTGCTGAAACTCAACCTTGTTTGTTTGGAAATGGGTTTCCGTCAGCCGTCAATAATGCATGGGTGTGTGGCTGAGATCATCCTGAGGGATCACCTTACACCTGAGGGCGGAGTCCTACCTCCATTCACTCAACAGACAAATGTACAGTGAATGGCTGAAATTGATAACATTATGTGAATGCCCCTTCGGGCAAATTATTTCATATGCAATGTTTGTTTTTTTCCAATTGCAAATAATTGATTTGTCCTTAGCCTTTGTATTGCCTTGCAATGAAAGACTTAAGTGTACTATGAGGTTGTGATATTTTAGACTCTGGCAGCATCGTGAAGGTGAGCAGTTATAGCAGTGAGGGAGGCCGTGGGGTAGAAGGTAAGCCCTGCAGGATCCCAGAAGAGTGCTCTGCGTTTACTTTTAATGGGAGGAGGCCCGAGTGCAATAAGAACGGCTTTGTGGGATCTAACAGCCATAAAGTCACGACACATGCAAGAGAAATCCTGGCTCAGAGTATCTATGTCATGTTGAGCACACACTGAGGTGAGCATGCGTTTATGCTGCTGTGTTTTTCATGTTGCTGGGCAGAGGAAAAGAGGATAAAGGTGTCACTTATGATTTGTATTCACAAGTGTGAATGCGGTTTGGTTTCCATGTGATTTGTGCATTTTGTCTTTAAATGGAAGTGAAGATGGGACCATGTTGAGTGTACCTTTTGCTGGATGGTGGAGTGTTTCTGCTCCATGTCCCTCTTCTCTTTGGCAGCATCCACCACCAGCTGGTCCAACTGCAACAGACAGAACAACTGATAAGTCAAGCGAACCAAACCACACGTACTTAAATCAGAACAGCGTACGCAAACGTTTAAGACACATCGCTCGAGTCATTGTTTTCAGAAAACCTATTTTCTGTATTCTATAAATTCAAAGGAATGAAACCCAAATTGACAAAAACACAACAACATATGAATGAAGATGCTTTGCTACCTACATGTTTACATTCTTACTACAGGCCAAATATCAACGAGTCACATTCTTTCTTTTGCTTTATCTCACCATACAATTAGAGACGGTGAGTGAGTGTGAAAGTCATACAATCTCACGCTGGGCCATTAAAATGAAAACACTCTTTTCGACTGCACTTGAAAGGTGAACGCAAGCGTGTGTGCACAGAAGCTTTCCTTTCTATTCCTGAACGCATTAACGATTGCAGCAAATAAACAACTTTTCCACGGGAGACAGGACCGGCCTTGTCCTCTAAACAAGAGGGGCCGTGCTGCGGGGGCTTCGTCATGTGTGAAATTGGACGGGGGTTGATCGATTCTCCTCGTCCCCACGAGTAGCCATCGCATGTCGACAACAAAAACAAAAGGATCTTTTGAGCAGAGAAGAAAGCAAACAAATAAAAAGACTTTAATGAAGTGCTGGAGGTCATAGGGTGATGCCGAAAATGTGTTATTTCACCTAAGAGCAGTGAGATTTGGACTGTGTGCCTTTTGATAGTCTGCGACCGCAATCTGGCCTACATCATTGTGTCTCGAGCTTCAAACACAGAGGGATCAGTATCTGCAGTGCTGCATGTTTACTACAGATTAGCTGCGTTCATCACGTGGCTTTAACGCCTGCGGTGGCTTCACAGACCCCAGTTTCTGTACCACAACTTCAAACTAAATGATAATTCATACTAATGAGTTACAGAGAAGTCAGCGTGCCAAATGAGATAAAAGAGAGCAGAACCACTTTACTTCCTTTCTGAAAAAACAACATTCTAGGTATTCTGTGTAATTCACTTTGTTTTTCGTTCACTAAATATATTACTTTTTCAAAAAAAAGCTGCGACCCAATTATTTCAGAGAAGGCAGCGTTTGAGGCAGCCGGATCTTTTGTTTTGTTTGGAGAGGAAATGGGTGGACGGCAGAGCGGCAGGCTGATAACATCAGATGGGAAATGTTTTCCTCTGTCGCACATGAACTAGTCCAGTCCAGTTCATGCCGTCTATCTGCTTCTATATGTATCTACAAAAAGGCAGGTGTGTGTTTCCATCTCACCCATATTTTGTGAAAGACTCACCTTACCTTTCACATCTCGTCTCTCTTACTATGCAAGACGCCAGTCTGCTACCGACCACAGCGCTGAAACATGTGGGTCACTCGGACTTCTGCTCAGACCGGTCTCAACATGCAGCACTGTGATGACAAGCTGCATGATTCACGGAAAAGATACAAAGTATCCTTCTGAATGAATATATGCACTCAATCCTGAGGCTTTGTGTCATGGAACGATGCAGAATATCTTATATTTAGAAGCTGTTTCCAAAGGCAAGCGTGGAAAGAAGTGGCATCTTTGACATGAATCATAAAGTGGTCATTCAAACACATTGGAAAAGTAACTTCAGCCGTCTTAGTTTATATGATTAACATTCATCTCAGATGATATTTCCATGTGTCTTATAATGCCCCTTCTGTGTCATTTACTGACCTTTGTCTGTATACCAGCTCAGTAACTCATTACCAAACAACCACAGGAACATTACTGCAACAGTTCCTCAATTTCCTGCAAAAAACACCTTTTTATCTTTATTTTTACAATAATTCCAACAACCAGTCTTCTGTTCCCAAGCAAAAACACTGGCAGCAATATCATGAAAGACAACTAAACGCCTACGATGTAGTGTATATTGCTGTAACTCCAAACCAGAGTGGGAAACCAGCTTTATTTGTTTACCTTCACTTCTATCATTTCCTCTCACCAAACCTTACAGAATATATGAAGACCAAAATGCCCTCGCATATTGTTGACCCTTGATCTCTCTCTCTCTCTCATTGGCTACAGGCATCGAGTCATATTATCAGACCTGTTGACAGCTCCTCCACACCTCCCTGCACAGCCTCTCCACCCTCTTCAGCTTCATGATGGAGAGAAGAAAAGAGATAATCCACAATCCTCTCCGTCACAGCTTCCCGCAGCTCGGCCTCTGATCTTCCTCTCCTTTCAGTTTCGCACTGTTTCCAAATTCACTGCGACAGGCTTACGATCCACACAGCGCCGGTATACTTCTGTAGCCGACCCTCTAGCTCCCTTTTCCTCCCTTTTCCAGGACCGGGTTTCTCCCTCTGTCCTCACACAAGCCTTGCCGTCTTTTGAGTGTTGAAGGCTTACAGTTCATGCCTTTCCATTCTACTTCAATCACTTTTTGCTTTGAGAAGATTACATTTCGCCTCTTATCCCTTCCTATAATCTGCTTTTCAAAGTGGGTCCTCTGTTCCCCCTTCTCTTTTCTCGGCACTCTTTGGTTCTCTCTGTCAAGTTCTTGATAGCACCAAAGTCAGATGGTTCCAACGTCAGAGCATGAGGGTTAGAAACCACACTCTTCTATCCAATCCACTTTAGAGGAGCACCATCCCAACTCCTCAGATCTGGCTTCAAAAATGGTATTTTTTTCAAGTAAAAATCAATGTTTGGTTAATTTGCCTTCTTTTTTTCTTGGTTAAAATGTCAGAAAAACATGTTTACACGCCACTCTTTTCTCTTAAGAACGGTCCTCTACTCTTCTGCTCCCCGCTGGGACTCCTTCCTTCCTTGGTCCTGCACCCAATTTTGAGAAATATCCTCTTTTTCGGCTCTTCTACTGCTCCAGTCTCAGAGTTTATAGTCCACAAGCTTCAGCATCAATCTCAGGTTTCTATGCTGTGTTCACTCAGCTGATAGTCAGTGAGTCCGGCTGTGGGAAAACCTTTTTCCAGCCCTCCGGCTGCTTTCTTCCTCATTCCTGCGCTTACTGTAACAGCAGCTCCACTGTGATAATCATCTTAAAGTCACAATCGGGCCATCCCCTGGCTCATAGGGACGGCTCTGTTTATCAGAGGATGCACACAGACAAACACGCACGCACACACACAGAGAGCTGAAATATCAATTGACACGAAGATAGCTTTCCACACACACACACACACACACACACACACACACACACACACACACACACACACACACACACACACACACACACACACACACACACACACACACACACACACACACACACACACACACACACACACAAAAAGAGAGAGGTCATCTGCTGCTCCCTAATCATCGAGGCGTAAACCCACGACCACTTGTGGAAGAAGACGACCAAATGTTTCATTTCAGAGTCCCTGAAACGAGCTCTACATGAGCCCCCGAACACGAACGCTCTCTAGGTAATCAAACAACATTGTCCTCGTGTAAGTAGTCAAAAGGGTTTACCATGACAGTGCACTGGTGTGTAAACTTAGCCAACATGTATTCCACTACTCTGCTCCAAATAGACTAATGTTTATTTATGTTGCAAGAGTTTATACTGTATGTTCCATCAACATTGCACGTGTTTTTCAGGGCTAGTTTTGTGTTTATTTATTTAGCTTATATTTTAAGTATTACATTTAAATAAAAGGAAGGAAGTGAAACAAGTTGGGAGACATCCAACTTAATTTCTTAACTGACAAAGTTAAGGCAGAAATGTATGTAATAGCATATAAGATATACATTTGAAAAATGTAATAAAACTTTCTAAATAGTTCAGACATGTAACAACATTTAGTTGTTGATTTAAAAATGATTAAATCAACAAAACCTCATTACCTCGCTTCATAAGTGACTCAGTCACAGACTTGAGAGAGAAAACAGAACACAGTATAGCTGCAGCTGAAGCTTCGTGAACATGTGAATACTCGGAGATGCGTCGCTGTACCTGTCCTCCAAGCTGCTTCATCAGAGGTTGTAGTTCACTGAAGAGGTCATAGCCTTGGTGGAAGAACGTCAGGTGGGCGTACATGAAGGACAACATCTGTGGAGAAGATGGTGAACATTCAGAGAGCAAGAAAGGCTGCTGCACAGATCATTTCACATGAAAGAAAATTGTACTTACTGATTTCAGGATTTCCGATCTTCTCTTTGATTGTAGCACATTGATCTGCAACGAACAAAGACAAACAGTGAGAAGTAGGAAGAACAAACTAAACTAAATCTACAGTGGCGATATATCTGAGAAAAAATAAAATAAAAGGACGAAAGAACATAAGACAGAAGGGAAAATGAGGTAAGAACAAAGAAAAGAACAAATTAAAGTAGACAAGCGTGAAATGAGCTGAACTGAAGCAGAAAAATCACCCCAAGCATTACTGGACAGCAGTTCTTCCTAACGACACCAGGAGGAGCTCCGTGTCTCATGTTCAACTCAGTCTCACCTAGCATCTACACTGCCCTGCTGCAGTCATTGCAGCCTCCTGTTTCGGTTTGTTTTTCTGCTTGTGTGTGTGTTTGTGTGTGTGTGTGCGCGTGTATGTGTGTGTTTGTAGCAGACTCCTCTTCATCTACAGCCTAACCGACACTGTGCTGCTCATCTGGCCTGGGAAGTTATTTGAGGTAAACGTTACAGAGTAGAGATGCATTATAACGGGTTGTAAATACGGTCATGCTGGCTGGTTTAATTGTGACCGATTCATGATGGCTGTGCGACAGTAGACTCACTGACTGGGCGTGGTGCATTCGACTACTTAAGAAGGCGAGGCAGCTTCTGCATGAATTTCAACACTCTGCCTCATGCTTATGCATCGAGTCCAATGGTTTTCCTTTATTTTGGTCCTGAAAGCAGGGACATCAAACATTTGATTCCACTGAAGAACACAAGTTGAAATCCCTGTTGTGGCTGTACGTTGGGAGTCCCTTTTCCTTAGTAACACCCAACCACACTTTGTGTTTATACACAGATGTAACTCCCCACCCAGGGGAGGAAGCGTATTTTTCCATCTCCTAGCCACAGCGGCTGATGCATCACATCTTTGACAAGCCCCCCCCCCCCCTTCTCTCCATTACAGTCAATTAGTAGTTTTGAATCAAGAGGCAGCTATGAGCGATGGTCGTTTAACCGGCAAAGTGGATCATGGTGTCAACAAAATGTTTGAGTGTCATGTTGGTAATTGGTTGGTAAGTTGTGGTAAAAAGATTTGGACTTAATTAGTCGCTATTGAGGCAGAAAAACAACTTCAATGTCTCTACAAACTGTGCTTCTGCTTTTACTGGTTTGTGTGTCAGAGGAGACGAGCTTCACCTGAAAGAGATTTTTACTCCATGTTGTGTTTTTCACGTCATACATACATTACATGTTGTTTTTCTAGGCTTGACCAACATTCAATAAAGCAAAGCAACAGTTTAAAGTATTTTTATGAGCTCTACGTGGCACGACAGGGCAAAAGAGAAACGCTACATTCTTAAAATGTCATGAATGCAAGTCTGGCTTACAACCTCTCTCATATGTTTTCCTCTCCCTCTACCATCTTGCATGTCACTGTAAACTGTGCACTGTATAATTAAGCAAAAATGCCACAAAAACAGTCTAAAAGCAACAAAAAAAATCAAGCTAGAATCCATCGGAAATGTTTCCTACAACCAAAGCTGCAGAAGTTAGCAACATTTTAAAAGTGCTGACAGTGCTGAATGAAAGGAGACTCATTTACATCAGCTGTGCAAGCTCGTGGGTGCATAGATTTCCTATAAGCAGACTAAGAGGAAAGATAGAAAAGAAAAACAAATTTCTCACCACCAGGCTTCATTTGATGAGAGAGTGATTACGCAGTGGGCCACTGGAGCAGACTGCCAAACCTATTTTGAAACCTGCTTTGTGGTTTCTTTTCAAAAATCTAATTCTGGAGCGAACTGTGCCCGTGCAGCATTGTCTGTTTCTTTTGGAGTGAGATTCAATAACAGTGCTGGCAGCTGCCTTATCAGAAAGCATGAAGCATTCATCAGTGCTTCTGTGGCCACGAGGAGAGAACGAGTGCTCGACTGTATTCAATAACACATCGGTTTGGCTTTGACAGAAAAATGCAGGGACATATTTGCAGAAAAGGGGATCTCCAGTGTTTGATTGAATTCATTTGGATACCGGTGGTTTTTCTTCCAATGTTCAATTTGTAGCAGCATTCTTCAAATACCGTTAGACCCGAGAGGTTTTTATGATTAATTAAAACAATCTTTTCAGTTGGTTTCTTAAATACATTCTCCTCCCTCCTGCTGCTTGTTCTATATTTATCTTACCTAAAAATATGAATCATTTCTCCACCGTTCATCAAGTGTGATGGCTCATTGGCCACAAGAACATTCTGTTACTGACCAAAACGTGTCAAATTTAGGATTCTAACACTTAATGGCAGATCTATCATTTTTCACCAGTCTAGGGGGCTGACTTGAGGCCTAATGTGAAAATGCATTTTAACTCCTTAATCAAATTAATTATAAACATCAGCAGACAGCAGCATTCTATTCATTTTAGTTGTGTGTGCAACAGGCGTGAAAAAAACTAAATTAATAACAATCACATCACTGTTCACACCAAGAAGAAAAGGAAATCAAAGACGACTTCTTCTTCTGCTGCTGCTATTCCTGTTGACACTGCTTCAACAAACTGCTGCTCACTGTGTCCTGCTTATTAATCTGCTTCTACCTTCTTCCTCTTTTTGCCAAATCGGGTATTTCACTTTGAATGCAACTGAATCAAACACAGCTGCTGTTCATTCCTCTCTGTGCCACATCAGCAAATTTCAAAAGCCGCATGTCAACATTCTCTTACTGTATCACTTTAGAGAACCGAATGTATTTTTTTTTTCCATGAGCTGTAAAATGTGGATGAGGCTCAACAGGAAATGAATTCAATGATCACCGCATGTATTGAAATACACTGGACCGGGCTTTTCTCTCATTTCTCACACACTTTAGCTGCACGTATAGTTTTACTATTTAAATCCCAGAGTGAGTTGCTGCACCTGTAAAACGTAGTCGAGGACGATGTGTCGGAAGCACTTGCGCGTGGCCGTGAGGATGTTGGTGGCCTCCTCCACCTCGTGCTGCTTGTTGCGGGGAGCCTGGGCGTTCTTGATCAGCGCGCCCTCCTTTTCCTCGCTGACTTTGTCAAATTGCTTCTTGGCTTCTTTGAATTTACGTATGTCACTGACAAAGGAAGGGAGGGGACAGACGTTCATTAAGACGAACACATACAGTTAACTGCATACATTGTACAAGTATTTCTTAACATAAAGGAGAAATGCTCTTAATTAAATCTAAGATACTAATATCTTTGTTTGATACTTTGTTTGGATTTCAGAATAAAGGTTTTACAAATTAGTTTTTCGCTGTTGATCTATAATCTGGGGAGGAAATACTCTAAGTTGCTGCCAGAAATATTTAAAGTGTTATAACAGCATGTTCACACAATTATGGGATCAAGTTTAAGGGGTTTGACAAACTCTATGACCCGTCAAATAGGACATGTCCCTTTGTTGTAAACAATGTTGTGAGGGGAAAGGTCGAATGTTAAAGGAAGCGGAGTTATCTCGGGATATGAAGCAACACGACCACGGTCAGGCAACAGGAACACGCAAAGGTTAAAGTTGATTTCATAAATCTAGGTCAGGGAGAAATCCAATAAGATTGAAAAACTAAATTACTTTGTAAAGTTACTTGATCCAGGTCTTGTGTCTCTGTAAGTAAGGGTTGAACCACTTGTTCAGGACAAAGTGCTCAAACTCTGCGCCCCAAAAGTTGTTCTTTGGTGAGATTAGTGTTCGAGTGCAGGAAGGTAGTGAGTGAGTAATAATGATGTTTCCCAGCCTTCTCTGAGAAGCATGGCTGCTGCTGATGTGGGTGTTAAGCCTCGGTGTGCTAGAGGCAAAAGCTGCTAATCCTTATAATGAAATAAAGCAGAAGGCCCCAATGCTTCCTACAAGCAGTCTGGAATGCAGTGCTGGATTAAGAGGCTTTAAAGAGAAAATATTGTCCTGTATACTAATAACTTTGTCCTTACATGCACTGTCTGGATCATCATCCGATACATCCAGTGTCTACTTTATATTCAGAATATTCAAGAGAGGGCTTTCTGTATTCAAAGTCTGCTACACTCTTCCTCCAGCATGGATTTGAAGTACAAGTAAGTTCCCCTCATGTCTGCCCAGTGTTCCTCTCGTTAAGTTGATCTGGGTACAATCATGAGTAAAAATCTAAATGTGCTGAAGCTCGGTCTCAAACAGAGATGAGACAAAAAAAGTTAAATCAGGCCATTCTTCAAAAGCACAGATTGCCTAGAGGTACAACCAGCTTCGTTATCCGTCTTTATCCAATTAATACTCACTCTTTGACAAATGTTTGAAGCTGGGTCTTGATTGATCTCTGAGCCTGATCGAATAATATCTGTGAAGAAAGAGGGAAAGAAAGAACAATTCAGGCATTTTACATTCTTAAGGCGCTTCTCGAAGAACGCAGCAACAAGCTGATACTTTTATTCACTTTTCAGGCCACGGGATGTTTCGCGAGTCAGCATCGGGCACCTCTGTTTAGGAGGATTTCTGTTAACATCACAGGGTGCAAATAGAAAGCTACATTTACACAAACGAGCGGACTTTGTAAACTCCCCTCATAAAGACATAAACACGAGAAATGACGTGATTTGCTTATTTTTGGTCCTGAGTCACACTCTCATTAACCTGCATGCTATTTAGAAAATGAGCTACCGAGCTAAAGGCCGAACAAACACGTGAATCTCTAAAAAAAAAAAAAAGGGCTTCAGTGTGATTTGATGGCCAGACGAGACAATATGAGCAGTGTGGCTGGGAGAGGCTACCAGTGACAAACAGATTGAGTACTGTGTTTGAGTGGATCATGTGCTGAAAGATCGCTGAGTGGCAAAAAAACCCGATTTGACAGTCAGCTGACGTGACCACAGTTTCCCCTGTTGAGTCACAGTCGCAGGCCTGCTCTGTGGCTCCTGGAGGCTTTTAGGGGTCTAGTCAAGGAAGCTAATGAGTGGATTTGGTGAGGAAAGACTCCGCTGTTGACTCATGGTCGACTGCCCACCGCAGCTTTTTGGGATACTAGTTAAGAAGACAGAATACAGTACCTCATTTAACCTGGGAATATTACAGCCTGGCTTTAAGGTGGAGCTTAGACTGTCTGTAGAACAGCCACATGCATAATGCTCATTTAAAGCTTTTTTATTAATCAATTAACTGTTTGCTCCGTAAATTGTCAACAAAAAATAAATAGCCCACAAGTTCCTTGAGTTCAATGGCTAAGCCAAACTGCTTTATTTGTCTGATAAAGACAATAATAAATGTTCTGTTTATCTACTAATCTTCTCATGAAATACTAAATCTGCCCATAACCTGTTTGACCATTCTCCTGCTTCACTAAAGGTGGTATTGGTAGTTAACGGCAGCTGTAATAGTATCAATTAGGGAGGTGGAGAATAGGTATTTAACACTTTAATGGTGACAGTTATCAGCTACAGTGGTAAAGTCAAAATGTCTTCCACAAAAAAAGCCTTTTAAATCGATGTCTGACATTCGACATTCAAGTTGTTCAAATTCTTGATCTAAACAAATCATTTTTAGGAATGCACATTCAGTGCAGAGGTTACGTTCCCATCCACAACCACAATACTCGTAAATGTTTAATTCCCAGTAGCAAATTCCCCCGGCTCTGTGTGTTCTAACAAACATGAACTCACTCTGAACATGTTATGCAGAGCTCATAGAAACACGACATGACAGGGGAGATCACGCAATACAACTTCACTGTAGAACAAAAAGGCCTCTAGCTCGCCCTGTGCCTCCTTTAATGAGAGGACATTTCTGAATGGCACTTTCATTCCTGCCAGAGACGGACAACCGAGGGACGCTAACAAGGGCGCTCTGGGAAAAACACCTAAATCAGATCGGTCCTTCGGGGCTCCTCGGGAGAGTTTGGTCCATATCCAGTGGTTGGAAGTGGAAGCTTTAGATGGTCATGTCAAGCCAAAAAGCATACTTATATTGCTCTGATGAATGGTTCTTCTTGTAGTTCAGCTGTCTCCAGGGTGCCAGGCCACATTGTAAAGTGCCTTTAACCTACTTTATACTGCTCCACAAAAGGCGGTATTGCTAGTTGCAGCTGTATTATCATCATCAGGTAGGGAGGTGCAGAGCAGTTATTTTTAACAGGATGCCAAACACATTGTTAAAAGATTGACCGTGACCAAGTTTACAGCAGTAACGCATGATTTATTCCAACAGATTCCACAACATGGGAGGCAGGGAATGAGTTTTATGAGACAGGAAAACCCTCTTTCTCTTCACCAGGGACTCTATATGCTGGGAGAAGAAGTCACTTTTGAGGATTTTTGTGACAAGAAATCCCAAAGCTATGTTGACATTCAAGAACATATTCAAGAAAAGAAAGGGGGTTTCAGACATCTGACCCAAAAGGTTTCCCTTTAAACACTTTTTATAGAGAATTATGTTTGCAAATCCAACCTGGAAGCTGCGTGTTAGAGACACCTTCTTATCAGTTGAAAGGTAATGTCTTGCTCAGGGACACCCGAGCATTATTGCTAAACCTCTATAAAGTATTTCTTGTACAATTTCCGCTTCCCTCTCAAACCAGTGGCCATCCTCTCACAGACCTAAAGTCTCTCTCTTGTAGTCTGCTGCTGTAAATAAATAAAAACCTCTTGACAGTTCGAGAGCTGTTCCAGACTGTCGGCCCAGCCGTAGCGGTGGGAAAAAAATAATAATGAGAATATATATTGAGTTTCGCATGGCGGCGATATCATACCGTGTGATAGTTGATCATCTCCTGCAGGCTCTCGGCAAATTTAGTGAGACTGGACTGTGGAGAGAAAAGGACAGAGGGAGAACGTCAACATATACTCTTATAACTATAACACACAAACAAAGTCAACAAAGAAAGCAAGGCCTGTATTAAAACTAAATAAGATGCAATACTCTACACAGAAACTGTGGTCTTTTTGGAGACACAATAACACGCTGGGAAAGAATTCTTTTGGCAAAGTTACTCCCTTCAAATACATGCAGTGGCTGAACTTCAAACCCAAAGGAGAGGCACTGAGGGAAATAGACAAAGGCAGAGAGGAAGTGCTTGCCTCGCAAAACTCATGTGAGAAAACAAAACATCTGACCTCGACAAAACCCAGTGGACAGTGCGAGGTTTCATCAGGTTTTTAATACACATTTATATATAGTATGGTAATGTCATGAGAGGATGAAAACATGTTGCTCAAAAGAGACAAGAAGAAGGAAGTGCATGCCAACAGAGAGGAGCTCCAGTCCTCTTTATGACGGGGGGAATAAGTCAGCCATGGTTTCACACGGTGCAGATTTTATACTATACGACTACAACTTAAAATCATATTAAATATCTAATAACTGTAGAACATGTCAGAAGAGGCTTGCCTCTACAAAGGCCAAAAACAAAAACAATGAAATAGAACTAATGTTGGTGACTTTCTATGATTCAGATCACGCCAGGTTGTTCTTTGTTTACCTCGATGACCTCATCTTTGGTGGACTGCTGGGCTAGCTCCCGGATGCCGGTCACAAACTGCTTGTTGGCTGCATTGTAGGCTTTGCCCGCATCTATCATCCCAATGCACAACTTCACCAACTAGAGAGAGAAAGAGAACGAGGCAAATGCTTAGGGGTAAAGAAATGATGTAGTGCAGTAAGAGACAGAAGTGGAGAGAAGATGATAAAAACTAGAAACCGCGCGGGTCATCTCTTCAGGACATTCTCTCTAATTAACAACATTTGAAGTTTGCTGCTAAAAATGGATTCAGAAGTTGTACATTTGCTTGAACGCGTTGCTGCAGAGCGAAAGGACAACACTGATGCTGAGTCCGTTTCTTGGTAATTAACAACATCTGACTCATCGGGGCCAAAGATAATTCCAGGTTATGTAAACAACTCCCACACAGGAGATGACACAGAGCCCGAATGTGCCTCTGCAGCACAAGCAAATATGGTAATTTTAAGCAGTTTCCTAGATTACTGAGTTATTAATACATTAAAAAACTGATAGAATACAAAACTGACATTGATATTTTGCAGCAAAACTCAAGTAAATTAGGGATTTGAATCAGAAATCAAATAAAACACAAACGAGTAATTTGAGTCATTAGTTTGTCCGTCTGCCTCGAAAATATTCATACAGTTGAAACAGGACTTTTCTAAAACATCATGAAGGTTTGATTTACATTTAAATTTCCCCTTTTATGAGTTTTAATTTCCAAATTAAAAGGAACTGTGAACACCGTACGGGTTATTTTCATTAAAAAGAAAATGAGTCACAGGTCAATCGTATCTGACCTCAAGCCTAAACTGTAAGAACATCCGAAGCCTCGGCTAAAAGACAACAGCTAACTCCTGTTACAGACTCCATTCTGTGAGGAAAACGCCCTTTTTATGAGCGGACATACTATTGACTCAGTTAAAAGTCTGTTAACTTTTGGCAATATGGCAATATGTGTATGTACATGTCTGGCAGGTAGGAAGCTCAAAAGGAAAAGTTGAACTCTGGTCTCTTCAGCCCCTTTCCACTTGACCCGGACCATTAACACGTACACACACACACACTATCACAGCCTTACACACACAAAAACACACACTCTCCAGCAGATCCTTCCTCTCGCAAGCAAGAGGGGAAGTGAGGCCGGGGCTGAGTCACAGAGGAGGGGTGAGGAGGAGGAGGAGGAGGAGGAGGGTGGGACTCTGTGAGACTTGAAGTCCAGAAACAATGAACTGGGATCTTCCCGGCTCGAGGTCTCGCCCCCAGCTGGAGAACAGACTCTCAGCTCTGTGGGGGATCCACTGGGTTTGCCCTCAGGGCCGGACACAACTTCTGATTAAAACTAGTTTGTTTGTTTGGTTTATACATGTAGTCTAGTTAACTTCAGCAGAATGGCTGAGGTGAACTGCGACGTAGCTCACCAGGAGAGACGAAATAATCTGAACCAGCAACAGGAAACAATACGTTACTTAGAAAGTCAGACATAAAAGAAAGACGCTAAAATGTTGAGCAAATCAAACTATAGATGGAAAACCAAAGTTCATCATCCGTACCTCATACTGTGTGTTACAAATACTGTTGCCAGAACAGATTTAATCACCATCTTTATGATTTTGATAAATAAAATGTCCTTGTTAGATGTTTAAAGTGATACAATACGGCTCAAAGGCTAAAACATAAACGGGAGACCAGACGAGTTAAAAGTAATAAATAAGCACATTTATTCAAAGAATGCATAAACTAAACAAACATGGAGAGTCAGTAATAAATAAATAATATATAAATAATAAAGTGATTAATCAGGCAGAGATGAACTGAGTCGGTCATGATGTTTAGGAATCATAGAAGCGCGCACTGTACTACAGGGTGTGTTTCTTCATATACTTCACACACACACACACACTCACACATTTTATTAAAGTGAGAGCGAGGTGCACGGAGTCTACATTAGAGTCTTATTTAAAGGCCGGGGGACACGCTGGGGACAGTTCGCACGTCGGAACAAATGAACAACTCAGCGATGCTTCTCATGGGCGGTACTCACTTTGTCGAGCTTGGACTCCAACTCGCACACATCGCCCTCCACTTCCTCTATGGTCGCTCTGTGGGGAAAGAAAAATGAAAAGGAGCATTTGAAATCAAGTGCGACAGTGACGCAATACTATCAACTTCACCGACACTGAGGGGCGTTCATATGCTCGATGGTGAATGGAATACAAAAGACACTGCAAGGGAACCCTCGTGTAGAGAACATGAAGTCGCTCTGTTACACTTTGGTTTACAGTCTTTGCTACGTTATTACCATTTGTCCTGCTGTTCACTGCACACAGGCCACAGACTCTATATCAGAGGTTGGACGTAGTCACCATGACATCATCCGTGGGTTTGTGGACGGGTTTGGGATTTGGCCGTCATCAGCTATGTTTTTGGTCGTCGGAATTTAGTTTTTTTGCAACCAGAAGCTGTTCGAGCCAAGTACAACCGAATACGGAATATTATTTCTTTTGTGCACCAAAACGGTTGCAAGTATACTTTCATGAACTGTGAAAGAGTTAATGTTGTTTTCTCGAAATGGACCTTAATTTACGAAATGAACATCACGCTGTGTTGAAGAAGACTAGGATGAAGCGTTAGAACACTGCAACTATCCACGACATCATATCTTGATTATTGCACCAGATTTATGTGATCATGCTCTATGATTATGGGGGAAATATTTGCATGACTGTTCTGCCCTTTATCAACATCTGAACCATTTAAATACAGGGAGTACTTCAAGCTAAATGGAACAATTCAATTCCACCAAAAAGCCCATTTTCTACAATTACAACCTCTGAAAACTACAAAACATGATATTATACACTTCCACGGTGTACTGACACAACCGTGCACAGAAACACACACACACACACACACACACACACACACACACACACACACACACACACACACACACACACACACACACACACACACACACACACACACACACCATTAGAGGCAGCCAAACTGAGAGCTGCCATTTTGGGTAATGCCACAGGGCTTTGAGTCGGGTCTGGCTGTCTGCCCCTTAAACTGTGACGGAGCACAGCTCGGTTCTCCACGGGATCAACAGCCTACGAGCGAGCGAGCGAGCGCCACGACGGGGGAAGAAGAAGAAGAAGACGAGGTCGTCACAGGCTTTGGTGAATTAATAATTTCTGATGATAATCTATGCAGCTAAACGTGTGACCGTGTCACCTTCCTCCACATTTCAGTGCTCAAGGAATGTAATATGCTGTGCCCCAATCAGACTCAGATTTACAAGAATCTAGCAGTAATAATCTACAGAAAGGGAAGTTTAAAACTAATTATTTAGTTTTTAGGTTATGTGTGTGTGTGTGTCAGTATATAGCAAAGGGATTAACAGAGAGACCCGGGAGTAGCAGCGGGGGGCATTCCCAAAAACCCCTCCAGCTGTTTGTTCTTCCGTATGGTGTCACACTGAAAAGCTGCCAACATCTGGTCACCGCCAGGGGAAGAACAAGTGGCAGACTGAGCTAGCTCAGTGCTTTCAACAAAATGTACTGGAGTCAAGGATTCCCGTGTACATGTACAGACTCTTTCTTACTGTATAAGGGTTAGAGTTAGGGGTTAATCCAGCTGCATCATTTTCTTCATCCTTCAATGGCATACCGTCTGAGCTTGGGGCAGCTTGGAGTTTGTTGTGTTTTCATGAAGAAGGTCGTAAAGTAAAGTGCTGCTCCAGATCAGATCAGCTTTTTTGTCTTATTAACATGTGTGCTTCATCAGCAAGTAACAAGGCTGTGCAACATCCAAACATGTGGATACCCTCCTTCTACGGAACATAACGGCTTCAAGTAAAGACTGAGCACAAGATAGAGGTCTCTACACTAAAGGAACACCAATACGTTTGATGAAACCAAGGTAAATATCAGGCAGAATGCTGATGTTGGTGAAAAGCCAAGTATCCTCAAGTCCATGACCAAGCATCTGAGCTCAAACCTTGCTGCCTGGTTAATTGTTGGTTACCACGGTTGACATGGATCCATTAGGATGTTCACATGCTGGCTACGCTACCAGGAGAAGGATAGAACTTGGTGTTGCAGCTAAGTGCAGGTTAAATAATCAGTAAAGCATGCACAGGAAGCCACTCACTCAGCGAGTTGAAATTAGGGCATGCCAGAACCAAGCCTGCAAAAACAGACACGCTCAGTTCGGTCAAATATGTTTCACGCTGGTCCCTGAGGTGCTAAACTTACACAGCATAAAGGATACACTGTATGACAAAACTCATCTTGTGTACTCTGATTAATACATACGGACGTAAACTTGCATGCAATGGCATCGGTTTATTCAATGTATTATATCTTCTGTGCTTTATAATGCAACAAACCTGGTTTACAAGAAATGCTTGCAACATTGGCAACTGTGCGTCAGCGAGCATCACTTGTTAACCCAAACACAGGGGAATGAACTGAGAGCTTAAGTAGATACGGAGGAGCGAAAGGGGGTCAACAGCAATAAAGAGCTTGCCTCTTTTAAAGAGACATTAATCCTGGTCACAAGCTAAAGAACATGCTTACAGGCCCTGTTTGCCTTCGTCATTCGCTAGAGGCAAAGTCCATTTCTTTAAAGAATCACCCAGATGAGGACCGGCTCGAGTGTCTGAGGATTTGGCCCATTCTTAAATACATCTACATACACTGGGCATGCTGCTGGTATGAACACAGTAGAGACAGTGTAGTAAGTACGAGTTGCAGTCCTTGGTTTAGCCAATATTACCAGCAGCCGGAGGACGGGCCAAAGCTTTCACAGAGCAGCCAAGAACCAGATTGGTCTTCAATGGAAGATTTGGGTGTGATCTTAAGAAAACCCATCAGGGGATAATTGCATATGACGGATGTGTAGGGACACAAAAGCCACCACAAAATATCTTCAATAACCAATCCAATAAAAGCTCTATGATTGAGGAAATGAAGCATGGGCACGGTGCAATCCAATGAAATGAAATATGAAATATATAAAAATACATGCTGTAAGCAGATTCTGTACGATTTTAAATGGAATACTCTTTATTCTCTCAACAACGCCCGTCGCCGTTGCTTTGTCTTTGATGAAAGCACTTGACCTTCCTCAGGTAGAGCTGCTCAGAGACCAACAACAGCTCCAAAATCTGAATGTGTGAAACTGACTGAATGGAAGGCATGACGGCACACTCAGCCATCTTTCCCTGCAAAAACAACCTCGTGGTTTAGAATAAATTTGCCTTGGAAATCGGATCTCAATCCTGTGTCTTGTCAGTCGCTCTCTGGCTTTCTGTGCGATCACGAGAACATGACGGCGTCCTCCTAATCTCGTAACTTGAGCCTGCAGGGTGAACTTGTGAAAGTGCTGACGGAGGGTAAGAGCAGGAGGGGCCCCGGCACAACGAAAATCTGGGCCATTGCCTCACAGCTCTGAGCTTGGAGCGCGTCCAGCATGAGTGCGGATAATGAGCAGCAGAAGAAAGCTGGAGAGAACGGGACACACACACACACACACACACAGGCTAGGAGTCGTGGTAGGGTTGTGAGCATCAATGTAAAAATGAATCGTCTGATTCGTCCGATTATGGGGTCACACAATTCACCTGAAATGTCTCTCCATGTATGCAGCGTTGATTGGCCTTCCTCCAGGACTGAACATAGAGCAAGTGGGTCACTTTTCTTTATGGCTAGAGTACGTCAGTAGTTTATTATACCGAGCTTTCAGGCATATGGCAGTTACGAGAACACCAAAGTACACAGATAACACCACAGCAACTGCATGTTGAACTGTGAAATACCCGAGAGCCCTGTGATCTGCTGCCCAGGTCTATGAACTATAAATCTCTTGGTATAAAATGTATTATGTCAATGCTGTCACCCAAAAAAAGCATTGGCACTCTACCCACCAAGTGACACAGAGCTAAAGGGTCCTTCAGTCATTGCACAAGGAAGCGCATGTAAAAATTAAATTAAATCTCTATTTATGTGAAGATTGTATCAGTAGACAATCTCACCATCATTGGATTGAGTAAACCAGACAACAGTCAGAACATGCCACATTAGGCTATACCTCGTATTTCAAATGTTGTCCACCAACACTTTCACCTTGCGCGGTCAAACTGTAATAAAGAAGTAAATGATTCAGAGTTAGTAGCTTTACGTATTAGTCATTCAGCACCAAAGAGAAATGATATCCACCACATGTGCTGTTGACCTTTACAGCTCAGGGAGCAGAAGAGGAAAAAGGAAACGGCAACATGTGATTACCAGCTTCTTCGCGAAATGGAACGATATAAATTAGGAACCTAAGACGTCCGGGTCCAAGTGCTGTTTGGGTGTGAGCCTGAGGCTAAATAAAGAGAGACCTGTCGTATGAATCACATGAAAAGAACAGGAAGAAGAAAAGGGTTTCTATGTAAACCACATCAGTGAGAAAGACGTCGACTCAGCGTCATTCTGAGGGAATGTTTGGGTCTTATTTGGCTTTAAGTCGACTAAGATCACGCAAAGTGACACTGATCCACATTGTAAGCCAGACAGATGTGCACATTACTGTACGTCCAGAAGAGAAGCCAGCTTTGCATTTTCTTAATTTTAGTTGTAAAAAAAAAAAAAAAGTGAAAAAAGCTCATCACAATATCCCAAAGTGACATTTGAGAAGCTGAAACCAGCTAATGTTTGGATGATTTAGCTTTACTTAAATTATAATCGATTACCAAAACAGTAAAAAACAGTTAAAAAAAACAAAATACTTACTAGGAACTGTATGCTATACGTACTGTAGATCAATACCTTAAATTGTGACGGGAAGACAACGTGGTGCCAACACTTACAGGGAATCCACTAAACGCGTTGCATGTGTTGTTACTCTGAGTAAACAAACATCTCCATTAAATGGTGAGATTTTAGAAGCGGGTGACTAAAAAGTGTTCCTCTGCCAACTACCAACAGAAGACGACAAAGCCTTCGATCCTTTCTGTGCTGCTCGCCCTCCACGTAATACTGAGAGCTCTGACTAGTCTAAAAACAGAGACACCTAATACATTTGCAGCGATTCAGTGACCGTGAACCAAAACAAAGCGTGTGTGTGTGGCTGTTGGTAGCGGGCCAGCAGCACTGAGGTAGTTAAACAGGTTTGTCGTTCACGCTGCAAACACAGCAGAGAATTGTGAGGGCCGGTGGCACACACACACACCTCGGCACTTCAAAAAGGCATGAACCCTCCGAGGCCATCTGCTCTCCGCATATTTTCGCGATCCGCAAAATTGGCAGATATGTGCTAATGCAGACTTTCTGCACTCACTGGTCCGACTTAACATCAGTTTCCATTGTACAACATCTGCATTTCTCTTCTTTGGTCTGAACCAAAAGATGAATCGATTCAATAACGGGCAGATTAACCGACAATGAGTCCCAAACTGAGTCATTTAGTGTCACGTATCTGCCAGCATAGAGCCTAATCCCATATTCATATTCTCCTATAATACAGCGCCAAATTCCACTGTAAGCTCAAAGCAGGCTTACTTTCAAAACGACTAGAACTAATCCAATTAAGATGTCTGACAGCTGAACTTCCCTTTGATGTTTTCTAATTATATTTCGTACAGCCTCGTGTCCAGTGGTGTTTTGCCATCTCTTCTTCCCTCGGTTGCCTCTTGCCTTCAACAATGTTGTAATGTATAGAAAGAAGATTACACATGGGGTCCGCTGCGTTTGTTGTTTTATAATTCTTGTGTCTGCAATGAGGGAACGAATAATAAAGTGTATTCCACTGGACTGACATGACAGTGGTGGTAAACACTTTGAATCGGTCGCTGTGGATGGAAATGTGAAGAATGGGGTGAGCTTCAGTGCTGTGACGTAGATCCTGTAATTGTTGGACAGCGAGGGGGGGGGGGGGGGTCCCGCTGTGGTAAAAACCCACCATTAAACACACAAGCCTCAACATCAACAAGATGAGGTCATTACTTAAAGATAGACGGTTACACAGACTCTAGTGAAGCATCCTCAGCCTTCCTTTGTCTTACATAAGTTGTAAGAAGGGAACATTCTCGATATTCAGTTTCGATTGATCTACTGCATACTTTCATAAATAATTGATTAATCGTTCAGCCTTCAAATGTCAGAAGTTGGTGTAAAAATAAAACACTTTCTAATCTGTTTTATTCACTTTGCTGCCTCGTACTTAATGAAACACAACTGTGTCAAGCCCTACCAATGCAGCAGGAGTGCAGTCAGTCATGACATTTAATTAGCCGTTAATGCCCTTTATTAATTACCATTAAAAAGGAAAACGAACCGCAGCTCAATTAAATCAGACTTCAACGAGCTGAGCGTGCTAACGAGCCTTCAGCCGGACTCCCACAGGAAGCTAATGAGGGACCGGAGCTCCTCTTCAGGCTGAAGGTTCTGTGTTACAGAAGACTGACGGCTATCTGCCCGCTCTACAGCTGCCGGCCGTGACTTAGGGGGAAGCTGCAACCGGGGCGGTTCGACCGATGACCTCATACAATGGCACCACGCCGAGCTCAGAGTCGGCTAAACCAATCAGGAGCCAGCAATCCTGTTCTCACGATTGAGCAGCCGGTGAAGATGGCGAATAAGCTCACTCTTGGTCAGTTCATGTCTACTAAGTATAAAAATATATATCCATCCTGCTCTTGCGATGTTTTATTTTCTAATCGCAAAAGTTAGCCTCCTCTGGGACCTTGCAGGATAAGAAATGTTATTAAATATGTAAAATATTTACTCATATACGCATGTGGGGAAAAGCCCACTGAAGGGAATGTTCGACTCTCGTAGTTGAAGAGGAGCCAGAGTCGAGTGGAAGACTATACCAGGGTTTACTGCCAAAAACTCATCCGTTTTGCACTCGGGGCTGAAAGCAAGACAACTTCCAAACTAAAATGAAGATGAGAGCAAAAGTAAACAAAAAACATGTAGGGTGTGCCAAATTACCACTTGAAAACAACCCTCTCCACATTTGGGGGCTCCATATTCTCTGGCACAAAGTTGAAAGCAAAACACCAAAATGGAAACAGATGTTGAGCGAGTGAGAGGCTGCTCCACACACACACACACACTGGTGTGTATATATCTGTGTTTTCATCCATTCTTTCTTTCCCACTCGCTATGTCCTCTTCTCTGGCCAAACATAACATGTGGGGGGGGTGGGGGGGGGGGGGGGGGTCAGAGTGAAGCGATGGTGGTCGAAGTGGAACACTGTGAAGATCAGTCCCAACCCGTCAGGATGAGCCCACAGTCGATTTACATTAAGGGAATAGGATGGCATATGGATAGAGATGGGGCTAGCTGGACTCCTGGCTGCAGAGAATCATGGGAAATGTAACCAAATTTTCCCAAAAGAACCTACATCTGTAAGCTAAAGTTATATATAGCAACTACGACATGCATTTACTTTTGCGTGAGAGGCAGAGGAGTCGAGTCTGGACTGACTATAGAGCGTGTGGGAGAAGAGGCCTACACGTTGTTGGGAGATAGACACCGTTAACTTTCTTTCAAAAAATGTCACTTCCTCCCAACAATGCAGGAAACATTCGACCAGGTGAGACGTTAAGAAAACAAAGGAGGGAAAGGAGCAAAGTACATTTGCAGAGACAGAACATGATCTACTGTATCTGAAGGCTTTAAAAATAGATTATTTTCACTGTCAATTCATTTGCCCATGACTTTCTTGAGCAACCGTTTGTTCTGTAAATGTCAAGAAACAGTGAGAAATACTCATCACGTGTTTCTATTGCAATATTTTTCTAACCGACAGTTGAAAACCCAAAGATAGTCAGTTTATGATCACGTGAAACAGAGGAAATCTGCTAATCCTCAAAATGTAGGAAGTGGAACTAGCGTTCGGGATGTTCGCTTGAAAATTTGATGAGCAAAAATATTTGCGAATGAATTCTCTGTCGTTTAACTAAAGATGAATAAAGTTTAAGTTGTTCACAATGTTACAGATAGCTGCAAATACAGGTTGTTTTTTTAACAAGTGGAGCCATGCTGGAATAATGCAAAGTCACAAAACACCATGAAAGGATAAGAATAATAAAGGTGTAACTCATAGAGATGTTGGAGGCTGGCCATTGTTGACTTAGTATTAACAATCGAGGATCAAGTCTTGTACACAAATGATTGACTTTCGATAGGGAAGAAGTGTCCTATGAAGTCTATGAAGTCTATGGAAAAAGGGGGTTTCAATCACGGACTGAATGATGACAGTGCAAAGAAGGAAAGAAAGAAAGTTCAAAGACTACGTTAAGCAGTCTTGGTGACACAACGTGGGATGCAAGTCACCAGAGCGATAGACCAGCCAGATTCAAGCAACACAGCTGACTGGGAAGTTTCCCTTCATTCAAACCTCTGAACGTTAACATCTGTTCCTCGTTGTTGTTTTTTGGAGAGAGAGAGAGAGAGAGGATGTTGCAGCATTAGCGGAGGGGAGCTGTGGGAGGAAAGAGGCGCTTTCTCAAATCTCTGGAAAACGCAGAGTGAGTGAGAAAGGAAGTGGAGAGCCAGCAGAACATTTTCACAGCTTTTTAAAGCTCGCTGGATAGTCGTGAGTGTTGTTAGAAGCAACAGTGCTGCCAGGAATATACGTCACATGAACACACGAGAGCTCGTTTTACACTTTTAAGTGGACTCGGCCATTATTCACTTCACGCAGATACTTAAAAATGGATGATGAGTTTAAAGATGTTTTACTTAATGTGGCTGGTGGGAGAAGAAGTGTGAGCCCTGTACTGCTTAAACCATCCATGAGGGGTCAATGCACAGAAAGGTTATTAACAAGGTCACTGGTTTCATCTTCTTAAATGTGATATTTTACTGAATCTTCAACAATGTGAATCTTAATTGTTTAGGGTTGTTGAGACTTTCACAATGTGTCAACTTTGGCTTTGGGAAACTGATCTTTTTCACCATCTGCTGACATTTCATGGGCCAAAACAATTAACCGACTAATTTAAATAATAACTGGAAGATGATGAAAATAATTGTTAGTTTCCTGTCAATACAAGCCGACAAGAGTATGTAATTGCAGTAGAGGGCTGGACGATAATTCAATATGATAATTTATGGTCTTTCAATATAATCATGTCATAAATAAATATCCAGATATTGTAATACACAATCACCTACATTGGTAAAAGCAAGAACATGCTTTCTCAAATTTCTCAGAAAATGTGCTCAAATAATTAAATTAAATCAAACTATTATCACAGATTAGCATCACTCTGTTTCTGTGTGCATGCATGTCAACATAGTCTGTGTATAGCTGCAAAATATTAACCTTTTTCTCTGTAATTTCACTTAAATAAGAAAGTATGGCACAGTGTGAAGTGCTGCACACTCTCATACTCTATGCTTGACATTTTAAACAATGCCAAATTAAGGTTAATGGCACAGACTGTGTCTTCCAGCATTCATTTTTAATACACATACATAATATACATAATTGATACACAATAAACCAGCACCAGCTTGCTCCTGCTCGTGTGTGCCTCATCCGGTCAGTGAGTTTAAGGCTCTCCGAGAGACACAAATAGAAAAAGAGGCATGCAGCAAACAGAGAGCTAGATACTCATGATTAGCTTTAGTTAGCAGGCAGCTAAGTTCACTGATACTTTCCTCTTGTGACACATAAATCACCACGAACCAGGACTACAGCGACCACTCACCTGAATCTTGGAGAGTCCTTCAAACATTCCTCGAAATCCACAGTTATCTTCATTGTGACCGCAGTGAGTTAAAAACCCCGCAGACTCTCTTTGATTCAAGGCAGTAATCCAGGCTCAAGTGTTTCCGGTTAATTAGCTTGTTGTGCTAACGTTACTGTACCGCTGTCCGACCAGCTGGCTCCACTCTGTCACTGCTAGCCTCAGAGGCCAGCAGCTACGGTTACAAAGAGTCGTGGCAATGCAACCATAAACGACCGTGTGTGTGTGTGTGTGCGTGTGTGTGTGTGTGTGTGCGTGTGTGTTGAATGTAGAGTTGCTAGAAAAGAACGAAACTCTGTGAGGCAGCAGCGGTCAGTCCAGAGAGCAGAGACGTGTCGTCCGGTAGCTCAGGTCATAGCAGCCAGTGGGAGAGGATCTGTTCTTCCACGCAGAGACTACTGCCTCGGTCACAGATCGTCTATGCTGGGAACAGATGGTTCACTACCCACAGCGCGCATGCGCTCGCTTTCTGCGGTCCTGTTCATGAAAACGGGAGTGGGATCGAGTGGCTGTCTCTATCATATATTTCTTTATTGTATATATTGTGCATTTGTATTACTTGTATTGTGTTACTTTGATTGCTTAGCTGTATCATAATGCTGCTGTAGCGAACAAATTTCCCCTTGCGGGATTAATAAAGTCTCTCTCTCTCTCTCTCTCTCTCTCTCTCTCTCTCTCTCTCTCTCTCTCTCTCTCTCTCTCTCTCTCTCTCTCTCTCTCTCTCTCTCTCTCTCTGCCTGTCTGTTGAATAGGAGCTACATCTTCCAGAGTTTATCAGAAGAGCCAATGTAACATGACTGTTTTCTTTCCAATTTAAGGAAATAAAAACAAATAATCCATTGCTAGCAAAGTGTCAACACAATAGTAATAATGAATCAAAGCTTCAGCATTTATTCTTGGCAATAGAAGATTATGATTACATTAAGACACAATATTAACAGTAGGATGAGTAGCTGTGGATCACTCTCACTCACATAAAAACTAGATGGATGACAAATGCTTTAACCATGGATGATGGCTGGATGTTCTCGAGGGTGTATCTCGTGCTACACCTGATCAATTTTTTAATGTGTCATTTTAAAATATTTCATCATGTTCATTTATCTCCAACTGTGTTCTGTGTTTCACCTTCTTTACCTGTTTGCAGGACACATTTTTAGGACAAAGATGTTAAGTTAAAGTTGAGGTATAAATTGAATAATTACTCAAAACCTGTGAACATTCAACTGAATAAGTAAAATAACTTAAAATAAATGCGATAAAAGGCTAATGAGAAGATGACCCAGAAGTGGGATAGTACACATGAAATAATTAGTATTACAGCAACATAATACGTCCATGCTTTGCAGCCACGTGAATAAATGAGACGCAAACTAAACTAGAGTGATTCCTCTGTGTGTTTCTACACGATCTTTGTGTCAGTGAACGGCCTCCTCCTCCCGTACTCCACCGTACTTTATACTGTAGATTAAATAACTCCTCACTTACAAATTATTCACACACTGAACACTTTAACAAGACGAATAGGTAAAACACGACATTTTATTAAAGTCTCTCGTCCTCTTGCGTTGAAACGCTGTTTTTGCAGTTGAATGAAACACTAGAACGTGCTTTCATTCTCAGTTTTAAACCCACTCAACACTAACATGTAGGATAATCCCTGAGTTAACACAGCTCCCTGTTTGATCCCATTAGAATTACTAGAAACCCAACGGGAACGGCAGATACGTGGTGTTACAGCGCCATCTGGTGGTTGGAGAGGGGCACTGTCATTTTAAAGATTACCTTATTATTTTTATGCAATGTCCAAACTGACTGGACAATGTTTTTACTCCAGTAGCCTATACTTGTAATTGTGCGGTAGACTACTGGCACTTAATAACATTTCAATGTTGCTTTATTTCTATTAAAGAGCACAAATGTTTTTTTCTTCCAGTCTCCATTCATTCCCATAATAGGAAGGAAAACAACAAGCAGAGGCTTGAAACATGTTTAACATGTAGTAACCAGCACAGGGAATATCATCTGGCTTTATTGATGGCAGAGTTACGCGTTTGTTATTAATCTTCACTAACATTAGTGACGAGTTACTTTTAAAGTAAAGATGGGCCTGGTGGTGGTGTGATGGAATAGTTTCAAATCTTTGCAATTTAATTTCTATGCTTTGTAATAAAACACATTTAAGTTTAAGTCAAAATAAATGATGTTTTAATGGTGCATGTCCATTTTGTAATGGTACTTCTCTGAATAAAGAGAGACACATTGGGAGACGAAATGATTTAAAGCCATAAAGTAAAGAACGTTTGTCGTTTGTGTGAGGAGGAAAACTGTAACTCCTTCAGAGGATTTAATCAGACAGTCAGCGATTTTCTGCATCGTTCAACTTTTAGGCGTCTTGACTCTTCAGATCAATCATAGGCCACAGCAGATACGAGTTCATAACAACATTTGTTTAATGGTAGGAGACAAAAACAAAACAGAATACACACAATCCAATGATTAAGGACATGCTTCAACTGGAAATAACTGCGACAGACACACAGTGTTCAACAGTCTGTCGTTCTTAGAAAACAAACCAAACAGGGCAGACGTGGTACAGTAACAAAAAGCGAGTCGGAGGACACGTGAGGCGAAAGTAAAACGGTAACACGGAGCATAGCCTGTTCATTTTACACACATGTACATACATACATAAGAGGCACATTTGACAGGTAATAACCACCTACAGGGCGATCATGTCAGTCATGTCAGTCACATAAACCGAACGTCTCAGCTTCTCTGCAGCCGTCTGTCATCTGCCCACGAATTCAGTGAACAGAATAGAAGACGACGGTATCGTCAACATCTGTATTTCCAGACATACACCTGTATCTCTACAGCAACCATGTGGTGATTAACTGCTCGGATGTGAACTTGTTGATTGGTGGAAATGGCCGAAAGGAAGTTGCTTTAACCTCAATAATGGCGGCAAAAAAAACACACCGCCAAATACTATACTACCGAGAACGAAACGAACTGCAAAGGGACGTTTGCAGAAGACATACTGTTGGTCTGTGGACTTTATATGAACTTTTGTATTTCCATTAAAAAAAAAAAAAGAGCTCAACACTTTCACCCACAGTGAGGAATTAAAGGGTCAGAAGAAAATGAAGCGAACAGAACACAAGACACACTCAGGGTTCCTCCAAACGCATCTCTCAGGTTGTTGGGTTCTAGTGAAGTCATACAGTGTATAGCTCAGTCATAGTAAAAGTAAGAATCCCCCCAGAAACTGACCACCAACAACTCCATGAGTGCAACCAGGATCATTGTCTTTTTTTTTACTCAATACTTTTGTCAAATGCAACAATTTAAGACTTTGTCGACACCTGTAGGAACCCTAGCCGTTACAAAACCCCTCCAATAAGCCTTAGTGGTGAACTCCACTGGCAACATCTGCTTTAACTAAAGTCAGCAGCATCAATAACAACTTCTCTTTGACATTCCCAAGCTGCGTCGTACAAGACACGTCAGTAGATCCGACAGCATTCAATGAAATGTGATGAAGCCAGGTGAGAAATGAAACACCAAGTAGACGAATGTACCTTCCTCCCATAATATTACACACAATTCTGGTGTCTGGTGAAGCTCCCGTGCAGTAAGAAGTCAACTAAACAAACCCTGTAAGAGAGAACGCTGGGTTCTTCTTAGTCAAACACTGTGCTGTTAATCCGTAGCACAAGCTGTAGCTCACGTGTGGGACTTCAATACCGTCGACAGACGACCTACATGCCAAATGTATCAGTGGATTTAATTTAGAAAAAAAAAGGCCCACCGTCTGGTTTTATGAGGTATACGTGTTTTGTTTTTTTTAATTGCCAGAATTGTAATTGAGGTTTGGTGTGCTTGCAAAGAGAGAAGTAAATAAAAAGTTCTGGAAAATTGCCAATATATAATAATTATGGTCTGTGTTGTTTTAATTGATCTTAAGCAAAAACAATTGACTGCAAGCATCAAAGTGAGACACCACAGCACACGTGTGTGAATTACGTATGTTATATATTACGTGTTCACTGTATGATGTCAAATGTGGATGGTTCTTTATAATGAAGTTTAGATGACGTAGGTCATGTTGTCTTGTGCTATTAGAGACTAATATATAGCTCCTAAATGATCATAACACCAGTTTGCCAATGTGAATGGCGTACCTGAATAACAAGGTAAAACAACCCAACTGGTCATCACAGCGTCCCAATATTTTTAAATCACAAAAAGTACTGAAGGAGGAAAGGAAATGTGACAGAGTGGTGAGTCACAAAGCAAAAGAAAAAATAAAAGCCACCTGAAGAGCACCCAGTAAAATCGCTGTCGTCACGCCTCAGATATGCCTTCTGTGGGGTTTCCCTTGGATTTCTCCAGGGCTCATGTACAGAAGTACGGGGGTCGTGGTATCCGGCAGTTTTTTTTCTTTTTCTAACAAGACCTTGATCCTCCTTTCAGGGTCAGAATCACATATCCTTCAGTGCGATGCCAGTCCAGAGGAGGTAGGAGGGGACATTCTTGGCAAAAAGGAGAGGAGGAGGAGGAGGAGGAGGAGGAAGCAACAGTCTTCTCTTGTGTGTTGCATTCTGGGAGATAAAAACCAGGTTTGTTTTGAAGGTTATATTGCACAGTTTCTAAGGAATAGTAGAGACAGACAGGTGACCGGGAGGTTATTGGCTGTTGAGGTTTGTTATACGAGTGGTGAAGCGGTGTCTGCTGTGCGGCCCGTCATTAAAAAACACAGAGCGCAGTGGCATTGTCTGTCCCGATCTGGAGCCGACACACAGGGGCTGAAATTTGGGGAAAGAAGCCTCCTCTACGAGTCCAGAGAATCCGCTGGAGAACAAACGAGAGACGAGACAGACGTGAGAATAGAAAGACAGGCAGAGCTAGAACAAATAGAAATGGAATATTTCACCGTTGTCTTTTCCTCTCTTTGTACTTTGATCCACTAAATAGAGTGGCTGGGGAAGCTGAACAACATTCCTGATTAAAAATGGGTTACGTCTAACTTTGCAAGTATTCCGAGCTGCACCGCGTCTCCTCCTCCCTACCTTCCTGTGGCGGGTCAACGCTGATCTCCTCCGTCTCCTCCGTGTCCTCCTTCGCTTCCTCAGTGTCGTCCCTCATCTCTTCGTCTGCGTCCTCGTCCTCTTCGAGCTCGCTGGCGATGAGCTGGCGGGCCCGCTTGATGTTCATGCCCTCGTTGTAGTGCATCTTCCTCATCATCTGAAAATGTGTCTTTTTGGCTGCAGAGGAAGGAAACATTGAAATCGTTTTAATTGGCCCAAAGCAATGGTTGAATGCAGCATTTAGAATGGTTCATTATACTACTATTATGACTACTGATAAAAACATTTTCACATCATAATTAACTGATTTCTTCTACATTCATACATGGAGGTTGCTCAGTAAAAATCTTCTCCATTTCTATTGTTTCTGACAAACTTATTTTAATAAAGGGGTCAAGCTCCAAATGGGACGCAGTGAGGCAGATGATGAGACTTATTTTAGTAAACAATAACTTCAAAGTGCTTGCTGCAACCTCGATATGGATGGTAAAGTAAAGTTTAGGGTGGGGTGTCTTAAGTATTGATTTGAAATCAAGAGGTTCATGTTATCTTGGCACTGCCAGGCAGCTCTTTAAAGACACAAACATTGTCTGTATGCAAAAATCAGCAACTCCAAAAGTGACTGTGGAAGTAAACATAGCGTTGAGTTACTTTGGACATTAACTCTTCAAAAAGACAAATTACTTTACATATTTTAGTTTAAAGAGCCCCATAAATAAATAAATAAACATGTCCACTAGACCAGCGTTGTCATCTGCTCATAAAATATGTCTTGTATTTTGTGTTGACTGCACAGAAGGACTGAACATGAGAAAATATGTGAAACATTCCTAAATTCTCTTCAACTTGACTCAGCACGTCTTCACCTGCAGCTCTAAACAATATTTGTAAACTTTCCTGAAGGTGGCACAGGTTGGAATGCCCAAAACTGTGTCAAAAAACTGCTGAGGCTGCAGCTCTGCAGTTGGAGTATATTTGATTGTACTTGCAGTTTCCAGACTGTTCTCTTGCTTTCACCCGCAGTTCAGAAATACATGTGAAACAACAAGCGGGCATGCTCAGATTCTACAGCAGCGCTGTGTGTGTGTGTGTGTGTGTGTGTGTGTGTGTGTGTGTGTGTGTGTGTGTGTGTGTGTGTGTGTGTGTGTGTGTGTGTGTGTGTGTGTGTGTGTGTGTGTGTGTGTACAGAGAAGGTCAGAGAACAGTCAAAAGGATATACTGACACAGTGAGAGTGTGTGTGTGTGTCTTGAAAGAGACACACACACACAGAACACTGGAGCCCTTTCTAAAACAGATCCCTCTCCAGCAGCACTTAACTGTGGACCGTCACTCTCCCAGCTGCAGACACTTAGTTCGGGCACCAGTAGGTGTGGATGTGAACAAATACATTAAAAACAGGAAAGAATCGCCATGTTAACCTTGTTCTTCAGGACTCAGCTCGTCTTCCTCCTCCTCGCTGCTCTCCTCGTCTTCTTCTTCTACTTCTTCTTCTTCCTTCATGAAGCGAGGCTCTGAGCCCTCTGCTGCCACCAGCCTTGAAATAAAGATTAAAAAAAAAAAAAAAAAAAACAGACAGGAAATATGAATTAGTGGCCTATTAAATGACCGAATAGAGACAGGAGATAACCAATAGCTTCTCATAAAGTCATAGCGGAGAGACTTCTAAAAAAGGCTTTCTATGGAGAGATTTTAGGGCAAGGGGGGAGGAGAGAGAGAAGAGATGTGAGCATGTGTGGGTACTCAAGCATGAGACAAAAATAGTAGGAGTTACTATCCCCCCATCTCTCACACTCTGAGAGCTAACAGTAGAGGACAACATGAATAATGGTGTACGGCTCAGCGGACGGTAGTCAATTGGTGCAACTTTCCCCGGGGAGGCTCCTGTTTACTGTACTACTGCTCTCCAGCAAACGGGCCTGGTTCACCCAGAAAGAAGTCAGTTTCCCCACCGCTTCACAACGCACCAATAATAGTATCCGATATCCCGGGCGGATACAAAGACAGGAAGGAAGGAAGGAGGCAAGAAGGTGTCAGTGAAGCAGTGAATTAAGAGACGAGGGAAGGAAAGCCAAGAATGGCATAGCTGGATAAGTGATGTATGAGAGGAGAGACAGAGAGCGCATGATGGAGAGATTGAACACGAGGAGAAGAGCAGCTGTTGTACTATCTGGAGGGTTTAGTGTAAAACAATGGAAGGCGCTCTTGTGTGGAAGTACGCAAAAAAGCGGCTAATTGACTTGCAAAGCCCGGAGCCTGCCTGCCTCTCTCTCTCTCACTCTCTCACACACTCACGATGGCCCACAGAAAACACACGTCTCAAGCTCCCATTAGCACCCAGAAAACAGCTCTGATTGGCAGATATACAGGAAGACTTTTCAGGGCGTTGTTTGCCCTCTTGCTCTCCGTGTGCTTGTTTTTATGTGACCCTTTGCCCTCCACACAAGTGGTTGTAAAACGGCCCAGAAATGTAATCTTTATCGAGATTTCTTTCCTTCTAGGATGCTCTGTACGTAGCAAAATAATGGAATTAATAAAAATCAATACATTCAGGACACCGTTTGCATTGAAAACATAGAAATGTTGCCAGATGATGTTTAAACAACACAAAAAACACACAGTAACACGGGTTGGGTCATGTCTGTGTGGTTTATAATGTTTGTGTGTATGTTATGCACACAATAGAGATATGTTGCTTTTTTACAGGTGTGTTTCTTCGTTAGAACAAACTAAAAAATAAATGCACAATCATATTAGCACGTGTCCCCATGAGTACTTTTCAAACCACAGTGCATCCTGGGAGTGAGTGTACTGCATCTGTATCCTGTGTGTGCGAGTGTTACACACCTATCCGTTATTGTTACAACACATTGTTGTTTGAGGACAAGGACATTGGTGAGTGTGTTCAGGTGTGGCTTATCTGGGCTACATCCGAGCGCATAAAGAATTTTTCTCCCTTTTCCAGGTTACATTTCTTCTTCATTCAAAATCTAAAAAGCTACAAACTGCAACAGCAACTACAAAAACAATAAAAGAAATGAAGCTGTTACAGCGGCCGACCTAATCATATTTCATTGCTTGCTTTCTACCACTGCACTTGGTTTGTACTCGTCTCCCCCCGTTCACATGTCTTACTTCAATGCCAGGTCATCAGCTGCGAGTCCGCCGTGGCCGTCCGAGTCACTCAGCGCCCCTTCATCATCCTCGTCCCCCACCATCCTGAAAGAGAGCAATTAGCCGAATGTAGATCAGCCCAAAATGAGGCGAGAGAGGGAGAACAGAAGCGGGGGGGGGGGGGGGGGGGGGGTCTGAAAGAGGAAAGGTCCGTGACAAGGTCGACCTTCCCTGCAGCACCCTGGCATATTGGATTACAAACCTGCTGAGACACAGAGACAAACACACGCACGCACGCACAATTTAAAACCCGAAACTGGCTATGCGATCATTTAACACAGGGGTCGCCAATAGGCGGACCGCGGTCCGGATCCGGACCCAGACGCTGTCCTATCCGGACCCGGACGTGTAACTGATGGATAATTGAGAATTATACATTTTGGCGGAGCTCTTCTATTTTAACCTGCACAGCTTTTCCAGCCTTTACGGCACTCGTTCAGCAGTCCAGGAAATACACCGACCAATCACATACGTTGTAAATCATCTCACGTGACGCTACTCAGCCAATCGAATTCTATTATTCTAGTATTCTGAAACGCATCGTGAGCCGAGTGAGATTTGCACACAGACAGGAGAGACGGAGAGAGAGCAGTGGGAGAAGTTAAATCAGAACATTTTACATGGCGTGCTCTAAAAAGAGAAGTGGACCACGAAAACAGAGCTTTTAATAAAGAATGGACAAACCCTTATTTGTTCATTCTTCCTGCTGGCGCTACTAAACGACTCATGTGTTCAGATACCGTGGCCATTATTAAATGCGCCGATGTGAAACGCCACTACGAGACCAAACGCACATCTTTAGGCCAAACACTCCAGTCTGAACTGAGGGCAAGATGTTGAGATGTGTAGAGACTGTTTATTATAAAGTTCACTGAGACAGTTATGATGTGAAATGGATTTAACAAAGGAGGAGAAAAGAGTTCACTCCAGCCACACTTTCCTTTTTTCCTTTTCATTAATTTTTCAAAAATCAAGATTTTAAGATGCAAGTTTTTCAAAAATTCATTTGTGTATTTTATTTTTAGATGGATCCCTTATTTTACTTGAAATGAGAGAACAACATTTATTTTTGTATTTCTATGCATTATTTATAATCCATCCAGTTAAATTTTAAAACGTAATTATATATTATATGTTAAAATATAATTGATGATTTTGTTACTACTAGGCTTCTTGAATATATATTTTGCACTAAATAGCGCAAGTTACATATTGTAATGTTCCGGACCTTTGCACGAGGAGATTTCCTCAATCTGGACATTTCGGAATTTTAATTGAATAACCCTGATTTAACAGGTAAATTCTGTGGCGTTACACATGCATTCTCTATGGAAATATTTGTCAGCGTAGATAAGGATATACAGTTTTACAAGCCTCTAGTAAAGGAATGTCCTCAGATAGCTTATAATTTAAAAATATAACATTTAAAATATGTGCAAAAGTGATTCAACCGAATCCAATTGTATCAATTGAAACCTTCAAACGGGGGACATTTTGTCAGAAGTACCTGTTGTAAGGTGTGCTGGGTTCATCGATCTTCATCAGACCGTAGTCTTTGTCAGCCGGATGGTACGTGGCCAGGATGTTCATCTCATCCCATTTCTGGGATTTCTTCCTGTAGAAGGGATCAAAGGAAACACGGTGAGAAGGAAATGAAAGCTAAATGAATGGACAGACCCCCCCACACACACACAATTCCTGCAGGGGAAAAAAGCTGCTAGGTTTAATCTAGGACCGAACGTGCTCCACTTTTCACTCTTCTATTTCACTCTATTTTGGGAAAACAGACGTGGTATTTGCTTTCATGTTGAGGAAATCCAGCACGGATGCGAGACCTTTATTCACCAAATAAGGGCATGAGTGAGAGGTAAGGCTCATCGGCTGTGAGTGAATAAGGCCAAAAGTTAAAACAACGGTCTCATTTGAGACAAAAGAGTTGATTTTTGTTCCGCTCACTCTGAAATAGACCCTTTTCCTAACAACCCCGCCCCAATGGTCCCACTTTCATCTGGGGAATAAGGCAGTCACCTCTGCATGCTCCGCTAGGTTCCGCTTTTTGTTCAGAATTACTCTAATCCTCGGTGCCCTTTCAAATCCTAAGAGGAAATGAACAGAAGCAAAGTCATCCACTAAATCAGCATCCAATGATACGTTTAGCTCGAGAGGATAACGCGAGGAACACCTGCCATCGCAGCACAGGGGAAGTAGAAGCTCACAGAGAAAATGCATAGTTCACTGTGCCGTTTTCAAGCTATGAATCCAGGAGCTGTTGGGAGTTATCTGGCTTGGGTTGAACCACCTCTGCTCTCCCTCGACTTTGCTGCCAAGATCTACTGTAAATCAGTCCCGACGCTGTTCACGGAACAAAAGGTCGGGTATCATGGGAGACAGGCAGGGGGTGGGTGATGCTAAATCCACTGCCTGCTGCTTCAGGACCGCCTCTCCCTCTAAAACAGACCTGAGCCACACAGGTTTGTCGATAAGTCGATCGAGTCGGTTGCGGATGCTAAGCCAAGTTGATTCCCTGGACGCTTCACAGACTCTGATTCTCAGGAGATCGCTTTGACATTCAGAGCTAAATAAATGGAGGAAAAGGCAGATGTGCCAGTCTATTAGGCACGCTTAGCTAAAAATAATACAGTCTAATATAAGAGTCCTACAATTAATCATACCGTGTCGTGTCAACCAAACATCTCTTCAGGCTAGGATTTCAAAGGGCCCGGAGTGTGTGTGGTTACACAACAAATCCCAACCATGATCTATTTCCACCAAACCGCCATCGTCCTCAAATCCAATTCCAGTCCACTCAACTCATTCAGAGCAAATCATCACAAAAACTGTAAAGCAATGATGATGCACCTGTCACTACAAGAGGGGGGGGGGGGGACGACTACTACAGGAAGCCACTGAATATAGAGCTGCATCTCTTAGAGCTGATGACCATCCCTCGAGGCTGCTCGATAGCTGGCGACAAAACGCTTGAGGAAAACTCATTAAATAGAGTGAGTCATCACGGAGAGCTGAGCTGTGCTATCAGGTAGCACAGTCACAGAGGAGTGAGGAAAGGTCCGGCCACCACTGCCCGGACCCACCAACAGCCACAGCAGCAACAGCAGCAAAGGCTCATTCATTTGACCCGGTGTCTGAATTATTGTCATGTCCTAAAAAAATGACACATTAGTTAATTAACTTTTGGTTGAATGTTTCAGAATGATCAAATGCTAAATGATTTCCTTTTAAAATCAACCCCACGTCATTGTTTTAAGTTAGAATGAAGTAGACTTTACACAGTCACTTCTATTTACCTAAAAATAGTAGAATGTAGATTTGATATTACTATTTTGTTTCATTACTTTTCCCTATTTGAGGTTTTTCTTTGCCGTTATACACTCAACCCGAGTGCAAATCACTGCTCCTTCCTCCGGCAGCAGTAGATTTAGGACTAATACCATTTCTTAAGCGCCTGTCATCTGTCCAGACTTTAGAAAGTGTATCAGCGGAGAAAAGGAGTAATGAGGAGGCGTTGAATTCTCTGGCCACAGATCAGCGGTCACCATAAGGTCATGATGTGGGGGGAAAAAAGGCAACGTCTTCAACAAAATATGAAAGAGATTCTCCCTTTTGTACCGATGAGTAACATTTGTATTTGGTGAAGTGAATCTAAACAGAGTCAAAAGCACAAACAGATGCAGCTAGAGAGAGATCATCTTCTACCGCCTTGTCCTGAAGCAGAACTGCTCTTTATCGTTGTAGATCAGAGGTGTTCACACACCTGTTGATTCTGACCATCAGTTCCAGATTCCTCATCAATACAGAAACGGTTTATTTTTCCGTGCCCACAGTTGGCCTCAGCTGACCTGTGCACAGGAGGGTTACATGTCCGCGTGGTCTTTTTCTGTCCACAACATTGAAAGTGACAGATTCACTGGCTGCCAGTCAAGCTGTCCGTCACACAGTCAGGATGAGGCCCACGAAACAGTGAAGGAGAGATTGAGTGTCATGGAAGCGGCCATGAATTATATACGACTAGGCGTGTGCGGCCTATGCATCACTGTAAACTAAATAATGGTGGGTGATTGAAGGGATAACAAAGGTGGCAGTCTCTAATGAGCTACCAAGGCCTACGATGTTTAAGGAAAGGAATTAGAGCTGCAAGAGAAACAAAGAAATGGCCTATGCGGGCTCCTGTACAATCCACACTGAGGGTTTTTTTGTGGGGAAAAAAAAGAGACTTCAAGAGAACTCCTTAGTATGCACGGAGCCAGGGTAGTGAAGACCTGCCAAAGGTTTAGTATACTTGACAGCGGATGACACTGAAGGGTCATTGTCGTACTAAAAAGAAAAATGCTGACTCACACAGACATGGGGCTTATGAAGCAAATCACAATGAAATTCCATATAAGGAGCTAATAAAAATCAATGTAGTAGTGTGTACGGATTTGAAAGCGTGCAGGCGTTTATTGCATCCAGTCGTATGAGAGTCTCTGCTTTAAACTTAAGAGCCGACAGCGGCAGCATGGCGTTACATGCACAGCCCCTGTTCTTCTCTGTGGATTTGGTCCTTTGCTGCATGCGAGATACTCCCAGAAATCTCTTCTTCCTCCACTTCCTCGTCACTAAAAAGGGGGGACTGTTTTTGTATCAACACAGAAAAGGCTGAAAGATTCGCTGCTGGGGCTGGAACTCTCTAATAACTCTCGTCCTTTTATGGCCTAATTATTCACACTGTGGCTTTAACCAACCGAAGAATGGCTGCTTACCTTCCAAAGCAAGAGAACGTTATCACAAAGCGGATCATTTTTAATTGATATAAGCCATGTGCTGTATTCATGCATGTTGATCTAATGATCAGAGGCATCACACCATAACCATGTATTTTTTTCTAATGACTGTTAGAATCGAAATATGATTTGTCTAAATGACTCCACTGAGGAATCCACTGCCCAAGCCAACTGTTACAGTGGGCAGAATCTCCAGCTTGCATTGAAGATTTGGCAGCATTTGGCAGGTGGGTGGTGTCATTCATCACCCTGACTATAAATCAGACATTTTAATTCATGTAAAGCCTTCAAAGCCCTCATATTTGTGTGCATCTAGCTGTTAGATCACATCGGCATATTGTAAACCCTGTATTTTTGAAAACAAACAATGTTTTTTTTTTGAATAGTTTCCAGCTTGTGTACTTTCTCAAGTGCACTTTCAAACCATGGTGGGATTTATACCAGCAACACATTAAGCTTGCAGCCTTTTCTTTGCCTCGGGTAGTTTTTACCCAGTTACTCACAGGTGCGATCACACATGACGTACATAGCTTAAAATATCCAACGATGTCTTTATTTTCTCAACAATTTCATAGAGCCACAGCTATACAAATGATGCGACGTAATGCATTCTTGTGTTTTAGCAAAAGATGCTCCCTCATGTTGCAACAGCATTACTCAGGGAAGTCTACATGTCCAGAGTTTCCTCTGGGCAGAGAGGAGGATTGTGGGAGAGCAGAGACACTGAAACACTGGTGATGTGAGGCTCCATGTCTCGCTGCCACAGCAAAAGTGTCAGTGTCAGTAATACCAACGCATAAGAGAAGGAAAAGGCTCCAGAACAAAGAAACCGACTTCCAACCCCACCCTGAGACCGAGCACCTTTCAACGACGGCTGACTTAGCAGTCCCATGCGAGTTTACCCAGTCAGCACATCCTTAGATCATTATGGAGCCTAGTCACTCCACTAAACCGTGAGTTGGCACACCCCTATTGTATCTCCTCTGTGCTGTTCTCCACCTCATCCTCTACAGCGAGTTGAGGGAGCCACACTATCATCCTGGTCAACATCGGGGTGGAATTCATGAACAGCTCGGTCAAATGTCCTCTGCCAAAGCATCCAATAGGTGTCTGGACTAAAGCAGGGGATTTGACAGCAGTCATAATGATAATGGGGAATATTCAACAGCAGTCTCGAGGTGGTTGTAGAAGTTGAACTAAAAGCTAAGATCAGGTAAGAGAGGCTGGTTTAAAACAGACTGCTGCCAGTTTAGACCCGGCCCGTAACGCAGTTGTGGTGTCAGATATAAGGTCAAGTGTTAGTCACTAGAAGTATAACGTGGGGGTACACCCAGCTCTGCTTTGTTTACCCACTGGATTGAGATCTCAATCCCTCACAGCCCGTCAAAAGGCTTTGAGCAGCACATATTTCACCGTTATTAATTCAAAGTTAAACAAAACAATCTCAGTGGTAATACCCTAAAATGTGTTAATAGATTGTAGTTGGCCTAGATCTTAAATCCCTCTAATGTAGCAGGAAACAGACAACGGTTTGTTTTGCAGTTTAATCCAGCACTGCCTACCTCTTTTACATATGGAGAAAACAAACCAATGATACTATTATTGAGGACATAAACAATACTTTTACTCCGTTTAGGTGTCAATACGACCTATAACGTTACTGCTCCTCGTTGGCTGGGGGTTGTCGCTGTTTAACGATACATGTTAACACTTGATAATATATTTGAATCGCCACAATGTGAGGCAAGTCGTCCGTAAGAGTTTTGTGTTTTGGTATCTTCAACTACCAATGTGAACGTCCGTTAAAAACCGTTACAACCACACCGTCGTCATCTGAAATCATTGGCTAGTGAACGAGCTAACTTGACAGCTAGACAGTTAGCTCTTTGGTTACACATGCCATTAAGATTGTAATCATTGGGAGGGAAGCCATAGTCATAGTCACAAGAAGCTACCAGAAACTTTTTACACACACACTGTTGACCAACATTACCAAAGAGGTGACTTTTATGTCACAATTAACCTGACGTAGCGAGGCTAACAAGTGTTTAGCTAGCTAACGTTACCTGGCTACCAACCGCCTCACGACGGCGAAGCAAAAACACTTACTGTGGGTCATCTTCCGAGAGTACGGGCTCTTGTTCGGGACTGTCTTCCGGTACTTCTTCGGGCAGGGATTGGACGTTTGTCCCGCTGTTCTTGTTCTTCAGGATGCCTTTTATCGGCCGATGAGCTGCCATTCCCACACGCTGACTGTCGAACCCGGCTGGCTCAACTACTTCTCGTCCACTGATTTTCTGATTCTGTGATTTCTGCTGGTCAGTTAACGTTACTAAACACAGGGTCGGTTTTAAACATGCTCCCCGTCAGTACTCAGTGCTCGCCCATAAACTCAGTGTAAACCTATGCAGGATTCTACGTGCACAGGCTCTTAAGCATATCTAGCTACATGCACTCCGGTTGTTCACTGACTGGCGGGGTAGGAGCACTGTGAGTACTATGATCACAACATCGCGAGATTTTGTTAAACGGGATTTCACATCATCAAATGCTGCCTTTAAGTGCTCGAACATTTCTAACTTATAAAGGCGCCTTTATGCCATGTGTCTTATAATAACAGAGAGCAACAACAGCAGAATTTTGTATATTGTATTTCAGAAATTAATATAAATGCAGGAACCCTAACCCAATAAGGAGGAAGACCAAATGTCCATGAGGGCATGTGGTTATTATAATTAATTATGAATCTAATCATCATCTTTCTTGATACTCCACCACCTATGATTTAAATATGAAACACTCAACCTCTGCAGGTCCTTGTGTGTTTGCCCCTTCATACATAATTGAAATGAAAAATATATTTAACAAAATGTATAGAGCTGTGCAACTACACCAGTGACGTGCGGTGAGGTTCGTGGCTGGTGAGGCACTGACTCTTTCAGAGTCAGATTTACAAATACATGAACCCAATATAGAGTAGCTTAAATCCTTCCAGCAGGTCCTTCCTTCCTGCTGCTGTCAGGCTGCACAAACAGCTGTGCTGACCACACAACACTAACAACACAACACCAAAAAACACTAATAATCTGTGCAATAATTACACCGTGCAATACAAAATACTCTATTTTTTGAGTTTATTGTTTTACTTAGTTGATATTCTTTACTGTTTAATATTTGTATTACTGCTGCTCTTGTTTAATACTATGTATCTTGTGTGCACTGTCCACTTTGCTGCTGTGATCCTGTAAATTTCCCCACTGCGGGACTAATAAAGGATTATTTTATCTTATTTTATCTTATCTTAAATCACAATTAAATTGGCAGCTTGCACGTTGAATACTGGTTGTTTTTCATATTTCATATCAGCATTCTTAACACACACATAGGTAAGGTAGCCTACATAGTAGGCTATTTGATTGCACCAGGAGCTTCTGCTCCGCGATCTGCGACCTGCCCCATCGGGAGCGTTTCAGAAGCGGGCTACCCGCGAAAATCGCGAGATCCCGCGATAATCTGTAACAACTACGGATTTATAAAGAGAACAAACACATAAGAGGTTACTTTACCTGTCCGACGTGCTTTACACATAATAGAGTAGAGCTGTATGAAATGTATAGCATTTGAGTAACCTCTATAAGCTATTAATCAGTCGAGGAACTGTAACTGTGGTGTATAACTACAGCCTCTGTTTCATGTCTCATTACAGAAGTTATTGTAATTATAGAAATGACTTGGTATATGCAGCAACTTTAACTTATTTTGGCCAGTTAAAGTGGTCATTTAATACATCTGTACAAAACCTAAATTAGCAACTAGTAACAGACAGGATTGCAGACAAAAGAAATGTGTGGTGTATATAATTTGACTACTACTAAAACAAATTATGCCTGACTGATCCTGAACCCCAAGATGGCATTTATGAGACCAACCACAATGTGTTTTTATTGCACCTACCTGTGTATAGCACAAAGGATAGAGACCTTGCTACAGTCAAGCAGTATATGGCTTTTTCTCTTGGTGTTCGGCCACAGCGCTGAGAGATGGACTCCAGAGACTCAGTCAGAATAAGGGAAGATTTTGGCTGGGATGGGATGTGAATGCTTTTTTTTGTCGATTGGCAGAAGTATAAGCTTGCTCTTGCATAAACTGCGACCGTCCCTACAGATTTCATCCAATAAGCCATCGTCTCTGCTTTGAACATATTGTTTCTGCTTTATCTGCATCTTTTTAAAGTCACCAGGGCTCACAGACTGCAGGCCGGGGAGGTGTGATACTGAAGGTAGGTTGTGGATGGGAGGTAACGGCTGCAAAGCTTTGGCCTTGATTCCTCTGCTTGGTTTGGTTGCAGCTTTCATGGATTTGGAAGACATATTTGGCTGGTTGAAGCCATCCACCAGCAACGTATCCCCCACCCTGGCTTTGAACGCAGCGCTGGTGTACTGGCATCGATTGGATGCTGCGCTCTTCTGCCCCAAACACACCCAGCGTTTTAACTGGAGGTAGATGCGCATGGGCAGGGATATGTTTGACAGGGATACTAATGAGCACAGCTTGTTGGCTAAGTAGCGCACGCAATCGCTGTGACCATGCTGAAGAGCAACTTTCAATGGGTCCCGACCTCCAGGGTCCAGACAAGCCAAGGTCAGAAGGTTTCTGCTGATGAAGAGTTTGAGGATGAGAAGAAGCTGGCTGTTCTCTGCAGCTGTGTGGATGGGACACTTTCCGGTGTCTCGGTGGGGGGTCTGGTGGCACCACTGGCGGTATGGATGGACCCCCACTGGTTTCTCAGCATGCATCCCCCTCTCCAGCAGCCAGCCGGCCAGATCCAAGGTGGCCTAAAGCGGCAGCAATGTAGAGTGCTACCTGCAGCTGAAACCTGGATAAGCAGCACGAGAAAGATTCACTTTTGTGTGTAAAATTGCACTCTGGCTTGATAATAAGCTGCAACAGTTTCTGACCTCAGTACTGGCTTCTTTTCTGAGAGGTTGCTCTGGACCGTCAATCTGTGGCCCAGGAGGCAACCGTGGAGGAACTGCACCCACCCATCCCACGTGTCCAAACGGAGAGTAGTGCCTTTATTTTTTTTTTAAAACAACGGTGTGGATTTCAAAATAAATCACATTTATTACATTTGTATACTTGTTTTTATTTCAAATTTGTCTGTGCATGGATTTGGAGAGGACAGGCTCGTTGTATAGTGTAACACTGCAACTTGTTTCTTTGTTCATGTGAAAGTGAAGCTCTTTTACATCTCTCTATACCCAAAACACAGTTCATACCAGCCAACATTCAGCTCACAATTTAAAGTAAGTTTTTTTAGCTGCACAGCACTCACTGTGACGATATCAACCCGACAAAAGGCAGGACATACAGTCTTCAATGGCCTAGTCTTGGAGTTGGTTGCAGTCATAGAGCTGCACACCAGCAGGTGTGCTCAGTCTGAAGGTGCTGACAGGGAGGCCACTTTGCATGGAAACCACAGTTTTCAATCTAGCAACGGACATGTGCAGAAAAGCCTCACTTCCCATGATTGGTAAGGTATCTCCTGTCACAGCATTGAACACATGCATCGCAGGCCTTCGTTCACTCTGAAAAACAAGTATTAAGGCCTTGCAGTTAATAAGACAAAAAAATAAGAAGACTTTAGTCACTAGATGGATCCCTGTGTTTATCAAAAAAATATGCCAAAAAGTCAGCGGTATGAGTTACACATTTTGACATTTTTATTTCATTAGCTTCATTAGCTTTTACTATTGATTGTATTTTTGTTTATGGTAATATTGCAAAAGTAGTACAAGCAAAGAGAAAGAGGAGTTTGCTGTAGAAAGGCACTATTTTTATGAGAAGATGACAATGGGACATACACAGCAAATTCCCCAGTGTCAAATATGCAGTGTCATAGTACATTGACTCTTTCAGAGTTATTACAACAATGGCAAGAGTAATTACTACCAATTTATCGGCCAGTGTTGGTGAAAATAATCAGAGTTAAACTTCTCAGTGTCAAATATACAGTGTCAATGTACATTGACTATTTCAGAGTTATTACAACAACAGCAAGAGTAAATCGCTCCCCAGTGTTGTCATTCACTGCTGTAGTGTACTCTGGAAAGAACTCTGAACTCTGGAAAGCTCCTCCCACCTCCTTCTCCTTTCAAACGGATCATGAGCTTCGCCCCGCCATTTTGCACTTCTCGACAGACTGTGGTAAGTTTCTCTAAATCACTTAAGAAACCAAATTTTGGCATTTCAGCAAAAAATAATAATTAGAATAACTTAATATTGTTGTTCAACATAGACTCCAGTTGTTTTTGTGTCTTGAAATACCGAATAGCAGAGGGCTAACCTGACCGAGTTGAAAGCTAACGTTAGCTCAAATGTGCTCGCACATTAAGTTAGCTAGGCTAACTAGCTAACATCAAACTCCACAATGTGGGCAAGAGAGGTCAATGTGAAGGATTGACAGTGTTGTATTGTTTTCAATGTCCATAGATGACAGTAAATAGCAAATACTGCGTGTGTGGGGAGTTGTGATATTATCCGTGACAAACCTTCCCTTTTGAGTGCATGGGCACTCCTACAAGGATTCACTTTAAAGCCAATTAGATTAAATTAATAGTTTATTTTCTGTCTATTGCTGTCTAATTACATTCAGTCGTTTTTAATGTGTTTGACAAAAGCTAGTTAGTGTTAAATTTAACTTCAGTGTTGTCTCAGAATGAATTGTGATGTGGGTCATAATGCCATTTCACTTTTTCTGTTTTTACAGATGCCATGTGATTAAAACAAAAATCATCGTTTCACAGTTGGAAAAATCTGCGTTGGCCAAGAAACCTGGTGGAGACGATATTGTCAAGGAACACAACCGGACGAAAGGTGACTGAAACTCTGAGGTAATTTAGATGTCTCTTCTTCATGCACATCTGTTCTTCTACGCTTGTGGGAAAAATATATATATATATTTATTTTAGGGCTGTACTCAACTCAGAACTTTGTCTGTCAAATTGGATTTGGCTGTTCAATACGAAGAATTGTTTGTTTGTACAATTTTTGCCAGCAAGACTTGAGTCATTCGTATTTTCCGAAGGATGATTTGTCTGCATTTACTGTGGTTAAAATAGTTATTGTTATTCAACTTATACACATCTTTCTATCATCTGCCAAGATACCAATAGATTCCAACCAAGACCTTTACAATAGAGCCATGAGGGCTGTCACTTTAAAATATTGTATCTGTAACTATATGTTTTAATACCAAATTTGAGTGCAGTTAGATTTACACACTGTTTTTCACACCATGAGCAGAGAAATTGAAATAAAAGGTAGAAATCTGTGAATCTCTCCTTTAAAAATGTAATTCGAACACCTGCTGGTAGATTGCAGATGATAGCGAAGTTTGTTCTATAGGGTGAAAATAGCTTGAATTGTTCTCTGTATATCCTCTAAATGCACTGTAAACACACATATTTCAATGTTTACAGACATTGTTAAGATTGTACTATTCTAAATATACCGTGTCTTTTAAGAACAATGTTTTTTTTCCATCTTTGAAACTGAAAGTGAGGTTTAATTAATTGTTGCACAATGTAGCACAAATGGGAGTTATACTGTTAATGAAAAATTGTATGCAAACTAAATGTTTTTATTTTTAATAAATTGTTATTAAGATATGATATAATGGTGTTTGTTGTTTTTTCTCCTGCAAACATTTTTTGTTTTATTGTTTGAAGTGTTAGCTGGACATGGTCAAGTAGAACATGTAAAACTCTTAAAGTGTTCTGTTGAAGAGTTAAAACAGAGTAAATTGAAAATAAGGTGTTGGGTAAGAATTACGCTAAGGGAGTAAATACAAGAGGAAATATGTTTTAACACTGGCAGGAGTCAGTTCAAAATCAACACTGTATTTGGAGTAATTTCTTAATCAACACTTAGTGTCAAGTAGGTTTAACACTCATGAAGAGTAACTTATTTAGAGTTAATTTTGATTAACACTCAAAAAGACCTAGTGTCAAATTGCAATAACACTAAGAGTGTTATTTACATCATAGTGTCAAATTTGAGTAACACTTCTCAGTGTAGTGTAGTGTAAAATATTAACTCTAACCAGTGTTAAATTGACTCTAAAAATGTAACACTATGTCCAGTGTTACTTTAACACTCTGTAGATAGGGACCATATGTTCACTGAATCAGTGTTAAAATTTACTCTTTAAGTGTTGCATTGACACTGTCGATTTTACTGTGTACGTGCTTAACACTGTCAGCTTTTACACAAGGTTGCCTGGCGATGAGCCTGGAATGTGTCTTGATACTAACAACTGACGAATTGGAACAAACTAAAGATCTCAGGCAGCCAAGAACTAATTTCTCTCCCAGCATGTGGGAACATGTTCCATATTAGTGCACCAGTCAGACATAATATTCACTCACTTTAAGAAGGATGTCTTTGATGAGAAGTAACAAGTTATGTTTTCAAGTGAATCCTCAGTGACAGAGAGGGGACTGCAGGTTCCTCAACATATGGAGGTCCAGCATAAAGCTCCTGTGGCAGCCAGCATAAACCCTACTGAAGTGTTGTTGAGCAAGAAATACTCACCTGCTTTCAGGAGTAGACGTATAGACCGTTTCAACAGAATTGGGTCCAAGTTTACTTCCTGTCAGCTTATGTCATTCACATACACTGCAACAGGAAATAAACTTGGACACATTTGGAATGTTTACAGCTGCGAAGTGGTCCATGCATTAAATCATTTTCTTCTCACAAAGAAGAAGTGAGTGTGTAACTTAGAACGTTGGAGGCGACTTTACACTTTTATAAAATGTTTGACCTGATTAGAAAGTTGTGGTAGCAGGTTTTCACAATTTTCACATAGAAAGTCTTGGGTATGTGCAAATAAAATGTGTTTTCAGGTGGACACTGCGGACTCATCTGTTTATGTACAATTTTTAAAAAGATAGATAGCTTCTGAAGTGTAGGCCTAAAGCAAGCTGATTGTATTTACTGCAAATCCCAAAACGGCTCCAAATCTCTAGACTCTTTTCGTGTTTTAATACCTTCATCAGGCATCGGATGGCACTGCCACTTGTGATGCCCACGTCGCACAGAGCCCAGCTGTCCTGCAGCGCTGCACCACCGTAGCTCAGCTCCAGGTACTGCTGCTGTTTGTCATCTGAGAGTTGCACCAGAAAGTTATCCTACCGAAAAGGGACAGAGTGGACATTAATGGAGCTGTGATAGAGTACTGACCAAGAAACAAAGTTATTGATAGATCGTGTTCAGTGTCTCCAATGATGGAGAGATTTAGCTTTTTCTAGACATATAACGACTAATAACTAACAGGTAACTAGTTAGTTACAATGCATAGTATTTCATCATAAGCAACATCAGGCCTAAAAATGTGATAAATCCACCAAACAGTCTCTTTTCCCTCCAGTAAAACGTCCAAATCATCAGGCACATTTTCAAAATTCAGTCAAAGCTAAAATTAAGGGCCATCAACCCTGGGCCACGACTGTAGCTTTGTATTACCTTCACCATCTGCTTCATGGGCCCCACAGTCTGATCTGAAGGGACATCAACAGGCTCACAGGAGCCCTCGAAGCAGATAAAGACCCTCATGGTTCGGACAACCGTCGTTTGGCTCCTCTGTTGTGCTCCGGTCGACCAGAGGAGTGTGTGTGGTGAGTTTGTCAGAGGCAACGTCATTGTGGGGAGGGGGGCAGGAGTTGGGTGGGTTGGGTTGGGTTTGTGAAGGACACACCACTTTATAAGTGAAATGTAATAAGTCAACAAAAGACAAAGCAATAGTTGCTTTCAAAAAGTGTCTAAAAGGTGTACAGAAGTTGACATATCTTTTTGGCTTGGTGATGTGATGTTTTTAAAGTCAATCCATTTGGGTTTTAAAAGAGTTCCTTTGATAGGTGGTACATTTTTTTCTCAACTCTCAGACTGAACCATCAAATAATGTTGAATAGGAAAATCTCAAAGTGCAAGAAAGGCAGATAAAATGGATCAAAAAGATGAAAAGATGTTGGTGGGTGTATAGAAAAACAACACCCAAGGGATTGGCCATGGTATAAGCACATACTATAAATATGCAAAGTTAATACTCGCTCTCTGACTTGTACTTAGACACGTGCTATTTTGTATAAAAAACGATTATATTATACTGGCCTATCTATCTCAGCATTTGAGAAATGTAATAAAATGTTGTGTTACACATGACAATTGCCATTTATTGATGATTTGGTCTCATAACTCGTAACAGTCTTATTATCTGAGGTAATCATTACACAGCGATACAGGTGATGTTGTATATCAGCATATCTAACTGACTCAAAAAGGTTTTAACCATTCAAAACAGGACACAGCATTTTGATTCTAGTTATTGATTTTGTTCTAACATTGTATGAAATAGGTCTTTAACATTTGTTGAGTGGGCTGTTGTTTCTATTCTATTCTACTCAACTGCAGTAGGTGAACATATTTGCAGAGAGGAATATCACAAGATTAAAGGTTCAAGAATCAGAATCTTAGAAAATAAATCTCAGGTGTAAACTGAAACATTTTATTTAACATGTTATTACCATTTTTATATAGAAAATAACTTGATAAGTACATTTTTTTATGTGGGACCAGTCTGACGTCAGCTCTTCGCGCTGCCTTTTTGTGGGAAACAAAGGGACTACCCACTGGTTGCACATTACAGCTTAAAATGTTCGTTCAAAGTTGTACAGGGGACAGCTACTTTGCATTTGACCTTTTAAAGTCTGACACTGTCCACCAAGTTGTTATGTTAAATCTTGGCTTATAGCAAAGAGTGACTTGGTTTCTCAAGGTTCAAGACATGCCAGTTATGATGCTTTCTGTTTTTTAATGCACAAATCAGAACACAAAGGAAATCTAGATATAGAAATGTAGATATCCAAATACTGTAATTTTGAGAACTTGTACAAATTCATCAGATTATAGTTACACTTTACTTTACAAAGTAACTATTCTCTACACAAGTCTTGTTGCAGGCAGAACCCCACAGTTGTAATAGCACAATAAATAAACTGTTATTTTCCACCTCTTGTTTGCAACCATTTAACAACACTGATGATACACAACAGATACCCTAAAAAGAAGATGAGCTCCGTTTACTATAGAGGGTGCTAGAGATTTAAAAGTGTTATCTGTTTTCAAGATTATTTTTTTTTAGGGTGGAGGATGACACCATTTGTGCTGACTAAACAAAATATATACCTTTTTCCAGATAAAACATACAGTTTCTACATGAACTCTGTGAATCTTGTACTGCCCTGATGCAGTTGTAATAGAGCTTTAAATATAGACTTGCTGCTCGGTTCAGGCCGTCTATGTAACTGTAAAAGGCAGCAAATGTTTTCGTGTGCCGTCACGTGGATATGTTTACGTCTGGAGTCACTTCCGGAGTCAAATGATTGACAAACGGTTCGTCCAATCAGAAGCCGAATGTAGATCGGTGCATGTGGCGGAAGCTGAAGAAGCTAGCCGAGGGGATTAAACTGTAACGTTTATGTTCACATTCTCCGACCCATCGTTCAAACGGGATGAAGTCCATCCAAAATATTCGCTGTTGTAAATGTTCCTCGGCACGACGCGCAGCGAAGGAGAGCGATGTCCCCGCCAGCAGCTAATTCCCCGGATAAGATAAACCTCCAGGCAGAAATCAAGGTAAACACCCGCGACAAAACCGACTAGCTACCTGTATTAGCATCATGCTAACGCGGGGGGTACAGGGCGCTCTGTTTTAGCAGCTCGCTAAAGGTTGTCCACACCACATCATTGGTTTATTTTAGGTTTATAACTATACTCTGAAGAACTGCAGCTATCTGTGAATGCATGACTTTAACGCGATTGGCTGTACTTGTTAAAACATTTAGCCACTGAGATTTAAGGTTTGAAAGTTAAACATCAATGTCTGACGGTTGTTGACAATATTTGGCAGCTGGTTTTGCCATTAACTGTTTTATCCTTCTCACACTGGCGTTGTGAATGTAGCTGTCTAATTATAACCTCATTGTGTCGGTAAAATGTGATTGCTGTCACTTGATGTTTAGTCATCTTTGCTTCCACTTCCCCTTTGGTTCTCTGTTATTTGATCATTTAAGAAGAATGAGATCTGAGCTACTGTTTCAGTCGAAAATGAACCCAAGTAACCCCCATGCAAGTCATTTTATAACGTGTTTATGACATGTTTGTGTGACACTGACATTAATGATGTATACTATAGGACAAAACTAAAATGTGTCAACTGCCACACATTTTGAAGTAACTGTTACCTGTAATAAATCCAAAAACAGACATTCCCGTTACAGTACAGTTCCTCAATAACTTTTGTCTCTCTATGGTTGTTGAATGATCAACAGTTACATTTTTTACCTTTTTGTTATTTTGATTCTCACGGGTAACATGAATATTGGGATGATGTTGTCATTTATTGGTGATCTTTCAGAAATCGGTTCAAATTTGACTTCACTGTACGCATAAGAATATATCTTTTTAAATAGATATATCGATGGGCTTATCACTTTTGGTCACGGTTATTTGTTAATAATCTATTTTGGCTATAAAACAGTACATGGGTTTTCATTTGACAATTCGTTTTTGAATGGGTAAACTGGGATTTCTAAAAGATATTTTAAAAACAACTTATTCAGTTTGAGGTGACCGGATCCTACTGGGTACCTTTAGTGACTCCAGATGCTGAGACACAGTATAGTGTTTAGTTTAATAAAGGAGGACTGGTGCTACTAAATGTGGCGTTCCCATCTGATAACTTCTGTTATGTTCTTTCAAAATTGTAATTGAATCTGTCCAAAGCTTTACGGCTACAATACATTATACAAACGAGGCAAATGGTGACATTTCACAGCCATGGTGTATTCATTTAATGAGGAAATGTCTTTGTTTTCTACCAAATGTACACTGTATACCATACAAACCATATAATCCTTAAACACTACTTGCCTTTGCAGCATGATAACTCAGCTTAGTAGTCTAAAGCCTAGCTGTTGACCTGATCACATGCTGCCCTCCACTTTTGTGAACTTGTACCTCTTATGCTGCGATGTTAGGCCTGACGCTCACTTCAGTCTAAATGGCTGAAGTAGGACTAAGTAGGACAAGTGAGAAACACTTGTTCTTCAGGATGAACTACCAATAAACTACACTACAACACATTAAAGCCCAAAAAGGCGTACTACACATGATGAGTGAGATAATTGAAAGACCAGACGGAGGATTGGAGCAGCCAACAATGACAGACACCCAAACAACATAACGCCTGCATGCATTTTAAATTTGTGTATTTAAATCATGAAACGTCAACACTATTTCATCAGCGTACGTGAGTTAAGGCTTTACGTGCATATGAACACAACATTTGTATCTTTTCTAGGTGTGACAACAACAGACAGTGTGAAGCGGTTCCGCTGCAGGCCGGTGTGCGTGGTCATTTGTCTGTGTGAGTGTGTTTATGGTTGTGTATGTTTATGAGTGGCGCAGCAGCTGGGGGTTGTAACGTGATGCCAAGATGCTGCTGTCCCTGGGAATGCTAATGCTGTCGGCCACACAGATCTACACCATCTTCACCGTTCAGCTCTTCGCCTTCCTCAACCTGCTGCCCGTGGAGGCCGACATCGCTGCTGTGAGTAGTTCTAATTGCATGTAGGGACTAAACATAGACGCGTGCAACAACAATATGGCCGTGTAATACAGTTACACACACGCGCAGAAACACACCTCCCATCCAGATTAACAATACCAATGTGATTTCATGATATTAGAACTTGAATAAAAAAAATAATTCAACCTTTTTTTCCCCCCCCTGTCTTTCAGTACTCATTTGACAACAAAACAGACAACTTTGATGACCTGCCTGCACGGTTTGGCTATCGGCTACCCAGCGATGGACTGAAGGTGAGTCCAGAAGGGTCCGAGGTGTTTGTGTGACAAAGATGAGTCATTCCAAGGTGTTTATGATCTCTGATTTGATTTTTATTTCAGCATGTTTCTACTTTACAGCTCTGCGCCACTGAATTAATGTTTAACCATGAAAACATAAAAAAAAAGCAATGTCATATCGGCGTGATGAAAAGTTCACATCTGTACCAGGCAGTGCGCAGAATAACATTATGTTTATGGTTAGCAATAAGTGCACATTTCTAGTTTGCATTAGAAAGCGGCAGAAATCAGGGTCAATTTTGGAAAACATCCAACAATCGATTGCAAGTCGATACAAATGTCAATGTATGTGTAGGCAGCAGCCAGCTACACGTCCACATGACAGAGGAGCACACACACTGCAGAAAGTATTACACCGTAGTACCCTCTGGTTGGACTTTAATGAAGCTTTGTCAAAGTTTAATAGCATTAAAATGAAACCGTTCCCAAACATTAGTGCTCTGTGTTGAGGATTGTGATCAATGTGCGTTGTTGTGAGGTTTCTGTATGCAACCCCCCCCCCCCCCCCACACCCAGCAACACGCACACTGCTTGATCCACAAAGCTCACAAACAGAAGGGATGATTCATGTCTGCTTTCTAAACTGACCATTGTGACGCTTCCCACAGTCAAGAGCCCAGTTGTTGTTGTTCAAAGGCCTTTTAGGGCACAGAAGCAAGTCGATGCCTTGTTTTGTGTTTGTGCGTACGTGCAGGTTAAGTACAGTATGTTTGCACACTTGAAATTACTGCCACTTATCTGAATTCATTGATGCTATGTTCAGCATCATTATACCACCGTGGCAGTCCCACAGCATCATTTTGGCATTGTGTGCCACATGAGTTGTGATCCTGCGGTTTATTTTAGGACTCAAGCGTCTGGTTGAGATGATTGGTAGCATTGGTCTCACAACAGGAAGTTTGAACACACCCTTAGAGTGTTTCTATTTCCTGTTTGCGACTTGTCTTATTTAAAAGGAAAGTCATGGGAAGTGACCGCAATGGAGTTTTAGAATTTTAGAATAAGCACTTTTATTGAGAATGGCCAGTTAACACTTCAACAGGTTAGCTGAGCTTCAAAAAGTAATTGATTAATGTAAGAAACTGGTTGAATTTTGTCCCATCCCTAGTGTATTACATGTATATGTATCCATGTTTGTGGATATGGGCCTCCCCATAGGTAGGCTGTTGTGAATGAAGTGTCACCCGGCAAACAGCAGGGATTATGGCACACTGTCATGTCGCCCGCCGTGTGTGTTTGAGCACATTATGTAAGATTCGGTGTTACGAAAGCCGAGAAATGACACGTGTCTGTGTCACCCGCTCTCTGTCTTAAATTCTCATCTGATCTCTGCGTCTTGTTTTTCACCGCTGCTGTCTGGCCGGGGCAGTGAGGTCGGGTGCCGTGCAGACATGGCCTCTAGTCCCGGAGGGCTCCGCTCAATCGGTCCATTACAAAGTACCCTCCTCTGCCCGGCCCGTGTCTGTGTCTGTTTTAAAGGGAGCTCGGTGCAGAGACAAGAGTTTCCGCTGTGATTTACAGCTGCACTCAGCAGGATGGTAATGGAAGAGTATGCCCCGCATTATCATCCATATCATCACAGGAAGGAGTGGAGGAGAACGTCCCCTCTTCCGTACTGGACTAGCGGAAGAATTTTCCGTGTTTGTCAAGCAGGGATGATACTTAATGGGGAACTGTCACAAATTCACAGAAAAAGTGGAAAAATTCCATCCCCCTGTAGATCCTTTTGAGTTTTAGGAACTCGCAGGAATACATAAATAACCTCTTTTTGTGAAACCTCTGGCATCACAAGGCAGCACAAGCCTGTTTACTTCCAGACGTTTCCCTACAGGGAACGAGGCTTCAAACAGAGCCCTCCCTGTTTCCTCTTACACAACCGGGGCTGTTTACGGTCTCAAAGCAAGGCCTCTGCAAGCCTGTGTGCACCTACAGTGTGCACCTACAGTGTGCACCTACAGTGTGCACCTACAGTGTGCACCTACAGTGTGCAACAGTTATGCTTTGTTTAATGTCTGAGGTGCACATATGAGTAGCTTGAATCTGGAGATCACGGTGGAGTTAAAATGAAGCAAAACAAAACTTGCCAGTTTGAAATTTGACTTGACGCCCCGTGTCTTAGATGTTACACTATGTCCCACTCAAACTTGAAGTATTGATGCAACACATGAGTAATTTGTATGCAGAAATTCAAATTTAGGGGTGAGAACATTTTATTTCTAAAGCATGAAGTTTTGGCTACATCCTTGCATTTAAAGATTCACAACCAAAATAACTACTGCACAGCCATCGCATGAATGTAGAGGAGTAAAACATAACATTTCATTAGATCACATAAGGCCAGTTTTTGCCTTAATTACAGTAGATGCAATACGTGAAGGTTATAAGAGAGAGTCATTGCAGAGGATCTGGCTATAAACTTGTGTAGACAAGGTTCAGCGTTGTACATTTTTGTTCAGATGGGACTCTGGGGAGGAATCGATACCCGTGTTTAAAATAACCATGTTCCCTTTACGCAGCAAATTCTCAATACACTCGATTCAGGCTTTTTGTTTTTATTCCATTCACGTGCCCACTTCCACTTCCACAATTATAGACTGGTCTTTAGTCTGAGAGGAAATTCTTGTGTTTCCTTTGGAAAGTCTTTGTGTTTTTGATTGTGCTGCAGCAAACCTGGAAAAGTCTCCGAAGCGCACCATGTAAACTATGTGAAAGTGAAAAATATAGAATGTACAAATATAAATGTATTTATTTTTGTGTACCAATGAAGCCTGGTGTGTATGTGAGGGCTTGTCCAGGAATCACATTTACTTACTTCTAACACTGCTTCAATATATTTCTGACATATTAGTCAGCAGAATGGACTTCCTCCTATCAGTTGAGACATTTTTGCACGAACCTCTCCACAGATATTTCGCTCTAATTGAAATCTAGCTACACTACCGTTCAAAAGTTTGGGGTCACCCAGACAATTTCGTGTCAATTTTCAGTTTCTTCGCAATTTCTCGCATGGAATAGCTTCATTTCTAAGAACAAGAATAGACTGGCGAGTTTCACATGAAAGTTCTCTTTTTCTGGCCATGTTGAGAGTATAATCGAACCCACAAATGCGATGCTCCAGATACTCAACTAGCTCAAAGGAAGGCCTGTTGTCAGCTGTGCTAACATATTTGCACCAGGGTTTTCTAATCATCAATTAGTCTTCTAAGGCGATTAGAACACTGGAGTGATAGTTGCTGGAAATGGGCCTCTATACACCTATGTAGATATTTCATTAAAAACCAGACGTTTCCACCTAGAATAGTCATTAACCACATTAACAATGTATAGAGTGTATTTCTGATTAATTTAATGTTATCTTCATTGAAAGAAACAGTGCTTTTCTTTGAGAAATAAGGACATTTCTAAGTGACCCCAAACTTTTGAACGGTAGTGTACATTTGATTGAAGCTGTGGGTGTTTACAGAGGTGGCAGGAAACGCTCCTTCCATGTCGCATCTTGCCTCGAGTATTGCACGTTGAGCAAAATATGGAAACATTGCACACGAGGAGGCTGCAAACTATTAGTGGATAATTATACATATCAAGTATTTATGCTCGTTTCCACTGTGCTTGAGTGTGTTTCCTCCCGTCGCTCCGGTTTCCTGCCTCATTTTAAAGACATGCAGGTTAACGGAGGACTCTGAATTGCCCGAAGGTGTGATCGTGAGTTAATGGCTGTCTTCTCTGTGTGTAAGCCACTGCATTCACTCATTTCAAGTGACAAGTAACAAAACTAATTTTGACAGTGTAGGCTGCTAATGCCGAAGACGTTGCAATAAAAATACACGCCAATATTACCATTACATTACCAGTAGTATCATTGAGGTTCAATTGAGATATCGCTTCTCTCATTTCGGCATTTGACATTCATACTCTTTGATTGAATCTTGTATTTGTGATGGACAGTCTTGAACTTGAGAGCAGCTATTGCTTCATAGAAACACATTGTTTCTATGAAGTCGTATACAGTATATATATATATATATATATATACAACTATATAGTTTCTACAGACTAATTAAGAAAGGTTAGTAGGAGACAGTGATTTTCAACAAAACTACCTGTCAAACCCCTGCCCCTTATAACAAA